>NW_024424452.1:58065781-58310716 GCF_017311325.1 Ursus maritimus
TCCCTACAGACTAAACCACAGAGTGAGCTATCAAGCTTCTGTATATTGGCCAAACTTACAGGTGAGAAATGGTATTTTGGTGTAATTTGAAACTACATTTTTCTTACTGTGAGTGACATTAGCATCTTTGAGTACCTTTGAGATCCTTTTATAATGTGTCTTCTCCCCATTTTGATTACACTTTGATTACATTTTGGTCTTTTTCTTGATGTTTTTAAAGTTCTATTAGGGGCTTTAGAACTTTTTTATGGCATTTATTGCAAATATTTTCTTCCGGTTTGTGTTTTGTCTTTTGACTTTGCTTATTTTTTTTTTATTCCGTATGAAAAATTTTACTCTTGTCTTTTAATAGTCTCAAATTTCTCAATTCTCTACTACATGTGAATTTTGATTCATGGTTAGAAAGTTTTTCCTCAGACCCCTGTTATAAAGAAATTCAACTTTGATTATTGGGCTTATGGGAAGTCCTTTTTAAATGCTTTCCTCACGGGAAGGGCCACATTAAGCTGACTCTGTATCTTAACACTTCCTCTTGCATCAAACAGACTTATAATACTTGGAACTTTGGCAACCATTTGTTATCATGAAGGGAAAGTGAGAGAATCAAAGAAAAGTTCGTTCACAGTTTTAAAAAATTTAATTTATTTTTAAATTCAAGTATAATTGACATAGAGTATTATATTAGTTTTAAGTATATAATGATTCAACAATTCTGTACATTACTCAGTGCTCATCCTAAGTGTATTCTTAATCAATTTCACCTATTTTACCCATCCACTCACTGATCTCCCCTCTGGCAACCACCAGTTCTCTATATTTAAGAGTCTGTTTTTTGTCTCTTTTTTTCTTTGTTTTGTTTTTTAAATTCCACATATGGAAAATACTTTTTAAATGGTTTCCTCACAGGAAGTGCCACATTAAGCTGACTCTGTATCTTAACACTTCCTCTTGCATTGAACATGCTTATAATACTTGGAACTTTAGCAGCCATATGAAATCATATGGTACTTGTCTTTCTCTGACTGACTTATTTCACTTGGATTATACACTGTACATTCACCCATGTTGTTGCAAATAGCAAGATTTCATTGTTTTTTATAGCTGAGTAATATTCCATTGTATATGTATACCATTTCTTCATTCATTCATCTATTGATGGATACTTGGGCTGTTTCCATATCTTAGCTACTGTAAATAATACTGCAATAAACAGAGGGGTACACATATCTTTTTGACTTTGTGTTTTTGTTTGCTTTGGGTAAATACCCAGTAGTAGAATTACTGGATCATATGGTAATTCTGTTTCTAATTTTTGAGGAACTTCCATATTGTTTTCCACAATGGCTGTACCAGCTTGCATTTGGTGCACAAGGGTTCCTTTTTCTTCACAGCCTTGCCTTGTTATTTTGGTTGTATAAGTTCTTTATATATTTTGGAGGTGAACACCTTATCAAATACATCATTTCAATATATCTTTCTCCATTCAGTAGGTTGTCTTCCGTTTTGTTGATGGTTTCCTTTGCTGTTCAAAAGCTTTTTATTTTGATATAGTCCCAATAGTTTAATTTTGTTTTTATTTCCCTCACCAAAGGAGACATATCTAGAAAAATGTTTATAAATACTATGGTACTGGCACAAAATAGACACATAGATCAATGCAACTGAATTGAGAGCCCAATAATAAACCCATGATTATATGGTCAATAAATCTATGACAAAGGAGGTAAGAATATACAATGGGAAAAAGCCTCTTGAGAGAACTGGACAGCTACATGCAAAAGAATGAAACTGGATTACTTTCTCAAACCATACACAAAAATAAGCTCAAAGTGGATTGAAAACCTAAACATAAGACCTGAAACCATAAATTCCTAGGAGAAAACATAGGTAGTAATCTCCTTGACATCAGCTATAGAAACGTTTTTCTAGATATGGTTCTTAGAATTTTGAGCCATTGGCAAGATCAGTACATTCCCAGCTTTCTGTTACGCAAAAACAAACAAGTAACACTTCTGTGTATTTCAGTGACTATTAAATAGTTAGGCAAGTTACTGATTTTTGCAGACGACAGAATTTCTAGGTGGTACACTAAGCAATATTTATAAGCTTATATGTGTCATTTATTCATTTTCTTATGTGTTATTAATTTCTCACTTTTCATACTAGATTGGCTGCTTCTTCTAGTCATCAGAAACCACTTTAATCCCTATCTCCTTTAGTTATTTATTTTGAGTCTTAAAACATGATTTAGTTTCAGTTCAAATGTTATCATATTTACAAATTTATGGTCTATTCCTATATTGAATTAACACAAATGCATGTGAATTCTAGTATTCTAATAATACAGAAGTATGGCTGTGAAGGAGAGCATACCTTCTAGATTAATAAAGACTGGAAAACAAAACAGTTATCTTTAGAAAATATTATAAGCCAAGTAGACAGCAAATTAATTGTACATACTGATTTTCATAATGCTATATTTCAGGCTCCTTTAGATGTATTTATTTTTTTAATTAACTAATTAATTCATTAATTTTCAGTACAATCCAAACATGAGGTCTGAAATATATGGGTAATTTAAACATTTATGAAGCAGAAGTTCTAAATGTTACAGATTTATGGATGTTCAGGCCAAATCTCAAACAATAAGGATGTTCTAATTAGGAAAGAAAATAATTTATGTCAGTTTACAGAAAGAATGTGCCTTGAATAAGATGAGCATTATATAATGTAGCAAAATTTTGCCATCATATGCCATTTATAGTCTACCACCTCTGGAAATCTACTTATAACAGTTCCCAAAAGAATATTTAAATCAAAACAAAAATTATTTCATTTGTTTTTAATTTGATAGTATATCATCAGTCTATTTTTCTAACCATCTATATATATCATACAATCCTTCTGAATGGTAACTAAATCCTTCTTCATTAGGATCAGTAAAGCTTTTATCTTTGTCAAATTAAGAAAAAAATATGGTTTTTAAATTTTGGGGGGCCTTCTCTCTCTCTTCTTTTCTCCCTTTCTCTCTTTCTCTTTTCTCACTTTCTTTTTTTTTAAATTTAAATTCAATTAATTAACATAATGTATTATTAGTTTCAGAGTTAGAGTTTAGTGATTCATCAGTTACATATAACACCCAGTGCACATTACATCAAATACCCTCCTTAAGGCACATTGCCCAATTACTCCATCCTCCCTCTCACCTTCCCTCCAGCAACCCTCAGTTTGTTTCCTAGAGTTAAGACTTTCTTATGGTTTCTCTCTCTCTCTGATTTCATCTTATTTTATTTTTCCCTCCCTTCCCCTATGATCCTCTGTTTTGTTTCTTAAATTCCACATATGAGTGAGATCTTATGATAATTGTCTTTCTCTGATTGACTTATTTCACTTAGCATAATACACTCTAGTACCATCCGTGTCGTTGCAAATGGTAAGATTTCACTTTTTGATGGCTGACTAATATTTCATTATATATATACCACATCTTCTTTATCCATTCATCTGTCGATGGACATCTGGGCTTTTTCCATATTACAGCTATTGTGGACATTGCTGCTAAAACATTGGGGTACAGGTGCCCCTTCGGATCACTATGTTTGTATCCTTTGGGTAAATACCTAGTAGTGTAATTGGTGGGTTGTAGGGTAGCTCTATTTTCAACTTTTTGAGGAACCACCATACTATTTTCCAGAGCAGCTGGACCAGCTTACATTTCTACCAGCAGTGTAAGAGGGTTCCCCTCCCCGCATCTTCACCAACATCTGTTGTTTCCTGTGTTGTTAATTTTAGCCACTCTGACTGGTGTGAGGTGATATCTCATTGTGGTTTTGATTTGTATTTCTCTGATGCCAAGTGATGTTGCTCACTTTCATAAAGAGATTATGTGTTCTGAATTATAAATGTCTCTTCACTTTTACTTTTTATACTGGATTTGCTGTTCCTTTGAACTTTTTTTTTTTCTTTCAGTCACTCTACTTCTGTAGCAGTCAGACCCATGTATTGGAAGCATTTGTGAAGTTGAATTTTTCTTCAATGTATTCTCTTAAATTATTCATTTATTCAACTTATATTTTTGAGAACCTACCATGTGCTCAGGATTGATGAGACAGATACAAATATGGATTCTTATTTTAAGAAGCTTACAATAGAGTGGTAAAGACAAAGAAGTGATGCTGTCAATTATTATTTGAAATATTAAACATATTCTGGAAGTAAGTACAGAAAGAAAACGAAAGCTGCATTTGCTTATTATCCAAGAAAAGCTGCTATACTCTGTGCTATAGCATTTTTCTTAGAAAGCTGTCTGTCATTTTGCTCAGTGCTGGATCTTGACATGACAGCTCTGAGTCTCTCTAAGCAGCTCTGCTGAATTTTATGAAAGATTTGTTTCCTGATTTTTTCATTTTTAAGACAAAAAAGTGACTCTTAAAATTAATGCAACCGGAAAAAAGTTTAATCTCTGAAATTCATGAATTTATAATACCTCTTGTTTAATTGCATCAGTTGGGGTTTGATCAGAAAAGGAGAATTACTATATGTGATATGCATTAAGAAATCGGTTGTAGGAATTAAAACTTGCACAATTGTGTAATCTGATTAAGTGCTGTGTATGTTGCTTCTGCATCTAGTATGGTGCACGAAATCAGTAGGGCTGGGAAGGTGGGCAAGAAATGGGGGAGAAGCAAGAACAAACTGGAAATGATAAGAGAAAAGTGAAACCCACAAAGAAAACCTGAACCCCACATCAATCTCTCATGAACAACAACTTTGATGATATAGGTAGCCTGTGGGATAAAGTAGAGTCTTTAGTACAGAGCTATGTTTACATCTGGTCCAACATTTATAAAAGCTGAAAGATGAGATCAGATGAAATTACAAAGAATAAAGGGATTGGCTGCTGCATGACACCAGCCAATTGAACCAGTTATTCAGTCACAACATACAAGAGATTCGAAAGTGTACGTTGCCTACAAACACCTTCACAATGTAAAAATGGCTGCTAACACACTTCTGTCTAACAAATGTCATGCAAATGTCTCTTGTGACCAATACTAACTTGGTACCATACAGAATTCTAAGAATATAGTTCCAGTGTAGCTAACATGACATACTAAGAAAACACCAAGCTAATCATTTTTCAACATACAAAGCTGTCACAGTCCAAGGATTTATATTTCGTAATCTTCAGCTCATTATTGAATAGGGTAGATAATCTATTTTATCTCATTGTAAGACTCAAAACCAGGATATTTCATCTGGTGACCCATTAAAATAATTGTAGGGTATTTGTAGCCATAGTTAGCCTCAAAAATAAAACTGCTAGTTATTTTACCAGCAAAACTAGAGTTATTTGGGAATAGTAGATAATTGCAATTCAGGACAAGCGAGCTATGGCAAAACCAGGTGAGTCCAGAGAACAAAGGAAAGGGATGCTTTCATAGAGGAACGGGGGGAATTGTGAGGGCTGTTGCAAATAAAAAGTCCACTGGAGTAAACTGAGGGTTTGATGTATAGTGGCTTTTCACTGGCTGAGTTGACAGTGTCTCATTGGCTGGGCTGTTGCCTGGAAAGAAGAAAAACCTTTCTACTTCCTGCTGAGGTAGTAAAGTAGTACCTTAAGTACTATCAACTTGCAAGGTACAGCTCTTCCTGTGGAGTCCGCAATTGACAGACAAGTGGTAGGGCAAAGGAGCTCCATCTGCTGGCATCTCCACTCCATTCTAAACAAGGTTTCCTTTTGTTCATTAATTTTCACACCATAAATAGGAAACCAGTTGAGTGTGTAACCAGTTAGTAATTAAGAATAATATGATAAGAGTAATATTGAAAGTCTTCACCAATAGGAAACAATGATCGAACCTGAAAAAAACAGAATATAACGGGACCATTTATTCATTCATCCATCCTCTACTTCACCATCCCTCTGCTCATCTATCCATTTGATAAATATTTATTTCCTATAAATTAGGTATTATCCAAGACTACAAGATTACAAAAATATATATAAAGGCATTCCTGGCATTTAAAAACTGATATTTTAGTGAAGAAGCAAGATATATGAATATATCACAAAGCAATATGAAGACTATTCTAGAAGTGCACATTAAATATAGTATCATGTAAGAAGGAATAAATATAATGCATTCAGTACAGATACACATCATCATGTACTACTGTGTGTATACTTGTGTGTTTCAACTCAAATAAGAAAGAGGAAACAAACATGGAAAAGGAATCCATGAAATATTAAATTTGGCTAGTTATTTGGGGTTTTTATTTAGTTGTTTTTGTTTGTTTGCTAGATGTTTTTTGTTTTGTTTTATTTTGTTTGTTAGCTTTGCTAGCTTGAATATGCAAGCAAAGGTAAACCTAAAGCTGAAGTAATAACACAAGTGGTACAGTCTCGATGACAGGTCCTCACTGTGACAGCACGGTTAGTTTTGTATCTAGCAGACATTCTTTATTCTTTACTTTAGGAAATCCCAATTTTTTTTGATAGCAATATGCATTAGGAGATGAGTAATGATTGTTTTAAATTAGTTTTAAATGTTCTAATGTTTTTCTTTGCAAATGATTATTCTAGAGTTGGGCATTTGGACCAGCTCTATCCAATAACATGGAAATTTGCTGAAGAGTTTTATGGAAGCACTTTACTCTCTTTTTGGAAGAATAAATCTAGATATTTTCTCTATCCTTCTCTTTGAACCCTTTTGCTTTGGACAGTATACTACGAGGGTGTGGAAATATGTTCCCTCTTTACAGTTGTCTTGTGGCCATGAGACAAAGAGAATGCCAAGGAATCATTTAGTAGTCCAAATGCAGCCAGGTTATCATTAAAGTGTTTCACCCAACCATAGAATGCCTCAGAACATATCTTTTTTTAAGTGAAGTATCACCTATTTGAATTTTTAAAAGCAGTTTTAATGTGGTGCTATGTCATTTGAAACTGAAATATCCCTAAGAGGACTTGAGGAGCCTTGTATGACCTAAGAAATATTTGACTTCATTTAAATATGCTCAGGCTTCCTTAATTCAACAGAGATACACCTGTATAATTAAAAGGTAACTGAAAAGAAATTAAGGCTTACATGCCATATGACTAATTTTATGAAAGTATTTATATTGCTATACCTTCATTCAATAAACATTTATAAAGAAATTGTATATATAATGTACTAGAAGGTATATAAACATGAAATATAATGTTTACAGTAAACATGGCATGTATCCAATGGGAAAGATTATTTGGGCAACATATCCTGAAACAATGAGGCAGACTGTGGCATGTGTCATAAGAGAAAGACTGAATAAATTTTCGAGGAGTTCAGAAGAAGTGCAAGTCTTGTTTTCTTTTAAAATCAATAAGAATACAATGGAGAGAGAGGCATATTTGGGATATTTTCCTCTGAAATTTGGGTGAAATTTTATAGGAAGCCATGATGCAGAAGGATACTCATTTGAAAGAAAAATGATTAATAAAATTATTTTGCAAAGGCAGAAGAGATATTTTCAAAGAGCATACAGCAAATAAAAGGAAGCAGTAGACTATTAGATTGATTTTGTGTGTCGGATGGGGTGGCAGTATCAGGAAAACTTTATACTTTTCCTTTTCCCTAGGGATGCTACCTTTTTTTCTACAGAGATCTGAAATTCAAACAAGTGTTTTTAGTAGTGATATCATACTATGACTAAAGCCCCCATCTACAGAGATAAATGTGCTCCTAATGGGTAGGATTGAAAGGACAGAAGAAAAATTGCAGCCATAAGGAATTAATACTATTTAACTTTAGAATAAACACAGTGAATTCTGTATTACAGTAGTATCAGTGTACTAGTGTTTTAGTAGCATTAGTTTTGTTAGAAAATTATAAGTTAGTGGAAAATATAATATTCTCTGGTCTTTAGGCTTATCAGTATGAAGTCCTACTGTTGAGTATATGGCTTATGCATCACTATGTTTTTAAGATCATGTTAACAAATTTCATCATATAACACATGAATAACAACATTAATTTCCAAAACAACTCAAGCCAAGACTATCACAAGTACTTTCTAAAACTCATTTTTTGGAGGTTTGAGTATATCTATTCTTGTATACACATAAAATATTATGTGAAAAGAATTTAATAAGATTTTTTAATTAAGTATTCCCTTGGATAAATTTAATTTTTCTAATGTAAGACTTCAGAAGTAAATACTCTTATATTTTCTCTAAACATGATATTGGATCAAGAATTCCTTTCTTGAAAAAAAAAATTCATCCTATCAGGAAAGTCTGTGAGTTTTTAAGTGCATAAGTTTATAAGTATAAATTACTTGGAAAAACTAAATTCTAATGATTCATTAAAATATTTTTGGACTGTTATTATTCCTACAGCTTTGGATTGATGTTGAACAAAAGGCTTGAAGTACAATGATGAGATCCAATTTTGTTCTGAGTAATAGAGTTGACGTTTATCCACATATCTACATAGGAAGTTAACAGTTCACAGAGGAAGACACTGCCTATATTTCTCAAAAATCTTCAACAGGTGATAAAATCATGCCAAGATATTTGGACTTTGTAATAAGGCGTCAAATAAGAAAAGAGATATAAGACAAAAAGGTTCTGGGATGTAATGTACAGCATGGTGACTATAGTTAATAAGTATGTATTGTATATTTGAAAATTGCCTGGAGAGTAGATTTAAAAGTTCTTATTGCAAAGGAAAAAAAAAATAGAAAAAAGTGTTGTGATGGATGTTAACTACCATATTGTGGTGGTCGTTTTGCAATATATACAAATATTGAATCATTATGTTGTACACCTGAAACTAATATAATGCTATATGTTAATTATATCTTAATTTTTTAAAAAAAGGAGAAGAAAAGAAATAAGCAAATTGACCAGGGTAAGAAACATTTTCACTAAATTCTTTGAATATAGGACTTTTGGGAAAGATGTTTGAAAATATAATTAAAAAGTTTTGCTGTGGTTCTTTTGTGTCAAGGCCTTCAATTACTATAAAATATTTTTGGATTCAGAATTTTTTCTTTTATTACAAGAATAAGAAGACACGTTTTATTGGGTAATCAAAGATACAAGATGTATTTATACAGGTAAAAATATAATTAATAAATTATTGAGAAATAACTTTTATCTGTAGTAACAAGAATTTTATAAAGTAAGTTGTATTTGGGATTGACATGAAAGAAAAGGTCAGATTTCTGCAGACAGAGATGGAAGAAAACAATCTCCAATATAGAAAATACTCAGAGGAAATGTATAAAGCCTAGAAGCTTAGTTTAGAGAGTGGAACTCAATAAAAGCTTTAGTTGAGCTTGAAAGTTTCTAAAGCTTGGATATCATAAGAAATATGATATTTATTAGTGAATAGTGAAAAAAATGGGTTTTCCTTTATTGTTTTTGATTTTTAATTAAAATAATAGAGTGAAGGTTAATGAGAAATTCATTAGAAAAGGAGATATTGAAACTCCAAAAATATAAAAGAGAAAGAGAGAGAGACAGAGATAGAAAATGATGGATTCATTTAAGAAGGGAAAAGTAATTGGTAGTCTTAGTAAAAAGGTACAACAGAAGAAGGGGTCATGTAAGTTGTCATTAATTTCTTTGTTCATACTTTTAGTTATTCAACAAACATACTTGCCAAATGCTGCATTAGTTCCTGGGGCACAAAAGTGAGCACAACAGACAAAATTTACTTTCATGAAGCATTGGTAGAAAAATATGTTAAGCCATAAAGACACATAGATACATAATTACGTATCTTAGTAGGTGCTATAAAAGTAGACGGGACTATGAAAGAAAAATGGGGCAGGCAAATTGGAGGGCATTCATCATTGAAAGAAAACAAAAGTCAAGGTGATGAAGGAAGTTCCAGGTGATGAATTATGTGAGCACAGACTCAGTGGATCTTCAGTATTTAACAAATTGTAGGAAGAACAGCGCTTCAAGGAGTATACTAATCCAAAGGGGGCATGACACAGGATGAGGTCAGGGAGGAAGGAAAGAGAATGATTCATGACTTCCAGAATTATAGATGTGATTTTAAGAGCAATTGGAAGGCATTACAATGCTTAAATAAGATAATCAATTTAAAATTTAGAACAATGATTCAGACTTCTGGGTGCAGATGTATCAGAAAGGAGCAGGAGGGATAGTCTCTCATCCGGGAAGAAATAATGACAGAAGCTAAAGTAGTGACAGTGAAATTTAAAAGAAGTTAATAGAGTTGAGATATAATTTGGAACACAAACAAAAAGACATTTTATTTTATATGTATATTTGAGTCTATGTTACTTTAAAAGTTCAAATTTTATTTTTAGGATGTGCATTGTGTAATGACCAACATAAAATTAGCAAATAATAGAAGTAAATGATATTAAATTTATATGGCATACAATTTCTGCACTAGATTCTAAATATGTATAAAAGTGAAAATTCTATTTTAGATAAATACGAATCAAAAAACTTTAGTTGATTTATCATTTAAAAAATCACTTATTTACAACTGTCTTCTTAAACCAAAAGGTAGAAATTGTTTCATATTACATATTACCCAAGTAAGAATAAGACACTGTGAGCTTTAAAATTCTTAGTTTTTCACCTTTGAAATAGTATTATAGCCTGAAGAAAATGGGCTGGGATATTTTTCTCACATTATTTCTTATACAACAATAAAGTTTATTGAAACAAATTATCTGGAACTGCTGGGAATCCAGCAGGTATACATTCTAGGTTTAAAATAATTAAAAGGAAGAGAGAGAACAAAATAAAGTGGTTATTTAGAAACTGAAAAGGGAGAATTAACAGTTGTTAAAATGACCTCTACTACTAACAGCCATGCTTAACAACTACCTACAGAGATGATTGTTTCACCTGATCATTTTAGGTTGTTTAACATAGTAAATTATAAAGCAGATTTCAGGAATTGCCATACTTATTTCATTGTATTGCACTGCATGCTATTATTTACTGATTTCTTCATACTACAATATTGGCTGCAGAAAATGTAATTCTCTAAACAATGACCTCCTAAGGTAAACAGAATGTCAGAAAAGGCAATTACTATTTGTCAGTTAATGTTATTAAATAAAACCGAACATATTTTTAGTTGAATTTTATAACAGACATTAAGAATGTTCATTTTACTTACAGAGAAAAGGTCCCAAATTTAAATAAGTATTGAAAAAACACACATGTATTTTGATGAGTTCTCAAGAGGGGAACTAAATTTGTAATCTTGTGGAGAACATTTTAAACAATAGCTGGCTATGAACAGTAGCATACATTTGGACCAGAATCAAAATAATCATCACAATTTACCTGACATATGGGCATATTATCAACACTGATGATTAATTTAATATTCATGAAAAAAGATACATGACATTCATCAGTTTTGCACTATCAATATATTCAGTAAAAATTAATTTTATTAGTGATTATTATATTTTGATGTAAGTATGAAATGCCGTTTGTTCTTCAGTTTCTACCTATAAATTCAATTAGAAATAGCTGAACAAATTCCACCAAAGTCCAAATATATGTTTTAATCCTAATATTCTTCTTTACTGGATATTTTTACATAACATTATATTCCATATTTTGGGTCATAATATTGCTTAATAGCACTCTGGAGAATTAAGTATTTCATGCATTGTTAAAGCAATTTTCTACTGTGAACTACAGTAGAACATATTGCACTCAATTCCCATCAACATGAAATTCCTGCCAACTGTAACTTCCAGATTCAAAACATTTTTGGTAATTGTTAAATATTACTAAGTATTAAATATTAAACTACGGTTATTTAAGAATCACTCATTCACTTATTAATTTATTCACAAAATTTCATGAACCATTGTTTTATGACACTGTTCCAGCAATTAGTATATAACAGTAGGTTAAAAGCTAACTGTCCTCAAGAACTTTATAATTGAATTCTCTGTTGTAAGTGAAGAAACATTTTTTTATGAATTCATACTGTTGGAATGCCTGGATGAAACAAACAGGAAGATAGTGGACATGAGAGACATTTTGAGATGATCAAATAATTGTAAGGTTGAAAGACTACAGAAAGACAATGGAGTGAAAGTTTTATATATCTAAATAATTGAATATAAATAGATATAATATTCTGTAACTTATTTATATATAAAATTAATCCAAAAGCAGATGAAATTGAATACTATTGCCCTATCCCCACCCAAAATATATACACTCACTATTGCCTTGGATTTTATTATATTTTTTGCACATGGATGTATCCCTCCTAAAACCTGAAATATATTTGTCTGATAATTTATCTTTTAAAAAATCATGCCAATTTCAAGGGAAATAAAAGCAAAAATAAACTATTTGGACTATATCAAAATAAAAAGCTTCTGCACAGTGAAGGAAACAACCAACAAAACTAAAAGACAACCTACTGAATGGGAGAAGATATCTGTGAAATGATGTATCTGATGAAGAGTTAGTATCCAAAATATATAAATAATTAATGCAATTTAATACCCCAAAGACAAATAATCCAATTAAAAATGGGCAGAAGACATGAAGAGACATTTCTCCAAAAAAGACATACAAATGACCAACAGACACATGGAAAGATGCTCAACATCACTAATCATCAGGGAAATGCAAATACAAACTATAATGAGATTTCACCTCACAACTGTCAGAACGGCTAAAATCAAAATCACAAGAAACAAGTGTTGGTGAGGATATGGAGAAAAAGGAACCTTGTGACTATTGGTGGGAATGTAAATTGGTGTAGTTACTGTGGAAAACAGCATGGAGTTTCCTCAAGAAATTAAAAATAGAACTGTCCTATCATCCAGTACTGGCACTACTGAGTATTTGCCCAAAGAATACAAAAACACTAATTCAGAAGGATATATGCACCCCTATGTTCATTGCAATATTATTTACAAAAGCCATATTATGGAAGCATCCTATTCCCAGATGAATGGATAAAGAGTAGGTGGTATATATGAATATTATTCAGGCATAAAAAAAAGAATGAAATCTTCCATTTGCAACAACATGGATGAAGCTAGAGAGTATAATGCTAAGTGAAATAAGTCGGTCAGAGAAAGACAAATACCATATGGTTTCACTCATATGTAAATTTTAAGAAACAAATGAACTAAGGAAAAAAGAGAAACAAACCAAGAAACAGAGTCTTAACTATAGAGAACAAATAGGTGATTACCAGAAGGAAGGTGGACAGGGGGATGGGTGAAATAGGTGAAGGGGATTGAAGTATACTTATCATCATGAGCACTGCCTGATACATAGAACTGTTGAATCACTACATTATATGCCTGAAAGTAATATAACACTTTATGTTTACTATACTGGAATTAAAAAAACTAAAAAATCATGCTGATTTATACACCTGTCTCACAAAAAGATAATGTTTTAAATGATCTGGTATCAAATGTAGCCAATGTCATATTTTTATCCTATAGTTTTGTTTCACTCCTGGATATCCGGTAAACCACCAAGGGTAGTTTGAATAGAAAGGAATATAATATACAGGGTGTGTTTAATCTTTTTTTTTTTTTTTTTTTTTTTTTTGACACTACAACATAAGGGGCCCAATTTCTGGCGTGGTAAAGTGAAGACCTCTGTAAATCTGTTCTCCTATAAAAGCAAAAAAAATACTGATGAATTGTCAATATCAACTTCAGAACTATGGAAATTAACCAAATTCGCAATCTGTTTATTGAAGAGAAACTGCAGAACTGCTAACGAGTGGGATTTTATGGCACTGTACATATCCTACTCTCATTTCTTCTCTCCATGATACCCTTAAATACCAGTAACCTTGCGACCACAGTAACTGTGAAAACCAGCATCACTGATGTCAACTTTATAGTTTCACCAAAAGCCCTATTCCCAGAACAATGCCACTCGGACTTGTTTTGCAGCTCTCTAGAAAAGCAACATTATTTGTGGGAAGTTTTCATCATTTGACCTTACAAGGAGCTCACTCCACAGGACAAGTCCTATTCCCAGAGAATTAGCTAGAAAATATATCAGCTGCAATTATTGTACATCACAGCTGGCTGCAGTAACAACTGGGGAATATAAGGGTTCAGTGAAAAATTTTAAAGGAAGATCTGAGGAACAGGATGTCCACAGGGGAGTCTGAAACTCTGACATATTCCTAGGAATCTAGAGGCCAAACACATGTGTATGCTGGATTCCGATTGCTGCTGAAGCAAATTACCACACACTTAGTGGTTTACAACACATGAATTTATTATCTTAAAGTTCTGTAGGTCAGAAATCTGATGTAATTTTCACTGGGTGAAAGCAAGTGCCATCAGGGCTGAGTTTCTTTCTAGAGGCTCTAGGTAGAATTCATTTCTTTGTCTTTTCCAGCCAGTGGTCCCTTCCATCTTCAAAGCCCTCAGTGGTTGGTGGAGTCTTTCCTACATTGTATCACTAGCACTTCTGCCTACTTCTTATACTTTTAAGGATTCTTGTAATTGCACTGAGTCCACCTGGATAATCCAGAGTGCTCTCCTTACTTAAAAGGTCAGATTATTAGCAATTTTAATCCCCCATTGGCATATAAAATAACATATTCATAGGTTTTAGGGATTAGGATGTGGAATTTGGGGGGGGCATTATTGTGCCTACCACAATCTGTGTAATAGATATTTTTTAAAATGAAGTATAAACTGGGTCAATTATAGTTTCACAGACTGTTTCAAAGAAAACTGTGCTTTTGTACAATTTCTAACAAAGAAAAATATTACAAGATCTATTTAATGATCTCTATTGGGAGATCCATAGTTTGGGTATAATTTTCTGCATTCCATATTATAAATGTTCAGTATGTCCTTTGAGTTTGAAATCATTTATTCATTTTACTAATATATTTTTCTTGACTTAATTTTTTTTTAAAGATTTTATTTATTTAGTCACTTGAGAGAGAGAAAGAGAGAGCGAGTGAGGAGAGGGACAGAGGGAGAGACAGACTCCCTGCTGAGCAGGGAGCCGGACAAGGTGCTTGATCCCAGGACGCAGAGATCATGACCTGAGCAGAAGGCACATGCTTACTGACTGAGCCATCCGGGCACCCCATCTTGATTTAATTTCATATCTCTCACCATTTTAGTGTCCTATTGCCTCCCCCAGAAAATTTATCATGACAAAATAATAAATTGGATTTTTGCTATGCTTCAGTATGCTGAGAATTTGGTTATTGTAAGTTAGTCATTAAACACAAACTTCACCAATTCTAGATTTATTATTGGAACTGATTATCGTTACTGAAGAAACATAAAGAAACATTTATCAGTGTAAAAGAATCCTATGCTTTCCTACTTTAGCAGACACCTGACTTAGCTTTCGTATATGCCTTTTTGTTTTCTCCTTAATTCTAAAGTTATTTTTATTTATTTTTTATTATTTTTATTGCTTGGCTTGTTGTTGTTTTTCTAATTGTTTCCCCTAGAAGGGTCTTGGTAAAATAATCCTCAAGTACTTAACTTCTCATTTTCAAAATATTTTACTCTTTATGGCATAAGATAATTTTCCCCAAACTAGTAAAACTCAATTAAATGAAAGCCCTCCTCCTATACATATAAAGTACATCTCTACTATTTTATGTATACTTACCATGAATGGTGTTTTTTCTGTGTGTGTATGCATATATATATAATATTTAATTTTTACTGTTATAATGGGAAACTGTTTTTAATTTAACTGTTTTACTGAACTCTTTAGTTAGTTCAGTTTTTTGTTGATCTCAGATATAATAAGTAGTTACTTCTAATTTACAAACAATTGTACTATCATAACCTTATATCTAATAACTGTCCCTCTTATTTCTGGTTTCTCTTTTATTTCTGTGGACTAAAGCTTCCAAAAGAGGTTAAAATAAACATAATGTGAGTGTGCAAAAAAAAAGTCCCTATTTCTAGAATTTAAGCATAAAGAGAGGAAATTACAGATTTACAACAGATTTTGTGATTTTAATGACTGTGAGTTCATAGGTGACATCTTTTTTTAAAGCAAAGATTTAAAATACATAACTTAATTGGTTCACCATTGGTCAGGAAACTAAGATCTATATTTTTTTCCTTTCTTTTTAAATAGGATTTTATTACTATTTTAGAGCAGTTTTAGGTTGACAGTTGAGAGATTTCCCTTGCCCCCATACATGCAACAGGCTACCTCATTATCAACATTCCCCACCACATTAGTGTATCTGTTACAATTGATGAACCTACACTGTCACATCATAATCACCCAGGGTCCGTAGTTTACATTATGGCTCATTCTTGATACTGAATATTCTATGGATTTGGACAAATGTATAACGACATGAATCTACCATTATGGTATCATACAGGGTATTTTTTCTACCCTAAAAATGCTTTGTGTTTTGCTTATTCATTCCAATCCCCTACCTCTCCAACAACCATTGGTCTTTTTACTGTCTGCATATTTTGCATTTTCCAAAATGTCATATAGATGGAATCCTACAGTACATAGCTTGGCAGATTGGCTTCTTTCACTTGGAAATAGGCATTTCACTTGGAAATATGCATTTAAGTTTCCTCCTTGTATTTCCATGCTTGGTCGCTCGTTTCCTTTTAAAGTTAAATAACATTCCACTGTCTGGATGGACCACAGGTTATGTATCCATTTACCTCTTGAAGGACATCTGGTTGCTTCTGGCAGTTATGAATAAAGCTGCTATAAGCTTCCATGTGCAGCTTTTTGTGTGTACATAATTTTTCAACTACTTTAGGTAAATTATAAGGAATGTGGTTATTGGACCATATGGTAAGAGTATGTATGGTTTAGTATGGTAAAATACTGCCCAACTGTCTTCCAGTGTGGCTGTACCATTTTGCATTCCTACCAGCAACGAGTAAGATTTGTTACTCCACATGCATGCCAGAGTTTTGTGTTGTCACTGTTCCAGATTTTGTTCATTCTAATAAGTATGTAGTGATATCTCATTGTTTTAATTTGCATTATCCTAATGACATCTGATGTGGAGCATCTTTTCATATGCTAATTTGCCATCTGTCTATTTTCTTTGGTAAATGTATTTTAAGGTCTTTGGCCCATTTTTAAATCAGATTGATTTTTTAAAAAATATTTTATTTATTTATTTGACAGAGAGAGAGCACAAGCAGGGAGAGAAGCAGGCAGAAGGAGAAGCAGGCTCCCCACTGAGCAAGGACCCAGATGTGGGGCTTGATCCCAGAACCCTAGGTTCATGACCTGAGCCAAAGGCAGATGCTTAACTGACTGAGTCACCCAGGCGCCCCTCTTATTGAATTCTTATTTTTTTTTAAAAGAGTTCTTTGTACATTTTGGATAACAGCCCTTTATCAGATGTGTCTTTTTCAAATATTTCTCCCAGTCTGTGGCCTGTCTTCTCGTTCTCTTGACATTGTCTTTCACAGAGAAGAATTTTTTGTATATATATTTTAGTGAAGGCCAGCTTATCAACTATTTCTTTCATGAATCATATCTTTGGTGTTATGTCTAAAATGCAATCACCACACCCAAGCTCATTTAGGTTTTCTCCTATTTGTATTGCATTAAATCTGGTTAATTGAAGATAACATGTATTTTATTACATATACCACTGGATAGACAATGATATTAGCAACAGCTAACATTTAAATATTTACTATATGTTAGGAGTTGTGTTAAATTCTTATCATTGGCTGGCTCATTAGGTGAACTAATGAACCGTATAAAGTAGGTTCTTGTATTATCAAGATTTTATAGATAAGGAATTTGGAATAGGAGAGGTTAGAGTAATTTAACCACGGTCACACAGTTATTATGTGATGGAGCTAGTGTTTAACATGAGCAACGTAATTTCAAACTTTGGATTTATAGTAAGAATATTATTCTGCCTCTATACTATGCTCTATTATGTACACATATATTTGGGGGAGGACTATTATTGCCAAGTAAAAACACATTTGTAAGTAAATTCATATTCATATTTCCACCCTTCTAGAAGCATTGTCCATGAGCAGAAAAGACATAATTAGTTAATTTGCATTGGTTTTATGGCAGATATGATATTCTGTTTTCTCATTCTCCAGCGTTTTATGATCTATTGGTAAGCCTATAATAGTATAACTAATGATAAAAAAATCACAAAGGTTCTTTTGATTCTTTTTCCATCAATAGAATAATTTACTATTTTATGTCTGTATACATTCTAGCACAATAAATAATGAAGTACTTCAACTTCTCCAATGTCTACTATACAAAGAATTGACAGACTACTTGTTTGTTTGTTTGTTTTTATAATAATATATTTTTTATTATATTATGTTAGTCACCATACAGTACATCCCTGGTTTTTGATGTAAGGTTCGATGATTCATTAGTTGTGTATAACACCCAGTGCACCATGCAATATGTGCCCTCCTTACTATCCATCACCAGCCTATCCCATTCTCCCACTCCCCTCCCCTCTGAAGCCCTCAGTTTGTTTCTCAGAGTCCATTTTCTCTCATGCTTCATTCCCCCTTCTGATTACCCCCCTTCTTTATCCCTTTCTTCTCCTACTGATCCAATACTTGTTGCTTTACTTTTTATGTTGCCCTTGAGATTCTTTATCTTTAGTAAAGTGAATACAAGATATAATTAAATATTACCAACTTCTCGAGTTTGGAACTTTCCCCTCTGTTTTATATCACTCAATAGAATATTGGTGAATGTTCATGTGTTTATTCTCATGCATATATATGTTACATATAATTTTTTAAAGATTTTATTTGTTTTAGATATAGGGAGAGAAAGAGAGAGAGAGCATGAGCAGGGGGAGGGGCAGAGAGCAGGAGAGGGAATGTCAAGCAGACTCCATGCAGAGTGTGAGTCTGACATGGGGCACAATCCCATGACCCAGAGATTATGACCTGAGCTGAAACCATGAGTTAGATGCTTAACCAACTGAGCCACCCATGTGTCCCTTACATACAATCCTTCACTGGATTATTTTATTTATTCTGAAGGTCATTATTAAAATGTCTGTTTCATTAATAGTTAAGTTAAAATATATAAAGGACTCATGAAATGGTGGATATAAAGTGTTCATGATTTTTGTCCTTCTTGATTTCAATCAACATTTAATGAGTGCCTAGTACACATCATACATAGAGTTGTATGTTGAGCTACATACAATGTCCATATCACCGGTACCTTGTGGAACACAGAATAAGGAATAAAAGACAGACTTAAATGAAGTGATCACCAAAAGTATTAGATTACAATAAATATAATTTATTTCAAGGGAAAATTTGTTATGCTGTTAGATCATAAAGAGGGTTGATATTACCTAGTAAGTCATAGAAGATTTCTCTAAGGAACAGCATTTAAGTTGTGTCATGAGGATATATTATAGTTAGTTAGGCAATGATGTCGGAGGACAGCACTCTGGTCACAAGGAAGAAGAACTTGTCACATTACAGGTAATAAAAGCATTTCTGAAATGAGGTAGGATGGAGAGGGATGATGTGAATATGAGAAAGCAACTATGACAAATCATATGGTTACTGTATTTCTGTTATGTTTTTAGAAAGCAATAGGCATCATTGAAGGATGACAAATTGAGGAGTGATATGATCAAAATTTCATTCTTGAAAAAGTGCAGTCTGATAACTGTGTGAACTGTGAGTTGAAGAGCATTCAGAATGGATCCAGGAAGGTCAGTTAGTATCCCTGCCCAGATAAACCAACTGGAAACAAAAGGAAGTCATCATTTAGAATCAAGTCCATCATCACCACCTTTTAAAAACCATTCCTGGGGCACCTGGACAGCTCAGTCGGTAAAGCATTAGACTCTTGATTTCACATCAGGTCAAGATCACAGAGTCATGAGATCAAGCCCTGCATGGGCTCTGTGCTCAGCAAGGAGTCTGCCTGAGATGCTCTCCCTCTCCCTTTGCCCCACCCCCTGCTTGCATTTGTGCACACATGTGCTTTCTCTCCTTCTTAAAAAAAAAATAAATCTTAAAAAAATAAAATAAAAACCATTCTTTATTATTCTTCCTCTTGGAAGAATTCATCAACTCTATTTTTGTGCCTTTATTATACCTTATACCGGTATCTATCATCACAACTATTTATTATTTTAAAATAACTTATTTCTCCATATAAACTATAAGCTTACTGGAGACAGGAACTATATCTTAATTCATCTTTCTATGCCTTCTGCCTAACACACTGATTCATACATACCAGGCATTGAATATAAGAAGTTGAAAAAGTTAATAAAGTAATCAGGAATACACAACAGAGGCCTTGGATTAATCTGCACACTGTGGTAGATGAAGTCATAGGACTACAAGAAAAATATCATAAAGGAGATGGTCTGAGAAGAGTAGATAGTTAAGATTTTAACTCTGAAGAAGACCATCTAGAGGAAGAGAATCCCATGCAAATGAATAAAAGTGAGTAGCCATATGACTGGAGACTTTTGTTCCATTGGGGAAATACGAGGAATGATCTACATTTGTGCCTGTCCTGTTGTTCTTGTTTTCCCTCCCCCATGCCTGCATCATGGAAGCTGTGTCCTGTTTCTCACTCTAACCCACTCCAATGGGATCAAAAAAGGTTGTGACTTTTCAGACTGTTTCTGTTTAAAGGTGGGCGGTGTTCTTCCCAGCTGTGTACAGTTCAAGAGGAAGCTGCAACCCAAGTTTCTATGTAAAAATAAAACATTTTTTAGAAGTAATTTATTTCTTAAAATGTGCTATCAGTTTACTCAGGATATATGTCCAAATCTAGTTCTTCGTAAGTTCTTTAAATTCAATTTCTAAACCTATTTTTCTATGTATAAGTCAAGCAAATATTAATAACTATTTTAAAGAGTTCTTATATTAGTATTTGGTCTTTTGAACTGGTTTATACCTTTAATTACTTTTAACTGCATTTAAATTTAAGATAGACAATCTCCTTAATAAATATTTCTGATCTAATGACTTAATTATAAAGATCTTAAAAAAATCAATAATTTCCATAAATTAAACATTTTAACAAGGTAATTATTCAGTATTATAATGTGTGTTAGAAGTTATATATGTGGATATATGTATATAATTATATCAGCAAAATTTCACTTTAATATACAAATATAACTCAATTCTTTGTCTTTCTCTGACTTATTTTGCTAAGCATAATATTCTCTAACTCCATCCACATCCTCGCAAATGGCAAGATTTCATTCTTTTTGATGGCTGAGTAATATTCCATTGTGTATATATATATATATATATATATATATATATATCACACCTTCTTTATCCATTCATCAGTCAATGGATATTCTGGTTCTTTCCATAATTTGGCTATTCTTGATAATGTTGACGTAAACATTGGGGTGTATGTGTCTCTTTGAATCAGTTTTTTTGTATCCTCTGGGTAAATACCTAGTAGTGCATTGGTGGATTATAGGGTAGTTCTATTTTTAACTTCTTGAGGAACCTCCATACTGTTTTCCAGAATGGCTGCATCAATTTGCATACCCACCAATAGTGTAAGAGGATTGAGGGTTGCTGGAGGGGAGGGAGGCAGTGGGATGGGTTAAATGGATGATGAGTATTAAGGAAGGCACTTTTTGTGATGAGCACTGGGTATTATATGTAAGTGACAAATCACTAAATTCTACTCCTGAAACTAATATTACACTATCTATTAACTAACTGGAATTTAAATAAAAACTTGAAACAAACAAACACAAATTCAAATAAAAAAATATATAATTCAGTTATACAATTACATATTGTAAATATAATTAAAAGAATGAACTATTATCCCAATAGTTCAAATTCTTTTAAATATAGCAAACACGATAAATAATTGAAATTCTATATATTCATTAATTCTTAAAAGAAAAGAAACAATTAATGGAATTGATTTTATTCTCTTAAAAGAATAAATAACTCTGTTGTTTTTTTTTCTTTCTAAAGTTAAAAGATGCCTATATACTAAGGAATTAATCCGGAGTTGTTTTCTGGGGTCAATAATGTGTAAGCGCACTAGCAAGGACGCAAGTGTTTTTGGAGTGGGTTAAGTAATGGGAAAATAATACTGGGAGCTAATACTAGAGTGAGAATAGGGTCAATTTCATTTAAAGATTTTAAAAAAAATGACTCTAAGCAAAATGGAAAGCCACTAGAAGGCTTTCAGCAGAGAAATAATATGATCCAAGGTGTGTTTTAAAAGAATACTATGGCTTCTCCATTGAGAAGAACTTGTGAAGGAGCAGAAACAAGGATACCTGTTGGGAAACTATAACCCAGGCAAATATGATGGCGATTCCTATTTGCCTGGCAGGAATAGTATCAGTCAGGGTAGACATAGGAAACAACAGTCTCAAAGTAATGATTAAATATAATGCAATGAGGGAAACTTTTACCAAAAACTACTTGCTGTATTAAAGGAAGGAAATCAGGTATGATGAACCAGGAAGAAAATACCTACTCTGCACCTAAAAGGTCAAGGATGGTAAGTGGTGAAGGGAGCCCAGTGAAACTTCCAGCTGTAGAAAAAGGCCACCTTTCAGGAACTGTGCTGTTGGTAGAGGAACATAGCCACTTCTGAGGCTATTCTACTAAAGAAGGAGCTGGGAATTAATACTCTAATCAATTTGTCCTCCTACCCTCTGTTCTCCTGCCAGTTATCTATTCTGAAGAAAATAGTCAGAGGGCATAGTGTTTTTATACCTTTTAAAGATTCTTTGGATGATAGGACACAACACATGGCACTTGGATAGGTGAAAAGCCAAACTTCTGGTTACTTATAGTGCTAAACAAACAAACAAAAAAGGAGGCCAAGCAGAGCCGTGTAGATGATTGTACTTAGGTACAGGCTAACAACAGGCTGGAATTACAGGGGCAACTTATGTATAGCCAGTGTGGTTTAGTTAGGTGTGTTTCCTGGGCTCTCTGTGGATTGGCTAATTTGAATAATTTCGTAGGCTCTGGGACAAAGAGCTGTCCCTACTTTTCTCGTATCTGGCCCCCTGGTAATGAGGGCCATTGCATAGTAGAGCAATTAGGGATCTGGTGTGTGAACTTAATCAGTTGCTCAAAGGGGAACTGGCTGGTCTCTGTATCAGGATCTCCAACCTGGATCCAGACAGCATTAAACATGCACACACATACCATATTACACAGGGAACTTTCTTTGACATAATCCTTAAAGTTCAGGTCTGCAAGATATAGAGCAAGGTGAAAAAAGAAGGGGGGGGGAAGAAGAACAAGAATTGAGAAGTGACAGGATTCCAACATATGAAGCTAGAGAAAGAAAGATCTGATGACAAATTAGATCAAGGATGTGAAATAAAGCAAGAGGTCAATGATGAACTCAATACTTTTTTGCCCCAGCAATTAGAATAATAAAGCTGCCATTAAAATGAGGAGATATTGTGTGTGTGTGTGTGTGTGTGTGTGTGTGTGTGTGTGTGTGTAGGAGCAGAGTAGGATATGTTTGATGACTAATATCAAAAGTTACTCATGAAATATAGATTTTGAGATATTTATTAAACATATAGTGTCAATTGTCAAATAGGCAATTCAGTACATAGGTCTGGAGTTCGGGTGTAAAATCTGTGCTGAAATTGTAAATTACTGGCGTATTGATTTCTTTGAGTCTCATAAACTAGATGGGATCATCAAAGCTAAAGTATAGATAAAAAAGAAAAGACAATCAAGGACTGAACCCTGATATTTCCCATTGGGTGGGGGAAGGTGGAAAAGCTCACATTAGTAGATCAGAACGAAAAGGAGAAAGAAGTGATGGAGATTAAGAGCACTAGGAGAGAGAGCATAAAATGTAGTATCTTAAAAACAAAACAAGAGAAAAAGTATTAAGGAAGAGGAATTATAAATTAAAATAAAAACTGATAACTGATCATTGGAATTAGCAAAGTGGAAATAATTGTTAAACTTCATAAGAATAATTACATTAAATTCTGGAGTGTATGAAATATTGGTTTGGAGAGAGATCAAAAGAGAAGAGAAGAATTACAGAAAGGATATAGATAATTCCTTTGTGTCTGTTTGTTTGCTTTTGAAAAGGAGAATCAAACATAAAATGAGGTACTGGTTAGTTGTTTATTTGTTAATTGGCTTTAAGATGATGGAAAAAATACTAGCATGTAACTACATTGATGTTTATTACCCATCAAAGACAAAAAAGTTAAATTTGAAGCTAAAATTTGGAATGGAGTGCTATTATGTTTTGGGGTTTTATGTTTTAGGGTTTATAAAAGCTTTATCAGTAGCTTTTAGGAATGAATGAGTATTTTTTCACTACTATATTTCCTTCGTTACAGAAATTTATACTCTGGCCAAAGCCCATTTTTACTAATCTTTATTAAATATAGGCAGAATCAATAAAATATCTACGTATAATATTTATAGAATCAGCTGAGAAACTCCCAATCTGAGTAAAACAGAGCAACTCCAAGCCCTCTGCTCTCCACAATGATCTTAATGGGATTATGTTCCACAGTTTTCATAAATTTTCCTAAATGGGACAGTTTGGAGTAGTTGAAAATGCATACAAAAGGAGTCAATATTTAGTTTCACTCCATTTCCTATTAATGAACTGTGAGCTTGAGCAAATGATTTAATTATTCCAGTCTTAATTTCCTTTCTTGAAGAATAAAGTGAATAGGACTATTTTAAACCTAAAGCCTCTTGTAGTACTAAAATATAGACTATATGTCCACATGTTATTTTAGAAAAGAGCATAAAAGAAAATTATTTTTTTCCTATATGAATTACTAATTGAAATGTTGAACAAAACTCAACAGAATATATCAGTTTGTACAATATTTTTTGTAAATATCATTTCATATTTACCAAATCACAGCCTTCCTTCCAGGCAATTCAAAAACTTCTTCCCCCTCCAAATTTAATAACATATTGAATTTTAAAAAGTAACTCATTCAGTCGTAAGAGAATGAATATTTAAAGAAAAATTTTCACTATTAAGTATCAAAGGAATAGGACAAAACCTAATCACTGATGCACAGTTTTATCTAAAACAAAAGACACAGGAACCACAATAAAAACAATTATGATTTTCTTAAAGTTCTAAATTGTGTGGCACAGAGAGCTACTAGATATTTAATAATGCATATTGATTTATAAATGTGTACACACAGAGAAAGCTGATATATTTAAATGTATCAAGAAATAAAAACAAAAAATAAAGTCTGAATCTCTAGATTTTAAATTTGCTTGATGAATACTTTCTTAAGGGCTTCCATAATATCTTCAATTTTTTTTACATGTAACACTGTCTTTATTGCATCATGCTTCAAGTTCAAAGAATTTCTATAAGAATCCTATTATAAAGTGAAATAGCTGTTCATGATTGAGCATATTTTCTTGATTCACTTTAGATGACATATCACCATGAAATGTACAATTTATTTTATTTAAAGAGGATTTCACACTTTTATCTGAAGGGTTGAATCATTATTTTTGCTCCTTTGAGGCAGTCATCTCTAAAATGGTAAACTGGTAAATACTGTGTATCTGAGGCATCAAGCTGAAAAGCTTGTCAACAGAAACAAGACTTCCAACTCTTAAACTGTTCCAGTTCACTGACTGAATCCATGGACTAAGAACAATTTGAGCATAGGTCAGAGTACTGCTGTCATTTTTATAGCAAGTTCCACCACTGTGCCTACTCAATATCTAGAAGAGATGGCCAGAGCTGACTTGATATGAAGTGCATGTTGAAGAAAATGAGAGGTTTCATGTAGCTGAAGTAGATTAGGGATGTGTCAATCTACCTGTTGGCACAAATAAAATAATTTCTATGTAGTGGATGATCTACTAACTATCTCAGAAAATGTGAGTTTTCAGAATAGCAGCAGGGTTGTAAGTACAATATGACCACAGGTATCAAAAAGAGAAATTGAAAAGCAATCTTTTATAGTACATCATAATGCCTTTATAAATAACTCCATAGGAGAGTGGAAAATCTGAAATCATATAAATGCACATATAACTATTAGGAGGGAGACATTTTGCTTTGCTTTATACTTTCCTTAGGCTTATTTGACATAATCATATCTTCTCCAAAGTAATAAGAATAAGCACTTTACTGCATACATTTCAAAAGGGTTTATTGGCTTAAGAGCTTTTTCCTTCTCTACTGTAATTGTCACAGTTTTTAAAGATTTAAATTAGTGGTGATCACATTTGATTTCATATCTTGTAGAGTGACTTAATCCATACAGCCTCAGATCTCAATTCATAAAACCTGAGTTTTTTTATTACCTCCCCCATTTGCAAGCACTGTGAACTTGGGCAAGTCGAATATTCTCAATCTTGCTTTTTTATCTATAAAATGTGGACACATATATCCATTATGATAGCTTTGTTTTGGGTGAAAAATGTCAAACAAAGGAAATATCCGTAAATAGTCAAATGTACCACATAAAAATGTATAGAAAGGTAGGATATGTAGTTATAAAATCTGTTACCCTGTTTAATTCTGGTTGACTGAAGTAATTTAACTGGCCAGTAAATGTCTTTCACTACTGCATAACCATCCTCCCAGTTTTGCCCAGTCAAGAAAAACAACCTTAAGATGTAGCAAAAATATTCTTTTGTTAAAAATAGGTAAATATTCCTTGCCAGCACCTGTAAATAAACTCTTAAACTGTACAGAATAAATATTTGTATTAGCAACAGCAGTGTCCTCATTGTTTTAACAACAATGTTCAATAGCAACAATAACAAAACGTTTACAATATAAGATACATCTGAAATAAAATTTTTATTTTGGTCAGTCAAGGTGTATATTTATTTTTACAAGACACTCTTCCTTTTTGACATATAAACTTACTGAATGGGAGACCAAAGAAAGGTTACTATACTCTATTTTATTTATAAGAAAACTTATTTATGAGAAAATATCACAGAACTTTCTGCTCTAAATTATTTTGTAGATATTTGCTATTTTCATTCTTTAAAGGACAAGTTGGTAAAATATTGGTATACATAGAATACTTCCTTCTTTAAAATATACTGGCATGTCTTTGTATGGACTATAAAGGTAGAGGCTATAAACTTTTATTTATTTAAGACATTTCCAGAGATGATAATTTCCTGGCTTGCAGTAGAATTAATGAAAGAAAGAATATCAAATACAATTAAGCAAATACAAAAAGCAAAGTGAGCCATTTAATGTATTTTTAAAATTTTCTTATGATCTTGCACTATTAAGACATACATTCCTTGGACCTGGCAGGAACCATGGACTTATATCTTGCCATAACCTCTTGTCTAGTGCAATGTCCACCTCTTATTAAGTTAAAATATTAAGACTTGTTTAGGTGCATTTTAAAAACTGGATTTAACCATAGGCCTCATACTTCTTCTAAAATTCCTACTCATGCTATTAATGGCAGCATAAATTTTTCCTATGAAGTCCCCATGATATCACCATCTGGGTCAATTCCACCAATTATGTGCTCTCAAGCATTGTGAAGTACTTTAACTTCACTGACTACCTAATCAATACCTGTCTACACACTAAACTCAATGCTTCATGAGGGCAGTGCAACTGTCCGCACAATCTAATTCTCAGCATCTCTAGAGAAACTGCCAGTATGAGAACATCAATGATTATCTGATGAATGACTCTATGACTTACTTAAAGAATGAATGAATGAAGTTAACTTATTCCACAGTGCTAAGGGAATTTTTCAACAAATAGAAAAAACTCCTTGTGAAGACAGAATATTATGACTCATTTGTGCTTCGGAGGACTTGTATAAACACACAGTCCTAAGAGATAAAGGAGGGGAGAAGTGCCCTTTATTATTTTCAATAGGAAGAAAACAGTAGACACTCTTCTTTAGGAATAAAGAATGAATGTTGTCTAGAAAACAACATTAGGGGGGGTATTCAGTGCTGTACTTGTGTCATAAAAATCAACACAGTTTATTGAAGAAACTATTCACTAAATAGCAGCTCAAAGGCAGTTTTGTGATGCTACATTTGCCCTGACAGAAAATATTGAAATGTCTACTTCAGTCTCTGCTATTTTAAGCATTCTGTCCTTGGCCTCCTAAAGGAAGAGTGCTTCCAGGAGGGGGAGAGGACTATCTTATAGTAGCTGTAAGTTAAATGTCTGTATAATGTGTCTGCCACTATCATTACCAATCCTAGCAATAATAATTCCCATTTTCTTGGCAAATAAAATTGTTTTTTTCTCTTCTTTAGGTTAAAGGATGATAATATTTTTGTGATTTTAACTGAATGCTTACATAAAGTTGTTTTTGAGTTGTTTTTTTTTTAACATAAATAAAGGTGAAATTTTCTATAATGCATCTGTATCTACCATTCTGCAACTAACCACACTGAATGCATAAGAAAGTCACAGTGAGTTATGAATGATGAACACCTGCAAAGAAGTGATAAGACTGCACATTTTCACTCTTTTCTTGGCAGTGTCCTTTTTCTATATTCTGACTTATGCCAAGTAACAGGAGCTGGTCAAATAGACAACAAGCTAATTTCTCTTTTCTCACTCCTCTCAACTTAATATGCTTGCATTCTTCACAAGGAAATATAACAATGTATCTGTCATTTAAAATGAGTCACCTGATGGATCTACAAAAATAATACAAGGGAACTGTGAATAAATTTCAAGATGATACAGATTAATATATTCATCCAACTTTGTACTTTCCTAGGATATTTTTTGGATTTAGGTAATTAGGTTTAATGGAGAGATGGTCAACAGAATAATCAACTTTGTTGCCATCATGGAGATTAATTTGAGTGGGTAGAGATGAACAATAAACAAGTGATCAGAGGATAATCTAGATAATTTTCAACTGGGTCACAACCTATGAAAGAAATAAAAATTGTGATATGATAATGTTTAATTAAGGAATGGGGAGTTGTTACCTAAAATAATGGTTAAAAGGTAGTAAAAGATTGGCATGATAGAAGAACAGAAGAGAGACTATCACAGCTGATACAGAATGTGAGAAAAGGAGAATTATATCACATGGTGATGAAGAGATAGGAGCTAGGCCAAACTGAACCTTATAGTATAGCACAAATAAAATTTTGAAAGCCTGTAAGCAGGGAAAAGTTATACTCTGACTTATGATTTATGATTGCTCTGCAGAGGAATAATTTTAGGTGAAAGATACTGATAGTAGGAGGCAAGAGACTATTGTAGTAATCAGGAAAAAAGATAATGGGGCAGGCGCTAAGGAAATAGTAGTCAAATGGAGGTCAGGAGTCAAAAGTTGAGAAATATGTTCAAGGTGGTATAGACAGGATAAACTGGGGGATGAGGTAAGCAGGAACCAAGGCACTGGTTTGAGCTCTAGGGTGTGTAGTATTGCCATCCATTGGGAAGGAGATCACTGTGGAAGGAATGGTTTTTGACTGATTTTTAGGGACTGACAATAAACAGCAGGTTATTATGACTACTTAGAATGAAAAGTAAAGCTATTTATTTTATATTTAAGTACACCAAGAAGGATGAGGGGAGTGAAAAAGACACAAATTTCCAAAAACTATAAATATGATTTCTACCATAAAACTGGTGGAGATTACCCTGAGAAAAGCTTGCATTGAGAAGATTGAAACAAGAATTAAAAACTTGAGATTTTAAAATTTTCATTTCAAAATAACCTCAAAGTTACAAAAAGTTGAAAATAAAGTATAATGACTCTCACAAATCCTTCACCCTATATCTAAAATGTTCATATTGTAAGGCCACAATACCATTAGCAAAGCCAGGGAATTAACCCTGATACTATTCTATTGATTAATATAGAGACCATAGCCACATTTCACCAATTGTTTCACTCATGTCTTATTTCTGGACCTATTAAACACATTGAATCAAGATATCATGTCTTCTTAATCTCCTTTCACTCTTCATTTGCAAAGGAATCAGGAAGGACTCTAAGAACCAGTATGGATCAATTTCCAGAATATATATATTTAGTGAAAAGACCTAAGTTCAATAAACTGTCTATAATATGTAAACTTTCATGTAAAAGAGAAAGAGAAACAAGCAAATGCATATGTATCTGATCATGTGTGAAAAAAAAAAAAAAAAACAGGAAGAAGAAACCAGAAACCAAATGAGCCTATGTAATTCTGAAAGTGTATGAATGAATGCGGTGGGGAAAAAATGCCAAACATGGGAATGAAAATGTTATTAGGTTTTATTATTGAAGGAACTTTACTGGTCTAAGGATTTCTAGCAAGTAACATTTAATTTAAGACGAATGATTAGTAGCACTTAGTTTCACAATGTCTGTGTATATGGTTAGTGACAGGAAAAGGAGAAAAGGCATTTACAATAGTAAGAGAGGCATAAATAAACTGGTTGGGGGTTGTGGTGGATAAGATTAAGTTTAGGATTTGATAAAAAGCTCATTCAAAGTCTAGCGTGGCTAAGATGTAATATGCAAGTGTGAAAGTAGCACAAAGAAAACAACAAGAACTAAAAAGGTAAATATTCATCTGGTCATTAAGAGCCTTTTCAATAAACATATAACTAATAACTTATTTTCAAAGTGTACACTTGGGAAAATACATGAAATTAGCAATGAAATGGCATATAGGCACACACCATGAAGACAAATAGATAATATTAGAGCTAGTTTTGATTTGTTAGATTTTTCTTTCCTTTTCTTTTAAGGCATGCTCAAGGGCAAAAGGAATTTATTTTAGAAAAGGAGTTCTAATTTCTTTGCATTTCATTATTGTGAAAAACTAACATTCTCCAAGAAGAATATAATTTAAAAACTTCCATTTCATATTCAGTAAAATTTGAGTAGTTATTTTTATGGAAGTGACATTGAGAATGAAATAAATAATGAACTCTGAAAGTAGTGGGAAAAATAAATTAAATTGAAGATGATTTGATATAAATGTCTGCTCTGCTTTGACTAAGAGCAGTAATTAGGGTTCAGATCACAAGGAAACTAAGAGACACAAGTAGCTTCATCTAACACCAGTTAGAAGTAAGGCATACATATAACAATGACCCAGTCAAGTTCGTATGACTCAGGGAACACACATTCCCACTTGGAAATTTGGAATTACACGGTTATGAGAGAGGATATTGAAATGCCTCAGTTATTTTACATTCCCATGACTGAAGGTTAAAACAGATAATAGATAGACATATAGATAGACAGACAGGTACACAGACAAAAAATAATCAAGCCTCTAAAATGGCTCTCACAGGGCTCCTGGGTGGCTCTATCAGTTAAGTGGCTGCTTTCAGCTCAGGTCATGATCTCAGAGTCCTGAGATCGAGCCCCACATTGGGCTCCCTGCTCAGTGGGAAGTCTGCTTCTTCCTCTCCCTCTGCCCCTCTTCTTGCTTGTGCTCTCTCACTTGAGCTCTCTCTCTCTCTCAAATAAATAAAATCTTAAAAATAATACTTTTTTATTCTCAATAATCCCTGCTTTCTGTCATTTATGCTCTTCTTTTATCTCTTTCCCTTGCATGTGAGCTCAACATACCAACTCACTCACAATAAATAGGTTTATGGGAAAAACAGTAACAAAAGACTATAACTTCTATCTCCCTCTTTTGCTCTCTCACTTGCTTTGGTGGCATTTACCTTTTATGTCTAGCTGCTGAGAGAGCAAAGACCTGAATTTTTCCAAAAACTTTATTTTTTAATTTTGAAAGCAAATCTTCCTTTAGTTGATCTTTGAGATATATACATCAATGGTCAACACCTTGATTGCATCCTTGTGAGACCTTGAGCCTAAAGACTCAGCTAAGCCTTGCCTAAATTTCTAATCCACAGAAACTGAAATAAAATTAACAAAGTTTATAGTTGATAGCAGCAGGGCACAAAATCAGAACTTTTAGAAGTCTGCTCTGGTGAGGGACATTCCTGCCTGAAAGGTGCTCAGGTGGCAAAGTGGGGCAGAATCATAGTTGGGACAGTGTGGTCTCAGGATCTCCAGGGTCACAGAAAGAACAGGGTGCCTGAGTGCAGCAGAGCTCCCAGGCATTGCAGCAAAGAAGTTGGCTGCAATCAGTGAGTCCAGGAGAGGACTTTCAGCTCAGTGTTGCCATAAACTACGAACCACAGCACCATTGAGCAACCACTCTCCAAGCAGGGGCCCAGCAAGTGGCAGAATCTGGCGAGAACCCCCTTCCTCCCCTGGGAGGAGCGGCACGGGTTCGGGCCGCAGGAGTCTGCAGGGTTTGGAGACTCCAAGAGGGGTTGCGTGCCAGAGATAGAAATGCTCAGTGATAGGCTAGATGAGCACGAGTGCAGACAGAGACCAGAGAGGCAGGAGTAATTGACTTCTTTTCCCTGATGGCGCACTGAGGAGTGAGGGGTGTGAGTTTTGGCTCCTGGTCTGGAGATTTGGAGGCCACCATTTTCATACTCATCCTCTAAAGCAGCTCAGAAAGCTTCAGGAAACAAAAGCTGCATAGAGCAATCCAGAGATGCTTACTTAGCCTGGCCCCATGACAAGGGGGGTACAGTTCTGCCTGGGCAAAGACACTTGAGAATCAGCACAACTGGCCCTCCCCTAGAAGATTAGCAATGATGTCCCACTAAGATCAAGTCTACCAATCACACAGAACTGCAAAACTCTTAGCACTAGGGGAAAACAGTATATAGAATTCATGGGGTTTTATTCTCATGATTCTTTAGTCTTTCAATTTTATTCTTTCTTTTTCTCCTTCCTTTTCAATCAATTTCTTATTTTATCAACTCTTTTTTATGTCTTTTTTAATTTTCATTTTTACAGTTACATATTATCCTGTCATTGTATTTAATTTTATTTTTGTATATATATGTAAGTTTTTCTTTCTTTATAATTTTGGGATGTAATTTCTTCTAACAAATAGACCAACATACACCCAGTATATAGTGTATTGTTCTGTTCTATTCACCTGTCTGATTATAGTCTCTCTCTCTCTTTTTAATTTTAATTTTTTTTTCAGTTTCAGATCTCTTCTGATTTATTTCTTGTATATTTCCCTAGGGTCATAGAAAACAATAGAGAATCCCTTTCTGGAGAAATTAAAGAACTAAAATCTAATCAAGTCAAAATAAAAAAAGACTATTAATGAGATGCATTAAAAAATGGAGTTTCTAACTGGTAGGATGAATGAGGCAGAAGAGAGCATTGGTGATATAGAAGACAAAATGGGGAATAAAGAAGCTGAGGAAAAGAGAGATAAACGACTACTGGCTCATGAGGGGAGAATTCAAGAATTAAGTGATACCATAAAGTGAAACAATATTAGAATAATTGGGATCCAAGAAGATTAGGAAAGGGGGGGCAGAAGATATATTGAAGCAAATTATAGCAGAGAACGTCCCTAATCTGGGGGAGGAAACAGGCATTCAAGTTGAGGAGGCATAGAAAACCCTCCCTTAAAATCAATAAAAATAGGTCAATAACTCAACATATACTACTGAGACTTGAAAATCTCAGACACAAAGAGGAAATCCTGAAAACAGCTCAGGACAAGAGGTCATAACCTACAAGGGTACAAACATTAGACTTGTAGAAGACCTATCCGCAGAGACAGGGCAGGCCAAAAGGACTGTCATGATATATTCACAGTGCTAAATAGAAAAACATGCAACCAAGAATACTTTATCCAGCAAGGATGTCATTCAAACAGGAGAGATAAAAAGCATCTAGGGCAAACAGAAACTAAAAGAATTTGTGATCACTATACCAGCCTTGCAGAAATATTAAAGGGGATCCTTTAATAAAAGAGAGCCCAAAAGTAACATAGATCAGAAAGGAACAGAGACAATACACAGAAACAGTGCTTTTACAGGTAATACAATGGGACTAAATCTATATCTTTCAATAGTTACTCTGAATGTAAATGTGCTAAATGCCCCAATCAAAGGACACAGGGTATCAGATTGGATAAAAAAGCAAGACCCATATATATATGCTGTCTGCAAGAGACTCATTTTAGACCCAAAGACACCTCCAGATTGAAAGTGAGGGAGTGAAAACCATATATCTTGCTAATGGACATCCAAAGAAAGCCGGGGTAGCAATCCTTATATCAGACATATTAGATTTTATACCAAAGACTGTAATAAGAGATGAGAAAGAACACTATATCATAATTAAAGGGCCTATCCGACAAGAAGCTCTAACAATTGTAAATATTTATGCCCTTAACATGGGAGCAGCAAATTACATAAACCAATTAATAACAAAATTAAAGAAATACATTGATAATAATACAATAATAGTAGGGGACTTGAACACCATACTCACTGCAATGGACAGATCATCTAAGCAAAAGATCAACAAAGAAGGGCTTTGCTTTTGTTTTTAAGATTTTATTTATTTATTTGTCAGAGAGAGAGAGAGAGAGCACACAAGCAGGGAGAGAGGCAGATAGAGAGGTAGAAGCAACTCCCCACTGAGCAGGGAGCCCAATGCCAGACTTGATCCCAGGACCTGGAGATTATGACCTGAGCTGAAGGCAGACACTTAACTTACTGAGCCACCTGGCATCCTAAAACAAGGCCTTTGAATGACACTGTGGACCAGATGGACTTCACAGATATATTCAGAACATTCCATCCTAAAGCAACAGAATACACATTCTTCTCAAGTGCACATGGAACATTCTCCAGAATAGATCACATTCTGGGTCACAAATCAGGTCTCAACCAGTACCAAAAGATTGGGATCCTCCTCTGCATATTTTCAGACCACAATACTTTGAAACTTGAACTCAGTCACAAGAGGAAATTTGGAAAGAACTCAAATACATGGAGGTTAAAGAACATCCTACTAAAGAATGAATGGGTCAACCAGAAAAATTAAAGAAGACTTTAAAATTCATGGAAACAAAGGAAAATGAAAACTCAGCTGTTCAAAACCTTTGGGATGCAGCAAAGGTGGTCCTAAGCAGGAAGTATATAGCAATACTAGCCTTTCTCAAGAAATAAGAAAGGTCCCAAATAACAACCTAACCTATAACTAAAGGAGCTGGAGAGAGAACAGCAAATAAAGCCTAAACCCAGCAGGAGAAAAGAATTAATAAAGATTAGAGCAGAAAGCAATGAAATAGAAACCAAAAGAACAGTAGAACAGATCAACGAAACTAGGAGCTGGTTCTTTGAAAGAATTAATAAGATTGATAAACCCCTGGCCAGACTTCTCAAAAAAAAAAAAAAAAAAAGAGAGAAAGGAGCCAAATAAATAAAATCATGAATGAAAGAGGAGAAATCACAACCAACACCGAAGAAATACAAACAATCATAAGAACATATTATGAGCAACTATATGCCAAAAAATTAGGCAATCTGAAAGAAACAGATGAATTTCTAGAGACATATAAACTACCAAAACTGAAACAGGAAAAAATAAAAAACTTGAACAGACCCATAACCAGCAAGGAAATTGAAGTGGTAATCAAAAATCTCCCAACAAACAAGAGTCCAGGCTGGATGGGCTTCCTAGGGGAATTCTACCAAACATTTAAAGAAGAATTAGTACTTATTTTTCTAAAGCTGTTTTAAAATAGAAATGGAAGGAAAACTTCCAAACTTCTTATATGAGGCCATCTTGATCCCCAAACCAGACAAAGACCAAAAGGAGAATTCTATGTGGAAAACCCAAAAGACTCCACCCCCAAATTGCTAAAACTCATACAGCAATTCAGCAAAGTGGTGGGATATAAAACCAATGCACAGAAACCAGTTGTATTTCTATACACCCATAATGAGACAGAAGAAAGAGAAATTAAGACATTGATTCCATGTAAAATTGCACCAAAAACCATAAGATACCTAGGAATAGACCTAACCAAAGAGGCAAAGATCTGTACTCTGAAAACTATAGAATACTCATGAAAGAAATTGAGGAAGACACAAAGAAATGGAAAAATGTTTCATGCTCATGGATTAGAAGAACAAATATTGTTAAAATGTCTATACTAACTAGGCAATCTATACATTCAATGCAATCTCTGTCAAAATACCATCAACTTTTTTCACAGAGCTTGAACAAATAATGCTAAAATTTAATGGAAACAAAAACTATCCTGAATACCAGGAAATGTTGAAAAATAAAACCAAAGCTGGTGGCATCACAATTCTGGACTTCAAGCTATATTACAAAGCTGTAACCATCGAGACAGTATGGTACTGGCACAAAAACAGACACACAAATCAATGGAACAGAATGGAGAACCCAGAAATGGACCCTCAACTCTATGGTCAACTAATCTTCAACAAAGCAGGAAAAAATATCCAATGGAAAAAGACAGTCTCTTCAACAAATGGTGTTGGGAAAAATTGGACAGCCACATGCAGAAGAATGAAACTGGACCATTCCTTTATACCATCCTCAAAAAATAGACTCACAATGGATGAAAGACCTAAATGTGAAACAGGAATCCATCAAAATCCTAGAGGAGAACACAGGGAGCAACCTCTGTGACTGCAGCCGCAGTAACTTCTTGCTAGACACATCTCCGAAGAAAAGGGAAACAAAGGCAAAATGAATTATTGGGACTTCATCAAGATAAAAAGCTTTTGCACAGCAAAGGAAACAGTTGACAAAACCAACAGACAACCAACAGAATGGGAGAAGATATTTGCAAATGTCTCATCAGATAAAGGGCTAGTATCCAAAATCTATAAAGAACTTATTAAACTCAACACCCAAAGAGCAAATAATCCAGTGAAGAAATGGGCAGAAGACATGAACAGACATTTCTCCAAAGAAGACATCCAAATGGTCAACAGACACATGAAAAAGTGCTCAACATCACTCAGCATCAAATCAAAACCACAATGAGATACCACTTCACACCCAGTCAAAATGGCTAAAACCAGTAAGTCAGGAAATGACATGTTGGCGAGGATGCAGAGAAAGGGGAACCCCCTTACACTGCCGGTGGGAATGCAAGCTGGTGCAGTCACTCTGGAATACAGTATGGAGGTCGAGCTACCCTACAAAGACGCATCAATCGCAATACTGGGTATTTACCCCAACGATGTAGTGATCTGAAGGGGCACCTGCACCCCAATGTCCATAGTAGCAATAGCCAAACTATGTAAGGAGCCCAGATGTTCATTGATAGATGAATGGATAAAGAAGAATTGGTGTGTATATATATAATGGAATACTACTCAGCCGAAAGAAAGAAAGAAAGAAAGAAAGAAAGAAAGAAAGAAAGAAAGAAAGAAAGAAATCTTACCATTTGCAATGGCAAGGATGGAACTAGAGGGTATTATGCTAAGCAAAATAAGTAAATCAGGAAGATAATTATCATAAAATCTCCCTCATATGCGAAATTTAGGAAACAAAACAGAAGATCACAGGGGAAAGAAGGGAAAAATATAATAAGATGAAATCAGAGAGAGAGAGAGACAAACCATAAGAGACTCTTAATCATAGGAAACAAACTGAGAGTTGTTGGAGGGGAGGGGTTAGGGGAATGGGGTGGCTGGGTGATGGACATTAAGGAGAGCAGGTGATGTAATGAGCACTGGGTATTATATAAGACTAATGAATCACTGAACTCTACCTCTGAAAGTAATAATATACTATGTGTTAATTAACTCAACTTAAATATAAAAAGTTTATGGTTTTAAGACACTAAGTTGTGGGGTAATTTATTACGTGGCAACAAAAAAATAATTCACAACATCATTTTTATATAACAGCCAGATCATTATAACAAAGGCTGATGGGTAAAGAGATTGAACATAAAAACATAGTATAGTAAGCTATTGTCCTCCATGGAAGAAAGTCCATAGTTAGTATTTATTGGTAGCATTGGTAGAATATTATTATTATTATTATTATTATTATTATTATTATTATTTAAGTAGGCTTCAAGGTCAGCATGGAGCCCAACATGGGGTTGAACTCCTGACCCTAAGTTCAAGACCTGAGCTGATATCAAGAGTCAGACGCTTACCCAACTGAGCCACCCAGGCATCCCTGAAATATGCTATTATACATATTACATACATTATTTCAATTATGATTTTATATCCAGTATTTTTTTCAAGTACATCTCTTCTTATTTAAAAGTCCAGTTAGCCCTATTTCTATTTCCTCATTTGTATATTTTATCTTTGTTGAATATGTTTCACTTCTGCATTGAATTGTACTTCAACAAATGCCTAATGCCTTCTTCATTGCACTTTTATGAACAATTTATATTGTATGGAATCCTTAATGATGAGTGGTTTGTGCAAGACTTCTTGTTTGAGTTGCTTCTGCCATAGTCTTACTGAAATCGTGGGTTCTGATCCTTACCTCCTTGGTGTTATAAATTTGGGCACTTCACCCAGAATCTGGAATAAAAAAATTATTAGGGATGTATGGTTCTCTTTAGGTTATGATCCCCTGCAATGGAGGAGATACTGCTTTAGTATTCCACCCTCAAAGGGTCATCACTTTCTGGCTTTTAACATTATGCAGTTGCTGAGATACTGGTACCTACTTTACATGTTGCCTTGATTCATTAGCTCTGCAGACAATAAAACCTCAAACTGTACCTCATTTATGTTTCCCTAGGTTTCACACTTTTTAACTTTCCTTCATTTCTGGCACCATAATACTTTCTTACCTGTAATACTAGTAACGTGTTCTTTTTTTTTTTTTTAAAAAGATTTTATTTATTCGACAGGACAGAGACAGCCAGCTAGAGAGGGAACACAAGCAGGGGGAGTGGGAGAGGAAGAAGCAGGCTCATAGCGGAGGAGCCTGATGTGGGGCTCGATCCCATAACGCCGGGATCACGCCCTGAGCCAAAGGCAGACGCCTAACCGCTGTGCCACCCAGGCGCCCCCAGTAACGTGTTCTTTTAACCACTATAGCTTAAGTTTATTAAAATTAATATTCATATAATTAAAGATAATCTGCACAAAAGTTCAAATAAATAGATATTGTTTATATATCATTACCTATGGGGGAAAAATGAGTTAGCTGAATAACTTTTTCTTACTAGGCCGGTTATTTTAGACATGGAATAAGCAGTCATAGGTCTTTTTTTTCCTTTCTGTTTTTCTTTTGTCTAATTAATAAAGTGTAAAAATTAAAATTTTTAACTTTCACAATAGCATATTGTGTGTATGTCTTAAATTGTCTTCTAAAAATAGTTCTCATTACTGTGGGAGTACAAGAAAGAATAGAGATGATTGTGGGACATAATTTCTTCTGTGAGAAGCAAATCAGTCTTGTTCTTTAAGAGAAAAACAGGTGTAAAGATAATTTGATATTATAAGAGAGCTCACAAATCATTTTAAAGTTAGTTACAGATAATACAGATAAATTAGTAGGGATACTTGCCTTTGATCATGTGTTCTCAACTGGACACATTATCAGTCCATCCAGTTTTCTATGTTTACAGTATTTTTACTTTATGGAAATTGCAACATACGCATTACAATATAGCACAGAAACAGCTGTAGACCACAATTATCATCAATTACCTAAAGCAGCAGAGCTGTCTAGCTCAAAACTGGAAGACTAAGTCAGGAGAGGATAATTTTACTTTCCAAGACAGAACAAAGCCTTGGGGAGAAAGAAAGAACATTTTGCTAAGAAAGCAAAAGCATGTCAAATTATGGGTGGTCATTGTTTGTTCAAATTTGTTTATAAAACTAAGTAGCTTTTTCTAGCTTAGCGAAACACTAACATGTCCCTATTTGAAACTACTGGTCTCAACTGATGCTCCAACACATCTACTTACTCTCCCTGCAGCCTGCTCTAATTCTCTTGTCTCGCACAATCATGACTACCTGCATGTAGGCTTACTGGCTGTAGCTACCAGTCATCTCACACCGTAGCTCTATAGCTTCTGTTGCTTGAGGTTATTAATGGTACAAAAATGCCATTTTCTATATATCTTAGATCATTATATATGTCTTGGTTCACCTCCTTGATGCAAGTTTCCTAAGGCATGGAATTATATGCAATTAATTTTTTATGCCTCTTGAGAACTAATGTGTTAACTCACAAATAATAGTTTTTTCATCCAATACTTGATAATTGAGTGACTATTCTTCCTTTTTGGAAAAAAAAATATATATATAGGTCTTATATTTAGAATCTAAAGAGGCAGTATCTATTTTTGCTGTGAGGGTAGAGCATATTTTCAAACCACATTAAATCATTGACTTTTTCATTTTTTCCAGTATGTTTAATTTCATTTTCCAAGTTTTGATGTCACTATATAGAAATACAATTGATTTTTAAAAATTGTTCATGAATTACAGGCATACCCTGTTTTATTGAGCTTTATTTATTATGCTTCACAAATACTGAGTTTTCTTACAGATTTAAGGTTTGTTGGCAACCCTTACATCGAGGAACTCTACTGGCACCATTTTTCCAACAACATTTGTTCACTTCATGTCTCTGTGTCACATTTTGGCAATTCTTGCAATATTTCACAAATATTAAATTATTACTATTTTTTATGGTGATCTGTGATCAGCAATTATAACTTCTTAAAGCTCAGATGGTGGTTAGCACTTTTTAGCAATAAAGTATTTTTTAGTTAAGGTATGTAAAATGGTGTTTTAGATATAATGCTATTACACAGCTAATAGACTACAGTATGGTATTAACATAACTATTACATGCACTGGGAAACCCAAAAATTCATTTGACTCACTTTATTGCTATTTGTTATACTGTGGCAATCTGGAACCAAACCTGCAATATCTCCAAGGTATGCCTGTACATAGCCTTGCTAAAATTGTTAATTTTAATTGATATTTTATTGACTTCTTAGGATTTCTACAAATGTGTTTGTGTCATCTCTAAATAGAGTTTAACTACTTCCTCTCCAACATGTATATCTTTTATTTCTTTTTATTGACTTATTATATTGCTTGGATCTTTCTGAAAAACGAATAGAATCAGTGAGAACAGACTTCTTTGCCACTTTCCTGCACTTTTTCCTGTGAGAATAAGTTTAGTTTTGAGACTTGCACAGATTAACTTTTTTTTTTTTATAGAGAGAGACTGAGAAAGAAAGAGAGCACTCAAGAGCAGGGGATGTGGTGGGGAGGGGCAGAAGGAGAGGCAGAGAGGCTCCACGCCCCACACTGAGCCTGATACGGGGCTTGATCTAACCACCCTGAGATCATGACCTGAGTTGAAATAGAGAGTTGGATGCTTAACTGACTGAGTCACCCAGGGGCCTCCACAGGTACACTTTTTTCAGGTTGAAGAATTCTATTTTTTTTTCTTGCCAATAGTTTTTAATATGAAAACCTGTTAAATTATTAATTGCTTTTTCTCCATCTATTACTACGTCCATACAGTTATTTTAATCTGTTTTATGTTAAATTATTTTGATAGACATTAAAATGTGAAAATAAGCTTGTATTTTTTGCATAAAGTCACTTGGTCACAGTATTATCCAGTTTACTTATTGCGGAAATCAGTATGAGAACATTGTATGAATGATTTTTGTTTCTATGTTAATGAGGCATAATGATACACATTTAACTTGTAATATCCTTGTTTGGTTTTGGAATTTGGGAAATGCTGGCCTCATAAAATGGGTATGAAAGTCCTCCTTTTTCCTCTATATTTGAAAGAATTAAATAGCATTGAAAATATATCCTCTTCAAATATTTGACAGAATTCAACAATGAAGGTAGCTGCACCTATAGTTTTATTTGGGGTATGTTTTAAAATTTAAAATTCAATTTTTAAAAAAGATTTTATTTATTTGACAGAAAGAGACACAGGGAGAGAGGGAACACAAGCAGGGGGAGTGGGAGAGTGAGAAGTAGGCTTCCCGCTGAGCAGGGAGCCCAATGCGGGGCTTGATCCCAGGACACTGGGATCATGACCCAAGCCGAAGGAAGATGCTTAATGACTGAGCCACCCAGGTGCCCCTAAAATTCAATTTTTTAGTATATACAGAATTATTCAAATTTCCTAGCAACTGTATTCAGCTGCTGGCTTGGTTGGGGTTGACTGGTCTATTGTAATGTCACTCACATCCTTGTGGCCATAGCTGGGATATTTGAGATGTCTGGGTTCTGTCTTATGTGATCTCTCATCTTGGGCTACTTCACAGCGTGATGATCTCATGGTTTCAACAGACAGAAAAAGCTTTAGGGTTTTTTGATGTTTAGAATCAAAAGTCACACAATTTTATATTTTCACAATTAGGAAAATTTATGTCACAAGACCTGAACGTGTTTAAGGAGTAGAAAAATAGACTCCATCCCCTCGATTGGAGTCCTACAAAGGATGTGACCATATTTATTTCATATACACTACATTACATGTATATATATACATGAAATATACATTACATGTATATTTCATATACATATACATTAAAAATTGATTACAATTTTTAATGTATATGTGAACTAAATTCAAATCCTATCAAAACCCGCAAAGGACTCAACTAATTATGGTCCCTGGCTCAAGGATGCTGTGTTTTCATTGAGCCTGGACACTGATAAAGCCCCCATTATGATTCATCTTGACTCCAACTGTTGTAAATAAAGAGATAATTTATATTCCCCTTATCTCACCATTGTCATTTCCATTATGTGAAGAACATGAAGCACGTGACCCTCACTGAATGACTGACTGAATGTGAAATCCAATTAGTCACATGCCACCAGTTCTCCAATTCTGGGTGCAGTGACTATCCCTTGATTAGGTACAATTCTGCTCTCTGAGTGTGGTTTCATAATAATTTATTTTTCTCTGCTCTTGACTCCATCTTTGGAAATGTCTTTCCTATACAATGAGAAATGGCCCATGTTTACATTTGAAATCTTACTAAGACTCCTTCCTGTCTATAGAAAATCAGGGCCCTTTTAGCTAAATCTGAATCAAATCTCTTAATAAGTTTGTGTCCTTCTTGGAAATTTGATTGTGGTTCACTGCATGACCCTGAAAGGCACTTCCATAATTGTTCTCAGCATTGACCATGGCTGCTTTCGATAGAGTGTCCGACTGCTGAGAGACAAAGCCCTCAATGTTCTTAGAATCACTTTTATCTAGCTGAATGGGTCCCAGGCATCATTTTAAATCTCCCTGAAATATTAACAAAAGTCATACAATCATACCCTTAATTTGATCTTCACCTTAAAGCCATTTTATACCTGAATATTTTGCTGGCTTGAAAGCCTGGGCATTACAACAGTTTTATTTTACAACAGGTCATATTTTTGTCTCTCAAAATATTCTCTAAATTCTGTTTGTAAACTGAAGTTTATCCTTTTGCTCATTTCTCCCTTTCCATATCTTATTATATGCAAGTAAAAGGCAAAGCCAGTTGACATTTCCAACATGTTGCCTGGAAATCATCGTAATCAGATTCACAACTTCATTAGTATGTCTCCCTTTTTTCAAGCTACCAGACAATTTTGTTCTGCCACTACAAAATATTCATTAGCACTTTCAGCCTCTAATTGTAATTTCCTTATTCCTTTTGCATCTTCTATTAAGAGTCTTCTCACCATCCTTTCAAGTTCCTGGGACTAACTGGTGCCAACGCCACATATTTTAGGTTTTTGTTATTGCAGCATGCTGTATAATAAATCACCCCAGACATGATGGCTCAAAACAGCAATGTTTTGTTATTTCTTACAACTCTGTGGCTAGGCAGTTTGTCTAGTGTTTCTTTTTGTTGTACCCTAAAGGCGTTAATCTAGCTTGCTGTGTCTCTTCAATTTGGAAATGCTCAGTCACCGTTATTTCAAATATTGCTTCTGATCTATCCTCCTGTGAAATTAAAATTTCTTGTATGTTAGACATTTTGACCAAGTACTATGTGTCTCTTACAGTGTATTCTTTCTCCCCATTCTTTTTCTCTTACACTATGTTCCTATCTTTAAAATGCCTCAAATCCATAGTCTGTTGTGCTCTGCATGTTATAACATCCATCTTATTAATTGCTGATATTGTATTTCAGATAGAGTGTTCATCTTCTTATAGGTTCAGATCAGTGTTAAAATTCTACTTATTTACCTCTATATCTTTTTTTTCTCTATTTTGAGACATTAATTATAATTACTTAAAGTCTTGTTTACTAACGCCAATGATCGGGAATGATCTGGGATAATGTCTGGGAATGATTTTATTATTGACTGTTTTCCCTTTAAGGCCATATTTACCTACTTTCATGCCATATTTTTATTGTATATTGGCTCTTGCAGATGATCATTATAAATTTTTTTGATTATGTCACATTGCTCTAAAATATTTTTTTTCCTAGCAAGTAGTTAAACTACCTGTTGATCACCTTGACACTGTCAAGGCTCTGTGGTTTTAATCTTTGTCAGTATAGGTTTGTTTTAGTTTTGCCTTTAATCATAAGACTTAGCTTTTGTTCCCAAGATATGGTTCTTGTGATGGTTAACATATGTCAGCTTGACTGGGCCATGGGATGTTCAGATATTCGGTTAAACATTATTTCTGGGTGTCTCTGTGAGGGTGCTTCTGGATGAGAATAAAAGTTGACCCAGTATACTAAATAAGTCTCTTGGAGCATTGAACTTGTGTGGTTTGTGGTTTCACAAAGGAAAGAGGAGAAATAGTTACACAGATTTGGGGGGGATTTCTTTTGGCTGCTGCTTTCTCTTAGAAACTTGCCCTCAGATTCTAGCCATGTGTGGAATTCAAATATGACTGCATTATTCTTCGCCCAGTAAGAGTGCTACCCTCTGCTTTTCCACTATTTCCCTGTCCCACTGTTAGATCATATATGTGAGAAACTGGGATTTCCAAATTAAAATTGATTATTAATTAGCTATGTTATTATTTGTTTATATAAATCATTTTTATAACCTATATGTTTCTCAATAATCAAATTTTTAAAAAGTTATGACCTTTGTTTTGTAGTGAGGAATTTGTCCTCAATCAAAGAAAGGTCTAGCCTTGGTCCCAGGAGGTAAAGTTTAGACCCTTGGAATTTCCTCACAGATAAGGGTGACTCTGTTATTCATAGTGGGTTCCTTGGGTCACATCTGATAATTTATGTAAGGAGGTGGGTAACTCATGGTGGGCTTCCCAGCCATGTAATGCCATTTCAACCACTGGAAAGTGGGGGAGCTGGAGACTGAGTTCAACTGCATGGTAACCAAATCAATCAATCATAAAATTCAATAAAAATTCTGGATCTCAAAACTTTGATGATCTTCCCTGATTGGCAATACTCTGTGCATAGTATGTCTGGAGGAAGGTAATGCTATCCTTTACTTCATGGGACAGGATGGCTAGAAGCTCCATGCGTGGTCCCCTCCTAGACTCTTTCCTATATACTCCTTCCTTTGGCTGGTTCTTTTTATCCTTTCTCTGTAATGAGCATATCCACGAGAATAGTAAATTCAGTAAGTACTTTGAATCTTTATGGCAAATTAAAAAACTGAATATTGTTCTGGGAACCCCCTGAATTTGCTTTTGCTTTGAAAAGTTTTGAACAGATTTAACAGTGTGGCTAATTGCCACATAGTGAGTCAGAATAATATGGCAGCATAAAATTACCAATTTGCAGGTCTTGAAATCTTTATGCAAGAAATCATCCTTCAAAACTGAAGAAATAATAAAGAATTTCTAAGACATACAAAAACTGAGAGAAATCATCAGCAGATCTGCCATATAAGAAATATTAAAATAAATTCTTCAAGGAGAAAAAATATATATATAGGTCAGAAACTTGGATTTATACAAAGAAAGAAAGGGTATTGGAGAAGGAATAAATAAAAGTAAAATTGAATATTTTATTTCACTTATTCTTAATTGATCTAAAATACAATTGTTTAAAGTAAAAACTAACAATATTGGGTAATTGTAATATATGGATACGTTAAGTAAATGACAGCAATCAATGTCAGAAGGGATAGGAAGATAGTATTGGCAATACTCTGCTACAAAATATCTGTGCTACACATAAAGCGGTATCATATTTTTGGAAGGTAGACTTAGGTTAGTTACAAATGTAGATTTCATCTCAAAGGCAACCACTATTATTTTTAAAAGATATATAATTGATATCCTGAGAGAAGAAATAAAATAGAATAAAATCAAATGCTCATTTAAATCTGCAGAAGAGAGAAAAAGGGGAAGAGAACAAAGAGCAATTGTAATAAATAGGAAACAGTTACAAACAGGGTAGATATTAATCCAAATATATTCATAATCTCTTCAAATATTAATGGTCCATATATGTCAATTAAAAGACAGCAAATGTTAGAAAAGATTTTAAAAAGACGCAGCTATATATTCTCTATAATAAACTCACTTTACTATAAAGACACAGACATACTATAAGTAAAGAAAGAAAGAAAGAAAGAAAGAAAATGGGGTTTATCGTATTTGTTTGAATATGCAACATAAGCAATAAAGTACATGTGCTCCCTGTCAAAAGAAAGAAAGAAAGAAAGAAAGAGACCATGCTAACACTAATCAAAAGAAATCTGGAACCTTAAATTCACACAAAGCTAACTTCAGAACAAACTAAATTATCAAGGATAAAGAGGGTATTACATATGATAAAGGAGTCAATTTTCCACTATACATAAAGTTCTTAAATTATATGCACAAGACAGTATCAAAAACATGAGGCACATATTAGTAAGACTGAAAAGAGGGATAAATGAATCTACTATTACAGTTGGAGATCCTTCTTTAGATTACTGATAGATCAATTAGGCAATGAATCAGTAAGGATTTAGTTGATTTGAATAGCACTATCAATCAAGTCGATCTAATAGAAATTTATAGATTACTTCATCCAACAATAGCCAAAAGCACTTTCTTCTCAAGTTCACATGGGATATTCTCTAAGACAAACTGCACTGTGGGCCATAAAACATGCATGAACAATTTAAAACAAGAGAAGTTGACAATGTTGCATTTTCCCTGGGTCCTATGCTACTAGAAAATAGTGGTGGTTAATAAATTCCCCCACCACCCTACTCTTTTTTTTATTACAGGAGATGGCTTAATGTAAATAAACACCCTACCCCGCATGAGCTGGGTAAGAGTCACAGGTGCCCCTCCTCATTTATCTATGACAAAGCCAGAAAAAGACCCTCCCCATTTCCATCTTTGCCTCATGAATGATTAGCTGGACCATTTGTCCCCACTGAGCAATCAGAACAAAATGCTTGTTCATCAAAATTTGGTTAAGTTTTTCTCTATTCACCAGGTTCCTGAACTTTGATCCACTCTCAGACTGAGCCAGCAAACAACTCATCCTGAATAGTTTCCAAGTACAGGCTGACCTGAGGATAAGACATCTCTTATCTACTGTCTAATATTTCCACACTTGCTCATACCTCTTTCCTATACTAGGCCCTTTCCTTTTCCTTTTCCTTTTCCTTTTCCTTTTCCTTTTCCTTTTCCTTTTCCTTTTCCTTTCCTTTTCTTCCTTCCTTCCTGTCTTTTTCTCTTTTTCTCTTTTTTTTCTTTCTTTCTTTCTTTCCTTCTTTCCTTCTTTCTTTCTTTCTTTCTTTCTTTCTTTCTTTCTTTCTTTCTCTCTCTCTTTCTTTCTCTTTTCTTTTTTCTTTTCTTTTCTTTTCTTTTCTTTTCTTTTCTTTTCTTTTCTTTTCTTTTCTTTTCTTTTCTTTTCTTTTCTTTTCTTTTCTTTTCTTTTCTTTTCTTTTCTTTTCTTTTCTTTTCTTTTCTTTTCTTTTCTTTTCTTTTCTTTTCTTTTCTTTTCTTTTCTTTTCTTTTCTTTTCTTTTCTTTTCTTTTCTTTTCTTTTCTTTTCTTTTCTTTTCTTTTCTTTTCTTTTCTTTTCTTTTCTTTTCTTTTCTTTTCTTTTCTTTTCTTTTCTTTTCTTCTTTTTTCTTTTCTTTTCTTTTCTTTTCTTTTCTTTTCTTTTCTTTCCTTCTTTCAAAGATTTATTTATTTTCTTGATAGAGTGAGAAAGAAAGAGAGAGTGGGAGGAGGGGCAGAGGGAAAGAATCTTTAAGCAGACTCCGTGCTGAGCACAGAGCCCAATATGGGGCTTGATCTCAGGACCCTGAGAGATCATGACCTGAGTAGAGACCAACAGTCAGATGCTCAACTGACTGAGCCACCCACGTGCCCTAGGTTCTTTCTAACCATGTTTACAAGCTACCTTTACAAGAGACTGTTCTGCTTAACCTATGAAACTCTTGAAGGTCTCAGTCTGAATCTTCTCCTTATTGCTATTGTTTACACCCTACTGCATTCATGCCAGTTCCCCTCTCTTACAATAATCTTTTCAAATAAAATATCTCCTTATCTAAGTCCAGATTTGTTTCTTATTTTAGCAAATTAGATAAAGTGTGATGTAAAATCATAATGAAATTAAATTATAAATCTATGACAAAAAACAGCTGGATATTAAACGTCACAATTCTAAATAACACATGTATCAATGAAATAATCTTAAGCGATGTTTGAAAAAACACATTTTGAACTAAATGAAAATAAAATTACAACATACCAGAACTTGTGAGTACAAAGAAAGCAGTGCTTAGAGGAAAATGTATGGCATTAAATATGTATAATAGAAATGAGGAAAGATCTTAAATCAATAACCTAAGCTTCACCTTTGAAAACTACAGAGGAAGAAAAAGCACTTTAAGCCTAAAGAAAACAGACTAAAATAAATAATAAAACTTAGAGCACAAACCAATAGAAATGAAAACAGGGAAATAGAGAAAATCAATGAAACTGAAAGATCAATAAAATTGATAAAGCTCTTGCAGACAGAAAAAAGACAGAAGACATAAATTATTAATATTGTGAGTTAAAGAGGGGTCATCACTACTGAGCCCATGGATATTAAATTAATAACAGAATACTATGAACTATGAAAACAGATGAAATGTATCAATTATGTGAGATATAAAAATGTACAAAATTCAAAGAGAAATGGATATCCAAAATATGCTTACATTTATGCAAGAAATTGAATCAACAAAAAAATTACCCTCCAAAAAGGAAAGCAAGAAGCACAGATAGTTTCACTAGTGAATTCTACTAAACGTTTAAGGTGAAAGTGATATCAGTCTCCCACAATCTCTTCTAGGATATAAAGCAGAGGGAAAACATACTAACTCATTCTGTCAAACCACCATTATCATAATACTGAAATCAGATAAAGACATTGCACTAAAGAGAAACCATAGAATAATATTTCTCATGAACATAGATGCAAAAGTCAACACAATATTAGCACATAGAATCCAACAATGTATATGCAAAATCATATGCCATGACCAAGTAAGATTTATTCCTGGTATTCAAGCCAGATTGAACATTTGAAAATTAAGTAGTACAATCCACCACATCAACAAGATAAAGAAGAAAAATTACATAATTTTGTAAATGACAGAAAGCATTTGACAAAATTCAAAACTGATCCACGATAAAAAAATTTTAAAAAAATCAGCTAAGATTAGAGAGATTCCTCAATTTAATAAAGAGTATCTACAACAAAAACTATAGCTAACATCATACTTAATCTTGAAGCACTGGATGTTTTTAGCCCAAGATTGGAAATGAGGCAAGGATGTTCTTTCACCACTCCTAATCAACACCTTACTGAAAATTTCTGCTAGTGCAATGGAACAAGGGGGAAAAAATGGTATATGCGTTGGAAAGGAAGAAACACAACTCTTTTATTCATAGCTGACATAATTGTCCATTTAAAAATCCCCCAAATCAACAAACTCCTTGAAATAAACAGAAAATATAACCAAGTCATAGGATCGAAGGTTAAAAAACAAAGGGTAATTGCTTTTCTATATGTTAGTAATGAACAATTTACATTTGAAGTTTAAAAAAGAATTCATTTATAATAGCACCAAAAATTGTATAAAGTGGGCCTGAAGCATCTGGTAGTCCCAGAAAGTAAAGTAAAGTATAGGGGTAAACAAAAAATAGTGGACAAGTCAATGAGACATAGTAACCAACTGAAAAAGCTCCAATACTGATATAAACAAATGCTGTATGAATAAATAAATAGGTGGGGGGAAATAGACAAAATCTCATGCAGAACAATTTCAAATAATCACAATTAGATACTCCACTTTTAAGGAGGGAAAGCAAAACTCCCTACTCCTTGGGTGTGGGCTGTGCAAAGTGACTTCTTTCCAAGGTGTACAGAGGGTAAAGAAAGAAAACAGTAAATTTATAATGGAGAAACACAATAAACACTACTCTAGCCAGGTTATCAAAAATAACATCAACAGTGATAAGTCCTGTTGATATTAATTACCTATGGTATAATAAGAAGTGTATTTGGTCTTCCTTCCTGGTTCCTGCTACAAAGATCCTAAAACCCTTAGAATTTTCTAAGTGTTAGGAGTATCTTTTGTTATTCATAAGGAGCCCCTTTTGATAGCACCTGAGTTTATTCTACTGAAGTGACTTAGGGTGAAGCCCCTAGTTACTTTCAGAGTGGGGCTGTCATCAGAAAGACAAAGTGATTAGGGGGTTAGAAATTTCAGTCCCACCCATTGACTTCTGGGAAGTGGAGAGGCAGAGTTGGAATTAAATTCTATAAAGGCCTCTGAACCAGGAGATTTGAAGAGCTTCCAGGTTGATGAATGAATCTTGAATAGCGTAATACACCCCAACTCTGGGGAGATAAACATTCTTACACTAGGACTGTTCTAGACCTCACCCTATAAACCTCTTTATCTGGCTGTCCATTTGTACTCTTTATAATAAATGTCCTTTATAATAAAATAGTCAACAAAAGTAAAGTATTTCCCTGGGTTCTGTGAGATGATTTAGCAAATTATCAAAATTTAGGAGGAAGTTATAAACCTCCTGAATGTGTGTGTGTGCCTGTGTGTGTGTGTGGTCTTGAGGGATCCCTTAACCAGTGGGGTTTATACTAACTCTGAGTAGTGTTAGGTTGAATTTGAATTGAATTGAACTGTGGGTCACCCAGTTGGTGACCTTAGAGAATTAGACAATTGTTCAGTGCGGAAACCCCATATGCATTTAGTAACAGAATGTGGGTGTGAGTACAAACAGCATTTCATAGTAGCCTTGATATAATGTAATGAAAATGGAACTTTAGTTCTCTGGTCTTCCTACCACAAAACCTAAGCCCCATTTTAATTAGGGGGGAAAAATCAGCCAAATTCTGATTGAGTGATATTGTATAAAATACCTGACCAGTAATTTTCAAAACTATCAACGTTTTAAAAAAAAAAAAATCCAAAAGAGGAGTCTACAGAGACATGTTAACTAAATGTTATATGTGGTATACCAGATAGGATCCCAAAGCAGAAAAAGTAAATTAGGTGGAAACTGAGAAAAAATAAAAAAGTGTGTATGCTAGTTGATAATAATGTATGAATACTTGTTGATTAATTATCACAGCTGTATTGGCTAATATAAGAGATTAATGATAGGGAAAACTGAGTATAAGTTATATGGAAACTCTCTGTATTACCTTTGCAATTTTTCTATAAATCCAAAACTTCTAAAATCATTTTCACCTTTATAGGTGCATAACTTTCTCTTCTGTCTTCAGCCATTCTTATTTCTAAACATTTTAAGGTAATTCTTGTATACATGTAGAAAAGGAAGAAGAAGGATAATCACTGGACACAGTGACTGCCTTGAGTTACTACAATATAATAAAATATATTCATCAAGAATTATATCAAGTATTTAATCACTATAACAGCTACAGCTAATCATTTTTGAATACTATTCATTTCTAAATCTTTCATAGACAACAGCCATATATATATGACAGATATGTATAGATGACAGACAGATGACAGATAGCTAGACAGATGACAGTGATAGAGATATTCTTTCCAGAACCTACAACAGTGTCTTCCATATAAATATAAGCATCCTGTATTCTATAGTAGTTATTATAAGATATTAACCATGATATTATTACTCATCATGTATAAAGAGCCATTTCTAGAGATTTCATTTCTAGATATAAGATCTTTATCATCTTCTAATTTTGTTTTCTTCATATCACAGGGCTTTATTCAATTATCTCATAATAAAACAGATCTCAAGAGGAAACAATAAACTAGAAATACTAACTATTCTTGTAGCAACAAACTTGTAAACAGAATCATCTCTATGAAAAGACATGCTCTTTAAATTGCTACAAGAATTTCTATGAGGAGTCCAAGGTTATTTTCTCAAGAGGAGGCAAATACTTTTATCCTTTTAGTGACTACTTGATGTTTTCACAGAGGGTTATTATAATGATCACAGGTAATGCATCACCAGGCTCTTATATGCTGTAAAATTTATGAGAGAGATGTATTTGTCAAACTCTGTGAAGGCACTCTGTGGTTGCTTATGCAGGATTAGTTTTGCTGGAAGTCCAGCAGACAGAGGCCATTTAATAAACTCTTTGCTGCTAGTCAAAATGATATCCTACTGATACCATCTGGATGTCTGTTGGAATCAAGTTTAGCTCTACTGGTAGGAGTCAGAGTTGAAACAGTAAATAACTTCCTGTACAGATATGTTTAAACAAAGGTGTTTAATCAGCATGCTGGTTGACTGGTTATATTATAATCTTATGATTTGATAGGATAAAGACTTTAATAATATAGAAAAAATAATTTGATAATAATTTATTTTAAAAAAACTCTTGTAAAGTAAAATAAGTATTTAAACTTTTCCATTTTACCTAATAAACAGTCATTCTAACAATTACCTTTCTTGTTTCACATAGATTACAGTCCTATATAATTTCATCAATTTAAATCCACAGGCATAGGGTCATTTGTGCAATCATTCAGTCTTTGTTTCCTAGGAAACAGACTAGTCAAGAGATGAAAGATGGCCACCTACTTCCTTTACAACTATTATTTGATCCTGTGCTAATCCATGTAATTCATAAGTTTCTTTTTCTTATTGTTCAGAATCTGCTGTGGTTTTAAGGCCATTTTAGAACTTCATTTTCATTTAATATTTTATAAAATCCTAAAATAGAATTGTTAGTGACATTCAAAATGGTGAAATTCTTCACTGGTATAATTCATATTGAAATTCTAAATTCCACTCTAACAGAAATGAACAATGCTATCACATATTTTGTGAGAATTGAACTGTGATAAAAAAAATTATATCTGGAGAGACAGGTATAGAATACTACATCTTAAGAAAGATATTATAATATTAATTTTTATACAAAATAATGTGTTTTAAAAATATATAATTGATATTACACTGTGTGGTAAAAAGTATCACAAAAGAACTTTTCTAGAATTAAGATGTATGTATATGCTATGGCTTACAATCATGATAGTCTAGGAAAATAGCAAAAATCTGCTTGTCTTCAATATGTCATTTTTCATATTTTCTGGAATTTAGTCTTTGCAGATACTCTTGATTATTTTGAAAAGACAATGTATGCATAAATCAACTGTGTTTTGGTAAATATTTAAGCAATAATAAGTACACTTAAAAAGCTTGTTCTCAAAACTTTAACTTATGACTCCACTACTGTTCTTATCCAACACACTGCAGGTCATATACTTTTTTTGTGATTGTTTACCAATTTCAAAATATGGTAGAAATAACTTGTTCCTTACAAAATAATATCTGAAAGCTACAAATTGGTAATTTGAAAAGTTATTCTGGCTTCTGGATCTGGAGCAGTGTTCTGTCTAAGAGGACAAGGTTTGATTTCTAGCTAGATGATTGATAATAGAATTTGAGCAAACTGCTTGCTATTCAGATATTATCTATTTAATTTGCCTTAAAACTGGTAGGTTTTGAATAATTGTTAAGATTTCCTTAAGGCTTTGATTAAGAAAATACACTATTTAAAATTGTGGGTTATGCTATATGGAATTAATAATTTCATTATTACGTTACAAAACAGATGACTCTGCAATTCATCATTTGCAACATGTATTCTGCTTGGATTTTTTTCCTGTAACTATAATGATTTATACAGTATTTTATATAGCATTATATATAATTGTTTTATTTTGTTCCACCTTCTCTGCTTCCTACTAGCAAGTGTCAAACCTCTACCAACTATGTCCAATAAAGGATTGTTGGTTTTACTTCTAAGTGTATGTTATTCACATCCTTTGGTCAGGTGGGCTTATTAGACTTTTTGATCATACCTGACTGAGCATCTTTGATTAGCCCTTTCCACAGTCTTCTTTGGAGGACACTGTATATTATACTTCTTTCTGACATTATATTTCAGGTTATAGATGTCTCTTCATTTTGTTCAAATGTAATACTCATGATTGTTTTTCATTTTTTCTTATTAACATATCATGCTATGGGAGAGGAGACAGTCCAGTGATAATTTCCATATATCATTTTAAATATGAATATCTCATACTATTTACCTTTTTGAGTACTTCTCTTATGTTTTGTAATCCAGTATAAGGCTTTATTAGATGTTCCAATTAAGCTAAATTTCATCTAGTTTTGAGAAATTTTTCAATGGGATCACATAAACAAAGGTTTAAAATATTTTATTGCATGACAAATTATTTATTAAATTTGTACCTAAGTCTGTCACCAATTTGAGTCTGACATGGTATTGAATGGTGTCCTGAAAAATCACTGTAGATAGCATAAGAAGGAGAAAGAATAAATTTGGGCACTCTACACTCTAATTTAGAATGCTAGTTAATATTAGGTGATCAAATTTACTGAATAAAATGACAATTAGGATCAAAGTAAAGTTATTTGGAAAGGGAATTCTTTTGGGTTCCTGGACCCAATTCCAATGGGTGTATGTGAGGTGGGGGGGCTTCCATACAACATCAAGCAATTCTCAAACGCAGGTTAAGAGTTCAGTCCTACAAGACTTTACCCCCATACACACTTCAGATATTGGAGTGCTTCCAGGACAAGCCCTTGTTTGTTACTGTGCTTCTGACCAGTCAGCTACAGAGTGAAGGTTCCTATGACCCCCTCTTTGGACTTTAGATGCCATCACAAATCCAGGCTGTTTACCTGTAATTCTGACCAATTGGCTCTAAAACAGACATTCTACAACCTCCGCCTTGGGTTTGATTAATTTGCTAGAGTGGCTCACAGAACTTAGAGAAACATTTTGTTTACTAGATTACCAGTTTGTTATAAAAGGATATAACTCAGGAACAGCCAGATGGAAGAGATGCATAGGGCAAGGACTGGGGAGGAGGCATGGAGCTTCCATGCTCTTTCTGAGCATGCAACTCTCCCCAGATCTCCCTGTGTTCACCAACCTAGAAGCTCTCTAAAGCCTGTCCTTTGGGTTTTTATGGAAGCTTCATTACACAAGTATATTTGAGTAAACCATTAGCTCTTGTTGATTGATTCTGTTGCCAGGTGAACTGGGCAGACCCTGGGCCCTGAGGCCTCAACCTAGCCCATCTCTGGGATGTCCCCGAAAGTTCTTTGTCACATAATGAGAAAGACTCAAGGACAGATACAGAAAAGTGAGCAAGTGACACAAGCAGGAAAGTTTATTAAAGCAAAAGTGATGTGAGAGTGGGGGTGAGGAGAGAGTTGCATGCCTTGGGATTTGGGTTTCTATCTTTTATTGACAGTTTTTAACAGGAGGTGGAATATTCATTACTTGGGGTGGGGATTTCTTGGAAGCAAGGTTTTGTGCCTTTTCTTCCTTACTTGGTCAGAGGTTTCTGGCCTGCTTTGTCAGCTATCTTGGGCCTGTTTTGATAGTGCAGCTTTGTTTTAGAGTGCTGCCAGGACAGCACTTTCCCAATAGCTGGCCATGAGTTCCTTTTTGCTGGTCTCCATGCCTCCTGTTAGAACCTAACTAATGGCCTCTAATAATTCTACCTCCTACCTTTCTCTCTCCCCTCTCCAAAGGTCAGGAAATGAGACTGAAAGTTCTAATCCTCTAATCACTCAGTTGGCTCCACTGACAACCAGACCCCGTGCTTGGGGGGTTTCTGAAAGTCATCTCATTAACACAATAAAAGATCTTTATCATTCTCTACACTTAGGAAAATCCAAGGGCTTGAGAGCCTTGACCAGGAACCATAGATGAAGACCAAATACATATTTATTATAAATCACAGTAACAAGGGGTATTATGTATATATACAATGGTAGGATTTACAACTAAAATTTATAATTTTTATATATAAATTAGTTTGCAAATACATATGGGAAGTAGGTTTGGACAGAATTTAAGGCAGGCATTTTTTTCTGAGGAGGGAAAAACAATTTCTGAATCATCCACATATAATGACACTGAAATTCTAGTGAATATAATTAGAATTACAATCGATGATGTGCGGTCTGTTTCTTTGGTTTACAAGTCCTCTAGGATACTCTTAACTGTTACTACTGCCTTCCTCAAGGTAATTTCTTTTGCCATCTGATCATTTAAATATAAAGAAACAAACAAAAAACTGATGAATGTGACTAAAGGAAAAATAAAACTTTTTTCCCCCCACAGTATTAGAGTTTACTGCATACTGTATCAGTGCATTTTTCTTTTCTTTCTTTTTTTTTTTTAACTTGTGGAGAATGTTTCTAGTGATATATTCACTTCAAATAACCTTCAGACTAACAGGTGCTGCCTGGTTATTAAAGAGTAGCTACTCATGTTGTCATGAATTAATCCTTTAATGAAAAAAAAAAAGTAGGGAAGAGAGTGGTCATTAAGAGTGTAGATTCTTAGGTCTAAGTGGTTAATTTCCAATTCCAGTTTTGTTAATAAATAGTTGTGTGACCTTGGGTAAATCACTTAATCTCCATTACTCAGTTTACTCATATAAGATTGTATATAATTAGTTTCTACCTAGAAGGATTATTATTAGAATTTTGGGAGTTAAAATACATCAGGTACTTAATGCAGCACTTCATACATTGTAGTAAATATTTTTTGTCTTTGTTATATATCTTATACCTTATTTATTCAATATAATATGAGAATCAATCCTGTAATGCTTTGAAATAAGAATAAATTAATATCACCCACTATGAAGTATTAATAAGTAGTAAATACATATATCAGTAAATACATATATTCTGTCCAACATTTCAGTATTATAGACAGACATGCAGCTGATGGAAATGGAGACAGGGCAAAGGGCTTTTATAATGTTTGGCTCCTAATAAGTAGCTTTCTATTAACTTCTAAACCAAAACTTCACATGCATATCACTGATCTTCTCTAGGTGTAAGGGAGGCTGGAAAGTTCATGGCTTAGTTAAGCTATTTCCACACATAATAAAAATCAGTCACATGAGTTTTTCTCCACATAGCTAATACTATCTTGAAAGAATTATCTCCCATGGTAGCTAAGGAATATTCTTTTGAAACAATGCACCACCCATGATGAACATTTTCATTTCCTCTGACAAAATGATACCTCTCTTTCACATCTTCCTTTTATTATTATTTTTATTTTACTTATTGGTGTACATGCTTTTTAAATATTATTGTGCATGATTAACAAAATGCATCATATGAGAGTTTAAATATTTTAGGTAAATAATAAAATAACTTTTTCCCACAAAAGAAAGTAAGTACTATGAAGGCTGTTAGACATTCAGTACATATTTATTGAAATTCAAATGATCAATTAAGGCTAATGTTTTATAATAAAAATCTAAGATTTTTTCAAGAAAGAATTTGGGCTCATACATGTCAGAAATATACATTTATTTCTAAATTGACACTGAATGTGGGGACAGTGTTCTACCTAAACAAATTTCCAAGTATGCATTAAGCAATTAACCAATTCTGACCAATTCCTTTTTCTCCATGATTGAATTGTATTTTAGATTTTATTTTGAGCTCCTTTTAAATGTGGTTGAGATAAGGAGTATGAAACTAAATAGAAAGCATTCTTCAAAACAAGGACACATTTATATGTCCTTTACAGCGATGAATATCTTTAAAAAAACATTTGTCATAAGTAGGCTAAATTATTATATTCCATCTTAGAGAAATATCATGCTGAGGTGATGTTTTAAAAATGAAGTCATTCCTTAGCTATCTTGGCTGAACTTATTTTCAATGACTAAAACTTAAAGAGTATTCATTCCAGGAATGAACAAAATTCCTTCAAATAAAATTACTGAACTCTCACTAGCTGGGAACATGCATTTATTTAAAAATCTATCACAAATGTGTGAGGCAGTTTTCTATCTGACAGGAGATAAAAATGGAATAGTGAGCAGAGAACAGATCATGCAGGGTATTGTAAGCAATATTAAGGACTTTTTCACTTTAGCCAAAAGAGAATGGGAAGCTTCTGAAGAGTTTGATAAGGAGAAATGACACAATCAGATACTCATTTTAAAACTATAACTCAAGGTGCAGTTTGAAGAATAGATTAGAAGTAAAGAAAAGTGGATTTGGGATTATCCAGTTAGGAACATGTTGCAATAATCCAGAAAATAAATGATTGTGCTAGGGACTAGGGTAGTGGCAGTGGGGATGGAAAGGAACTTATTTTTAAGATTTTAAAAAAATTCATTCATTTGAGAGAGAGAGAACAAAGGCACGAGTGGGAGGGAGGGTCAGAGAAAATGGGAGAAGCCGAATCTCAACTGAGCAGGGAGCCTGAGGTGAGGTTCAATCCCAGGGTCCTGGGATCATGACCTGAGTCAAAGGGAGATGCTTAACTGACTGAGCCACCCAGGTGTCCCGGAAGGGGATTTACACAGAAGTAAAATAAATAGGACTTATATTGATTGAGAGGCAAGAAAAGTGACTTTCAGATTTCTGGCTTGAGAAAATGTAAGTTGTTTGTTGCCATTTAATGGGATGCACAGAATGAAAGAAGCAGCTTAAAAGGTGTTATGATGCGTATATTTTAAATATTCTGAATCTGAGATGTTTGCAAATATTCAAGTGAAAATATCCATTATGGTGTGGCTGATCATTTCTATAACTCAAGAAAGGAGATACATTGCCTGAATATAGCCTAATTAAAAAAATATTCACATGTATGAGATCACTTTGTAGACCGAAAGAGGGCCTTTGACAAAATTCTGAAAATTGCCCATATTCTGGAATTAAAGGCAGCATAGAAGACTGATAAAGAGAATCCATAAATAGAAATGGCAGACACAGAGAGAGTGTTGTCTTGGAAGACATGAGGAAAGAGTCATTCTTAAAGGGCAGTCATTTCAAAGATTTCTGAGTATTTATTTGAGACTTAAAAGTATTCACCAAATTCTGCAAGGGTGAGCTTGGCATGAGCAATTTCAGGAGAGTGCTAGGAAGGGACAGAACAGAATGCAAATGGCTGAAGAAGTAGAAAGTGAAAAATTTGTAGACAGCAGTTGTGGACAATTTATTTGGAAATTTCTTTCTGAAAGGGAGGGGAAAATAAGGGCAGTGATTAAAAAGTGACCTGAACACAAAGCAAAATATTTTAAAGAGATCAAGATTTCAGTCTTTTAAATACTGGTAAGATGGAGTCAGCCAAGAGGGAATATAGTATGAGGTGAAGTTGGGGGAAATTACAATTTACAACAAAATTTTCCTAAAATGTGGATGTGAATAAGATCTAGAAGAGATTGATTGATTGACTGACTGATTATTTCCTTTTTTTAGAAGAGAGTTAGATAGTATAAATCATTACTTGAGGGGAGCCTGGGTGGCTCAGTTGGTTAAGCAGCGGCTCTTGATTTCAGCTCAGGTCATGATCCCAGGGTCTTGGATTGAGCCCTCTGTGGGCAACTACACTTAGTGTAGAGTCAGCTGGCGGAGTCTCTCTCTCCCTCTCCCTTTGCCCCTCCCCCAACTGGCACACACACACATTCTCTTTCTCTCAAATAAATAAATAAACAAATCTTTTAAAAAAACATTACTTGAAAAATAAATATATAAGAAAGGTGTGGAATAAAGTACATTGTTAGATTTTTGTTGAATAAAATTAAAGGAGTAAATAAATCCTCAGGAAGTTACATGCAAACGAACTGAAGAAAGAAATATATCGAAAATATCTAAAGAAAGACTGGGGAAATGTTTTGCTTAGGTTCATGAATTACAATGGCGTAGCAATTAAAAGAGTTCCATTGATGATGTATTTAATTTACAGTGGTCCAAATATCCCTGGTTCTGAGATATTCTTCAGATATCCTCATTAACAGGCTGAGTGTTTGGGGGCAGTCTGACGAGATTTACTCATACATACACTGAAACATGGAATATTGTCTTATAGCAGGAGCCATGAAGACAAGTTGATAGTGGATGCATATGAAAAAAACAGAAAGGAACCAAAAGGCTATTTTAAAGAACAGTTTTGAGAACAATTAAAAAAGTGTAATGAGGGAAATAGCGGATTTTGAAAGTAAGAATATTTCATATACGAAGTTCAAGGTGTGATCATGGAAATGTGTATTTTAAGAGTCTGGAGGAGAAGATATCGGAGGTGAACAGATCATGGAACTGAGAGGATGGCTTACTGTATTGTCTACTACTTATACTCCGAAATCAGTAACCAAGAATAAGAGCTCCATGATGGTAGAGAGGAAAGCTATAGCCAGTTACCCAAGCTTTCAGTTAATAGAGAGGAATGATCAAGAATTTCGTAAAAAAACAGATACTTTAAGAAAATTGCCTTACTTTGTAACAGAAGCAAAGGTTTACTTTGCTTTAATGATTCATTCATTAGTTAAAAAATGTTTATGAGCAGAGAAAAGAAAATAGCATTGAGATAGGGGAAAGAAGACAATGAACCTAAGTCCTGAATATGAAGTTAGTAGGATTTGAAAAACAGGGTTTTATTGGGGGTTTCAGTGAAAATAGCACTTTATGAGAGAGCCAGACTTCCCTATATAATTCTATATGGTTGATCTTTTTCACAAATTATGTGTTCTCGGTAACATATAACAAGCATTGACCATTTCTTCTTCCTACCTTACACAGTCCCGTTTGTCTCAACACATAGTAATAAATCCTAAATATAATGTGAGTTGAAAACATATGAGTTAAAGACAGACTTCAGGAAAATGATAGTATTTAAGTTCCAAGGGAAGGCTTTTCATGGGGGAAAAAATGGTTTTAAAAAAATTGAATAACACAACAATCCCTCAATTTTCTTATAACATTTGTTCCACATAAAAGTTTTCACAGTAACTAAACTTGACCATTCTTATGAGGTTTAACTATTAAACTATTATCGCATACTTGAAATTTTTATATCTATCATCTATCTATCATCTATCTATCTATCATCTATCTATCTATCTATCTATCTATCTATCTATCTATCTATCATCTATCTATCTATCATCTATCATCTATCTATCTATCTATGTATCTCTTTCCGACATTTAGCATACACTACCTGGTGCTCTCACTGATATTTTATCTGTATCCATGGTTATTCCAAACACAATATCCCACTGTATAAATATAAACATAGAAAATATGTTTGTTTCTTTCATCTTTAAACACTGAAAGCACTGAAGTTGCTTATTTAGACTAATATAGACATGCTATCCTGACTGTTTTGGTAATAAAGGATGACATCAAAACTCATGGGTTCTTTGGGATGACACAAGGTAAATGATTCTGTAAGTATGCCATCATAGAGAAATAGTAGCAGAGGATAGATTTTAGAGGTTTCTTTATGCAGATCATCTAAATTCCATGAGGTTGGCAGAGTATATAGAATGTAAAATTGTTTTTACATTGAAACCTTTCAAAAAGCACATGCTAACACCAGCAGATACTGCTGTTTGATGAAACACAGGTTGATCATGCTGTATCTGAGGAATCTGGGAAATAAAATTGTGAATAAAACCCAGGGATTGTTGAGTTTAGAGATTATCTATTTCAATATTCCTCAACATTTCCTCTACTGCTGCACTCCTCACACCTACCACACATTCCCTTCAGTAACCTGTTTCATTACTCATCAGGATTCTCCACTGTTTGTCTGAATGAGGACCAATGATCTTTCTAAACCTCATTTTACAGAGGCTCATAGGTTGACTTCTCCAAAGTCACACGATCATTTTGTGATACAATTTAGAACACTGGCATCCTGAACTATAATTCAGAATTCTTAATATTACACCTCTTTTCTTTCTGTCACTCAATACAACTACTATACAATTTGATTCTCTTAGCCTTAATTCATAACTTAATTGTTCCTTATCAGTGTAACTCTTATGAGTGTCTCTGATGGAGACCTGAGAGGGATCTCTTTTATAAATCAACAAGTAAATGCAGCACCTCATATGTAGATACAAATAATTCAGAATAGGAAGAAAATACTCTTCTCTGAAAATCTGAAAATTCATGGGCATTCTTTGAGATTTCAATCAGAATAACTATAAAACCTCAAATCCTGACTGATATTAACAGATCTATATCACTTGATTGCAATGGAATATATTGGCAAATGAATTAAATTTAGATTCAGGGGACATTTTTTTATGGTAACTAACTTTGTTACTGTATGATAACTTTAAATTTAGTTTTGATATCTGCAAAATAAAGGCAATATGTGCTGTTTCATTATTCAAAAAGTATTTTTAAAAAAGTAATGCTCAATTAAAAAAAAGTAATACCCAATAAAAGCTAGTTCGTTAGACTTCTGAAAAGCAGAAACTGGTAGAAGCAAATGCATGATTTAAGATCATTTGTTTACAAAGACCTTGAATTTTTTTTTTAATTTTAGAACTTTGAGAACTTTTCTTATACATTAATAAAGAGGGAAAGGAAATTTTGTATAAGAAGTTGTGGGTTTAGTACATTTATACCACTTAACAAATGTGCTTTTTTATTTACTAACTGTAAAGAAAGAATGAGGAATAAGGAAGAAAATATACCTCAAGAGAATCAGAAAAAATAAAATATAACAAATTAGTAGAATGTTTCCTACAAAACTACAAAAGTTTAGGAGACTGTAATTGGTTATCCTGATAATGGTGTGCAGCGGTCATTCTAAAAAGCTGTACAATGATGCTCTATCACCTTGACAGAAATGGACTAGAACAAACATATAATTGCAAGAGTCAATTAGAATTTGAAAGGAAAGTATGGTTGCTATTGGGATGTTTGTATCTTAGTAGAATTGTGCTGTAGTGTTTATAGTTAATGAACTGATATAAGAGATTTTTGCAAATTGTGTTTGTGTCTAATTCTTTATTGTGCCAGCTGCATAAGAGAAGGGAATGAGTGGAATATAAAATAATGCAATGAAAAAGTAAACATGTCTGGTGGCTTTAGTGGGCCTGGTGGCTTTTTTGAGAACTTTCTGTTGAGACAGGGAGAGAAAGAGAGAGAGGAAAATATTATGAACTAATGCTTTGGTTATTATTGATTGCATCTGTCCACCACATCGCTAATGCCTTAACTCAAATCCCCTATCTTCGTCGTCTTTTTTTTTTTTTAAAGATTTTATTTTTAAGTATTCTCTACATCTGACTTGGGGCTTGAACTCACAACCCTGAGATCAAGAGTTGCATGCTTTACCATCTAAGCCAACCAGGTACCCCCCTCTTATGTTCTTGTTTTTATCAACATGGTATTTTATATGTCAAGTACTCCTCTAGTCTTCCACATGACCTAACAAAATCCCTTTTCCTTTCTTCCATAAAACCACCCAGAAAGTTTCCAGAACCTAAATCTCACAATAAAATAATCTGAATAAAATCACCTAGTTAATGCACATATTTATAGATAGCACCAAAAATGCTTTAAGAGGGGCGCCTGGGTGGCACAGCGGTTAAGCGTCTGCCTTCGGCTCAGGGCGTGATCCCGGCGTTATGGGATCGAGCCCCACATCAGGCTCCTCCGCTATGAGCCTGCTTCTTCCTCTCCCACTCCCCCTGCTTGTGTTCCCTCTCTCGCTGGCTGTCTCTATCTGTGTTAAATAAATAAATAAAATCTTAAAAAAAAATGCTTTAAGAAAATTTCAAACACTGCAAATGAGTAAGTCACAGGAATAAAAGTTACAGCATAGGGAATATACTCAATGGTATTATTATAGAATTGTATGGTGAAAGATGATAACTATACTTGTGAGTATATTGTAATATATAAACTTGCTGAACCACTATGTTGTATACCTGAAACCTACATAATATTTTGTGTCAGCTATACTTCAATAAAAAAAAGAAAAAATCTAACACTGCTACAACTAGTCACTTCAGAATGAGCACTCATGAGTCTCTTGACTCCCCATTCCTTTCTCTCTGCATACCACTCATTGTGACCTATTACAGATCATAAATGTTCCATCATGCATTCAAAATGCCTGTTAAAAAATGTGCCCCTCTACCTGCAATATTTTTAATCACTTTAATTTTACTACCACCCACCACTACACATATGGTGTATATGTCAATCACACAGTATTGTATCCATTTTTATAGCCACATTCTCTAGTAGACTGAAATCCCTAAGGTGGGTCCCATAGCTCATTCAATTATGTCCTCTACTACTGGCCACAGTATCTCTTATACAGTAGATAATCAGGTGTTACTAGACAGATGAAGAAATGATGAATGGATACCTTTGTGTCTCAAAAACAAGGAAAACACTTGATATTCTCACTTTAACCAAGTTAGTATAGAGGGTCTTCCCCTCCTCCTCACAATTATACTCTCAGTTAGCTATTAGAACTTCTTAAGGAGATTTGCTTAGAGAAAGACAATGTTTTCAACATTGTTTCAATGATATGCTCAAATACTTCAAAACAAAAATTTTTGAGCTGAGAGACAGGCAGATAAAGAGAGATAGGTATGAAAACTTAGTATTTGGTGGTAAATAATATTTTTACCAGAGTTATTAGAAAATTGGTATTTCCATGTCTTACTACTTTATTAAAAAGGTGGACAGAGCTATGAGATATTGGAAAGTAATTTGATGGCATTCTCTCATTATGTGTTAGGTAACAAAAGTTTCTTGAGAATTTAGAGGCTGAATTGCCAATTGTTATGTCAAATTTCAACCAGAGGGAATCTAAATTCCAATTATAACTTACTATTTAACCATTTTTCCATTTGTGATTCCTGAACAACTTACAAAAATAGTTTTCCAAACAGGCTTATAAAGAATTTAATAATGCTAAATGGCGTTCTGTAGACTATTTGTCAAAAGAATTAAACTTGCCCACCTAACCAAAGGTCAGAATAATTGACCTTTAATATTTAGTCGCTATTTGCTTAGCCTGAAACCATGAGAGGAATATTTTATTTTGCTATTTTCAGATATTTTGCATTTTCAGTTCTTTCTGATATTTTTCATATTCAGATTTTCTACAAAAAGCATTTAAAACTTTGTATTTTTAAAAGAAAAAAGACATGGTAATAACTAACCCCAACTAACCCCCAAAATTCTCCAAACTCATTTGTTTCAGTGAAAAATTCCCCTTCTATTCAAGAATGCACATGCATTTATTTGTATAGAACTATTGCATTAAACTGGCTATTTTCGGAAGAAAAGGAAGCAGCTAGGAGGAATAAAGGGGTAAAGTTAAATGAGGACAAAGGTTTAAATGTACCAATAGAAGTATACCATAAACAGAGAAATGTGATTGATTCAATCTCTCTATCTAAAATTAAACAACAACAACATAAAAAACAACATGCACTCCCAGAAATATAGGAAAACTACGATATAAGACAATATTTATTATGATAACAAATATTTAAGCAACCTTATATCCTTATAAAATAGCATACTACGAGAAATACTCTGTTACCCAGTTAAAGGCATTTCTTTATTTCCTTTGAACAACAGCTTTACAAACATTGGGATTTATATAAAATACCAAAAACCAAAGCAAAGCAAAAATAGAATAAATAAAAATATGTCAACTTAACCTCTCCAAATGTAATTAATGAAGCATTTAATTTATTTTCATTCAAACACCAAATATTTTCAGAATATGAAACAAATCTTAATTTGCAAGATTATTTTCTCATTACTTAAGTTTAAATATGGTATAAAATATAAATAGTAACATATTTATTAAAATGTTAACAACAGATTGATTATGTATATCCTAAAAATATCAGAAATTCTGGACAAAATTTTCTAATCTCTATTTTGAGACTCATTGCTTTGCAGAAATAAAATGTAAATTTAGATTGGATCCAAGTATGTAGCATTAAAAGGTCAGTTACTAAATTGGCTATGAACACATCACAAGCATTGGAAAGATAAAGACTGAGGCTAGAATAGTTTCTAAAGCAAGCGGTTTTCAGTTTGTGTGGATAAAAACATGGTCCTTGATATTTTTCCTATGGCAACTTACATAGTAATTATTCATTTAATTTTTCTTTTATGAAGTTTTAATTATTTTTCAATACAAAATGTTTCAAAATTAGAAACAGAACATTCACCAGATGTTTGGCAATGTATAAGACACTTAATCACTCTGGGCAATACTATTTGTAAAATCTGGTTGTTGCAATAAATTATCTCAAAGGACCTGAGGCTTGTATGTTGTATGATTACATCAGTGTCTTAACTATAGTGTTGCTTTAAAAGCTCCTTCATTAAGATAAAGATAGTGGGGTGCCTAAGTATTTGACTTTCTAGATATTTTACTGACTATACATCTGGAAACCTGCAGAAAACAGTGATTACTTATATTGAGTCTTCTTTGAATGTGAAAGCTATTAAAACTCAGACATGTCTTTGATTCATTGTTTGGGTAATATGGTTATAAAATTGAAATTATTTTTTGGGTGGTTGAAATTTGTGCAATCAATCAATGAATGTAAAAAGACTTATGTATTAAAACTTTCCTCCTAGGGCATATCGGTGGCTCAGTCAGTTGTGTGACTGACTCTTGGTTTTGGCTCAGGTCATGATCTCCTGGTCAGCAGGAGTCTGTTTCCCCTCTCTCTGACGCCCCCCCACTCTTACTCACTCTCTCTCTCAAATAAATCAATAAATCTTAAAAAAAAAAAAACAACTTTCCTCCTGAATTCATTACTTTGTATTATGGGTATAAATTTAAAGATTTAAGCACCCATGTCCATTTTTTTCTGAGTGAACTTTTCAACTGTAAGTTTAACATTTTTATTCTTTAAAATATAGAATTTCAATATATAAAAATAATTTTACGAATAATATAATCTAGCATGAACCACATTTCACCCATTGTATATCATGAACATTGACTTCTTATTAGTTTATTTCCTTATTTAAGTTTTTACTCAGTTTACTTCTTTAGGAAACTCAATGAGGCATACGATAAAAATTCAAAGAAAAATGTCATGACATCTTGAAAATGGAATCAGAAAATAAAAATGTGGGTTAAATAATCATTGAATTTAAATATTATATTTAATTTAAATTTATTATCCAAAGTGAATTTATTTTTAAAGATTTATTTATTTATTGGAGAGAGACAGAGAGAGAGTACGGGCAGAAGGGACAGAGGAAAAGGAAGAGAGAACCCCAAGCCAACTCCACGGTGAGTGCAGAGCTCGAGGTGGGCTGGATTCTACAACCCCCAGATCAGGACCGGAGCTGAAACCAGAAGTGGGAGACCCAACCAACTGATCCACCCAGACACCGCTGAAATTTTATTTCTGATAAATGAAAGCATTCCTAATTTCGGGAGAATTCTATATTTTGATAACATATACTTATTACTAATAAATGTGTTTATTAATGTAGTATGATACATAATAAACATTGAATATTATAATAGTTAATACTAGTCAATACACTCTAGTAGTAAGATATGCAAAAAAAAAACTGATTCAAGCTATTACAAATGAATGTTTGGCATCTGTATTAGTTTGCCAACTCAATAAAATACACCTAATAATTGTAGAATCTTAAACATTTACTAATAAAACAATTCAAATAATCTTCACATATAATTTGTTAGCCTTAGACTCTATAAATGTGAAAAAATTAAATACACCACAAAATTTAGTTCATATTCCATAAAATCAAAACATATAGCTACCATTTAGTTAAATATTTCCACTGAATACAGAACACATATGCATGGACAAAATGGGATTCAATGGATACAATAGCAGTAAGGAAGTAGCTCGGTAAAATAAATAAAACTTTTTGTAATAAAAAATGATATAGCATGTGATAACTTCCAAAGTTATAAGTTATAAAGTATGGTATTTAATCATAGCTAAAATATAACCATTATTATGCCTGTTTTATGTTTAATCTTCTGATTCTTAGGTTTCTCATTTATAAAATGCAGATTAAGAAGTAGTTTCGTAACCAGTGGACAAATTTAAAAAAAATAAAATAAAACCAAACAGAAAGAAATGGTTTGATGAAATTCATATTTCTGTTTTGTTTGCTTGACTCTCTGTATCCCATGTTAGTCATAAAGGACCAACTCTTACTATGAAGTGTGATTATCACAGTTTTCATGATTTTTTAATAATATCGTCAGTCTAATTTTTAAGTTATGAAGCTGGAACTGATTTCCAATGTTCTAACTCAATTTAGGAAGGAAATGAAATTAGGTCTCAGTACCTCAACTGATTATTTTTTCATATGAAGCCTACATATAATCTTGTTTGCAAGCTGCATGTATACTCATATATTGCCAAGTATTCATTTACCAAATCATACTTATGAGTTATGCTACACTTTCCAAACTTAATTAATGTTAACGATTTTCAAATCCTCTTTATTAAGTCATTCTAAACAGGAAAGTTTTAGCCAAGAAAGCACAATTAAACTTGAATAGAGTGCATTTTTGGCTGACCTACAGCAACATTATGAATATTATGTGGTAGTTTGGATATTATGAAGAATAAAATGCTTTATTTTTTCTTTGTTGTTACAATATTGAAAAAAATATATCATTCCGAACAATGTTTGAGATTATTTACAGAAACACACACAAAGTTATATGAAATAAACGAATGGAGAAATCATGGTGTAAAGACAATTTTCAAAATGTTTCAATAATAGCCTGTTGTGTCCACCAAACTATTTAAACTTCTCTGTTTTTGACTTATTCTGGAGTTATGAAGTCAGGTTTTAAAATGTTAGTGGAAGTTTTATTTTACAAACTGGAAGATTAATGTTTTTTTCTCATTAAAGTTTCCAACCAAAACAAGATATTTTTTTCTTTGCCTTTTTATATAATTTTCTCCATAAATATTATAATGTCATTAAAACTACAAGTTACTATCATGTCTTATCTTTTAATATCTCTTTAAACATAAGTTATATGAGTATCTTTATATCTATTATTTTATGACTTTGTTTCAAAACTTGAAATCATGCTATATAACTTCAAAATATTTTTCTGAATTGAGTTTTAAAGTTCTTTTCTGGACTATTAAAATATAAATCCAAACAAAGCAATAGCAGTTAAAAAAAAAAAGGTTTTCAGAAAACTGAGTACACCCCCTGATAATTTGCCTTTGATTGCTTAATGAACATCAAATTTAGTGTCTCCATTTCTTTATTTCCTACTTACTTTCTAATTTATACTAATCTGACTTCATCCAGGGCTCTAATAAAATGATGCTCTTAAGGTTGCTAAGAAACATTAATGTCACAAAATCTAGTAAGCATTTTTGCATTTTCACCATTTTTTTAGAGATTTAATTGAGACAGAGAGAGTAAGCAGGAGCAGTGGGGAGAGGTTGAGGGAGAAGCAGACACCCCACTGAGTGGTGCACGGCTTGATCCTAGGACCCCCAAGATCATGACCTGAGTAGAAGGCAAATACTTAACCAACTGAGCCAACCAGGAACTCCAGTGTTTCTGGCACTTTTAACTTAGTAGCATTTAATGTTTTTGACATCTCCTTGTTTCTTTAGTGTCTGTGATACCATGTTCCCACTGCTGTCTTTGTCCCAAATCAGATTATTTCACTGATTTATCATTTACTGCTTTCTTGTACCTAAGTTATTCCAACAAGAAAATATAAACCAAATACAGTAGTAGTTTGAACAGGGGAAACTTAATATAATATACACTCTGAGATCTCTTTCTTACTGTTTTGAATTTTATTGGGCTTAAGTAATTATTTCTGCAATGAACATGGATACAGAGAAATACATCTTCACCAAAAGAAAAGCAATGATGCAAGAATGATGTAAAATGATAGTTGGAATTATCCTTAGGGTGAATGAGAATGTAGATAGTAACAGACGTGGTCGTAAAGAGAACAGCATGCACTTCCAGGTATCCCTTATCTATATAGTTCTGTCCTATTTCCAGTACAGTGGAATGTGGTTTCAGTGTTATAAGAACTTTCTCATTGAAAGCCTAGATTGAAATCCCGTACTTTAAAATGGTGTCTCAAATAAAACAAAAGAAAACATAGTGTTAGCCAAACAAATACATCTATAGGACATATTGAATCATTGGAGACCATTATTAAAATATATACAAAGAAAGACTATATATAGAGAACAAGAGAGAGAGAGAGTGAGAAAGGGAGAAGGCCATTGGGCCTTCACAGAGACATGGCCCAGCACAGGATAAGGGAAGAGAAAACAATGTCAGTTCTGTGATCATCCAAATAAATCTCATAAAATGATCAATGAGAGCCTGCTTATAACTTGAGATTTAAAAAAAAAAAAATGCAGGGGCACCTCGGTGGCGCAGTCGTTAAGCATCTGCCTTCGGCTCAGGGCATGATCCCAGCGTTCTGGGATAGAGCCCCACATCAGGCTCCTCCACTGGGAAGCCTGCTTCTTCCTCTCCCACTCCCTCTGCTTGTGTTCCCTCTCTCGCTGGCTGTCTCTCTATGTCAAATTAATAAATGAAATCTTTAAGAAAAAAATAAATAAAAATAAAAAAAATGCAAACCAGGAAAATTAAATTGAGCCATCTGGATTGCTTTTTCCTTGAGAGCATACCGATATAGCATATATGCCAACAGAGACAGCTTAGAATCTTTGTTATGAGTGGCCTAAGAGAATAAAATACAAATTAGCTATATAAAGGGCTATCGCCTAGGATTGTAGAAATAAAGGTGAACCACAAGTATTATCCCTTACCTAGCATACAATCCAACTAGTGGTGTTTCCATGTAAATGACAGTTTGTAGTCACTTTGTAATTTCTGAAGGTATGAGCTAAAGTCTAATGTTCACTCTCCATTATTGGACTTTTCATAGTTTTCCAGAATAATAGTCACAGTGACAATCTCCACAACCAATGGAGTTTGCTAGGGCTGGACTATATGGCCCAATTTCTTAGGTAGGTAATAAATGATAAACAAGAAATCATAGGTCAGAATTCTATTGTGTTTTCTATGCTATGGGAATGAAAATACTATTAAATACTCAGATTCTGTCACTAGGAGTTACTCGGAACTAGAAAGTAACTTCTTGACATTATATTTGATTAGTAGAGTAATTATTAAATGAGCCACTGTGGAAATCCCTAGACCACTTCAGCATGATAGAACAATAGTAGTTAAATGTATTAAGTGCCTACTATGAACAGATACTTTGATTGACACTTTTTTAAGAATCAAAACCAAAACCAAAAAAAAAAAATGGTTTGATGAAATTTCTCTTTTTATTTTATTTTGCTGCCTTCCTGTATTTCATGTTAGTAATGAAGGGCTAACTCATACTGTCTACTGTGGTAGACATTCTCTGTATATTCTTTCAACTCACCTCAAACACCCCATTACAAATTAAAATAAAACAAAAAAGACTGGAGATCAGAAAGTTTTAAGAACTTGCCTAGGATCACCCAAGTAATAAGTGATAGCCTGTAAGTGACAGTCTTGGAAATTTAACTGAGATATATTTAAGCAAAATATATGAGCAATACTTAGCTTATGTTTCTTTTTTCCCCAAATCATACCAAAATATCCTTTAATAAAGTTACAACTTCAGACACCGTGTTTTTCATTAGGTAGGCTTTTAATAAAGCTTTTTGTAGAATCAAATTTTTAAATTTTTATAGGGATATCTGAAAAAAATATATACATATTACTGTTTGCAGAGTGATTAAAACATTCAAAACAGAATCATTTTTCCTATTCAGTTTTTTTCCCTCTGTCAGGTGTCTGTGTCTGTCAATAAACTTTAGGTCTCATATTATAGATAGAAAATGATGACTTTCCTAATTTCCATGTGGATGGGGACCATCAAACAAAATTACACTAAGACAACTTCCAATGCTTTTGTGAGGTGTGCACTGTTTTCATAAAGCATGGGATGCGCCTAAATCACACACCAACTCCTGAATTTCATAAAGTAGATGTTCTTAGTGCTAATAACATTTTATAAGTGACATATTTCAAGTAACATGTGTGATACTGGTATAATTATTAAACTGTAAAGATGTAAGACATTTTTAGCTAACTGAAATCCTAATTTTACAATTAACATAATTTTAACATCTGTCAAAATATTCTAACACTTTGCATAAAAATGTTTTTATATGACCCACTTAATTTTTAATCTGCTTAATATATGGATCAATTTTTGCACATAAAAATACTTTATCACTTTTACTTTTACTCATTCCATTAAAAAATAGTTATTTGGATGGTAAAATCCAATTTAACCTTGTGTCCCTCGGGGATATGGAACAACTTCGCTTCATGTTAATTAATGTTTAAATGAAAAGTATAAAAATATGGAATAGAACTTTTTTTAATTTTGAGAAAGTTTAGCTTTTTAAAGCTGTGATCCATCCATTTTATTTAGACTTTCTGTTTGGTTTTATGAGGTATTATAAGAAACGTTTTACTTGTATTTCCAACCTTAAACTTTTTTGTCTTTTACTTTTGTCTTTATATTTACATATATTAAAGATTCATGTAACTTATTTTATGTAGTTCGTTTCACAAAATTATTACATATTATGCTACACACACACAAACACAACTAGAGCCGCCTATATCTGCATATATAGATATACATATATGGTGTAAATATGTATACACACACACCTATATATTTTTTGTGAAAGACATTCTAGATTCATCCCATTGGTTTGCTTTGCATACCAATACATTAAAATATATTTTATCTCATACAGTGTGCCACTGTCAAATGTTAAACTACTTTTATTATTGTGTTTCAATTAAACAGTTTCATCAATACAGCACATTGCAAAGTAAATAGAAAATTTTGATCCAATTTTTTAAATCTATTTACATGTGAGAAAATGAATTAACATATTTTTACTATCTCAGTTGAGTACTAAATCTCAAATTTTTAGATTGCAATTTTCTTCCCTCTGGGGGAGTCTATGTTTCTTTCTTCACTCATGCGAGGAAGTATTTAGTGTACAATAACGAAGGTGATGAAGTGCTTATGCTCTGATGTTAGAGGCAGCTTCTTCATTTTTTTTAAAGATTTATTTATTTACTTGAGAGAGAGTGAGAGAGAGAGAGAGCAAGAGAGAGCACGAGCAGGGGGGGAGGCCAGAGGCAGAGAGGGAAGCGGACTCCCCACTAAGCAGGAAGCTTGAGCAATGTTGGACTCAATCCCAGGACCCTGAGATCATGAAGGCAGACGCTTAACCGCCTGGGCCACCCAGGTGCCCTGTCCGAGGCAGCTTCTTAAGCTTTGACATAAAATACTTTTTCAATAATAAGTACAATGATAAGAGAAGTACTGGAGTTTATTAGACTACAAAGCAAACACACTAAGCAAATTTAGTTATAAGGCAATTAGAGACATAGCAGGATAGTCACCAGATGGAAAGGGAAGATGAGAGAAAAAACGATTATCTGCAAAAGACCAAAGAAAAGACAGCATAGGTTGTATTACTGAGGAGGTTAAGAAGGGACAAGTCATAAAAGGACTAGAAAACCATATCTATTACCATAGATGAGTAATATCTAAGTACATAAGTTTTGGAGGCATATTGTTCTGAATATGCCGCCAAGTTTGTTACCTATTGACTATGTGACTGAGCCAGTTACTAACTTCATTTCAAATATGTTTTCTCATGTATAAAATTAAAATAATAATAACCCCAACATAACCCCACCATCCACGATTTTTTTGTGAGTTTGATATAGCATATAAGTACATTAGCACAATGCCAGGAACATTTTAAAACCCTGTATCTAATATGTACTAATATTATAAATACATTTTAACACTGTATTATTTGGGAGTTGGGCTGAAAATTTGCTCCTCTAACTAAACATCTGGATCTCTTTTTCTTTCTTTTTTCTTTTCTTTTCTTTTCTTTTCTTTTCTTTTCTTTCTTTTCTTTTCTCCTTTCCTTTCCTTTCCTTTCCTTTCCTTTTTTCTTTCTCCTTCCTTCCTTCCTTCCTTCCTCCCTCCCTCCCTTCCTTTTCTTTTTTTTTTTTAATCTTTAATTTAAACAGAGAAAGCATTGTTCCTACCCACAGGTTTCCCTATCTTTCATGGACTAGAGCAGCATTAACTTTGCCATTTTACCTGCAAAGGAGACTGGAAATCCTAATGTTTAGTGATGCAGCTACTATAATAAAGAGAAGCAAGGCAGTTGGACTATGTTTTGCACGATCCCATCTACAGCACATGTGACAAACCTATAACCTCTATAAGACACAACTGAAGGATTTTAATCAAGGCTATTACTTGATTATTTTCTATTTAGGAAGATGTCTTTAGCAATAGGTTAGTGAAAGGAAGTTACAGGTACCCAACGCATCTATTTTCTCTGTAAAAGTGGGGAGGGGGGACATCACTAAAGAGCAAAAGATCAAGAGGGATATGAAAACCATTTTTAAGAAAGAGATGTTTTGACAGTTTCCATGGAGAAAATGAGTAAGAAGTGACTAGAAAGACATGGAACTATTTCTAGAATCTACTGATGCTTGGGATTATGACATGATAATATTCCATCCCAATATATTACTAAGTAACTTTTACGGAAATTTTGTATGATACTTAAAATTTTAATTTTAGAGTTTAGAAAAAAGGTAACTAATAATGTATTCAACACATTAAATAATTCACTTAATTTATATTATGCATAGCTGAAACATGGCTGAGATTATTTATTCTATTTATATTCTATGAATTTAAAATCTGATTCAAGGTAAAGAAATTATTTGAAATAATTTTACTTAACATATTAAAGAGAATGAGTAGAATATGTTAGAAATTTAGTGTAGAAATTGGCCTGGCAGAAGCAAATTATTTTCATTGGATTGTAGTAGGAAATTCTTATTGAGACTAAATTTTGTAAGATTTTGATTGACAGTGAACTAACTTTGCCTTTATCCCACGGTCAATTAAAGAAATACAAGTAATCACCACTCTCAAAGAAGAAATAGGTCATTTATGAAAAATGAGCATTTTATCTAACATTTGGCATCTGATAAATATCATATCTAGGGAACTTTAAAAACAAAACATAGTAAGTAAACTTATATACAAAACGTGACTTATCTGTTGAATTATTTGAGAAAATTCTTTTATGTCTCAAATCAAATAGCTATGAAAATTTCATTTAGATTAGATTTACTGTAGAGCATATTGATTTTGCATCCACTGACATTATAAACTAGGCACTAGGGTATATATTGTAGCTGTATTCAGCTGTAAGTAATTTCAAATAGAAGTAATGGAAATTGCCCAAAAAGCTTAGGTTCTAATTTGATGTGCCTCTGATTTATAGTAAACAGCCAATATAACTTTAACTAATTAAACTAATTTAAATTTAATTACCTCAACAATTGTTGAATTCTGTTTGAGTCTACTGAAATTTGGAATTCATAAAAAAATTAAAAATTGTATAATTTAATTAAAGAAAAAAGATTTCAAATCTAAACATTCATATAGATACCAAATTTGTCAAGTACAATGTGTCTAACTGGAAAAGGAAAACAATGTGAACTGAGAGATATTCCATGTTCATTGATAGGATGATTCAATATTGTCAAGATGTTCTCAACTTGATATGTAGATTCAATACAATCCCCATCAAAATCCCAGCAAGTCTTTTTTTTTTTATATTGACAAACTGATTCTAAAGTTTACAGAGAGAGGCAAGAGACCCAAATAGTCAATGCAATATTGAAGGAGAAGACCAAGTTTGGAGGACCAACATTATCTGACTTCTAGACTTAACTATAAAACCACAGCGATCAGGACATTGTGGATTGGTAAAAGTAGTCAAATAGATCAATGGGATATAATAAAAACCCCAAAACAGACCAACTGAAAAGGAATAACATCCATCCTCTGCCTCTTCTACTGTCAACTATTAAATTTCTGACACTTCTGACCACCAAACATAATGGGCACCAAGCAATTCTGGATCACCAGCTGGTGTGCTACAATTCAACTTAGTCTTACACTATCTACCTGGAGGAGTTAACATCAGATCCCACAAGTTAAGGGCTTAGTCCCAGAAGACTGTCAACCCCCAGCCCCACCATACACACACACATACTTCAGATGCCTATTGTAAGTCCAAGCTATAACCTGTACTTCAGACTAACCAGCTATAAATCAGAGGTTTTTAAGACCTATTCCTTCAGTTAGATCAATTTGCTAAAGCAGCTCACAGAAATCAGAAAAAAATTTTACTTACTAGATTACTGGTTTATTATATAAGTATATAACTCAGGAACAATCCGATGGAAGAGATGCATAAGGGAAGGAATGTGTAAAGGGACCAGGTGCTTCCATGATCTCTGTGGATGCATCACCCTCCCTGCATCTCCAAGTGTTCTAGTTTTCCAACTTGAAAGCTCTCTGAACCTCATCCTTCTGGGTTTTGATACAGTCTTCATTATGTAGGCATTAAACCATCAGCCATTGTGAGTTATTCAGCCCCCAGACATATGTCCCTTCCCCTGAGGTCTGAGATGGGACTGAAGGTTCCAACCCTCTAATCACATGGTAGGTTTCCCTTGCAACCAGCACCCATCCTAAGAAGTTTTTCAAGCCACCTCATTAACATAAACTCAGGTATGATTTAAAAGGGCTACAAATGACACCCATTTAAGCTTTTTGACTGGGAAGTTAATTCATAACATAGCATATGAACATGTCAATAGCATAACAAAAGATGCCCCAACATTCTTATATAGAAAACTACAGGGGCCCCTGGATGTCTCAGGTCATGATCTCAGGATTATGAGATTAAGCCCAGCATTGGACTCCTTGCTCAGTGGGGAGTCTGCTTGGGATTCTCTCTCTCCCTCTACCTCTGTCCCCCCACCCCCCACGCACACTTGTTTGCTTTCTCTCTCTCTGTCAAATAAATTAATTAATTAAAAAAAACACCTACAAGTGTTTTAGTAGCTATGTGCCAGAAACAGTGGATAAAGTACAAATAAATGTTTCTTATCATAAATCACAATATCATATCCACATAAATATAATCAACAGATTTTTGTTAAAGAGGCAAATTCAACACAATGGAGCAGACTGACATTTCCACATGCCAAAAAAAAAAAAAAAAGAAAGAAAGAAAGAAAAGAATCCAGACAGACTTTACACTGTTCACAAAAAATTAATTCCACAAAAATTAATGGATCACAGACCTAAATGTAAATTGTGCAACTATAAAACTCATAGAAGATAACATAGGAGAAAACCTAGATGACCTTGGGTATGGTGATGACTTTCTAGATACAACATCAGAAGCATAATCCACAGAATGGGAGAAAATATTTTCAAAAGACATAGCTGATAAAGTACTGTTATCCAAAATACATGGCTCTAAAAACTCAATAATTAAAAGTAAAACAATGCAATTGAAAAGTGGGGCAAAAACCTTAACATATGTATTTAAAGAAGATACATAAATAGCAGATAAAGATATGAAGAGATGTCAGACTTAAGGAAAACGCAAATGAAAACAGTGAGATAACACTACACAACTATTAGAATGACCAAAATTCAGAACACTGCCAACACCAAATGCTGAAGAGGTTGTGGAACAACAAGAACGCTCATTCACTGTTGGTAGGAATGCAAAATGGTGCAGCCACTGTAGAGGACAGTTTGGAGGTTTCTTACAAAGCTAAACATACTCTTACCATACAATCCAGAAATCATGCCCTTTGGTTTTTACTCAGAGGAGTTGAAAACTTATAACTATGCAAAAACCTGCACATAAATGTTTATAGCAGCTTTATTCATAACTGCCAAAACCTGGAAGCAACCAAGATGTCCTTTAGTAACTGAAGGGACAAATACATTGTGGTACATCTAGACACTGGAATATTACTCAGCAACAACAGGCAATCATCTATCAACCCATAAAAAGATAAGGAGGAATCATAAATGAATATTACCAAATGAAAGAAGCCAATCTGAAAAGGCTATATACTGTATGAGTACAACCATACGACATTCTGGAAAAGGCAAAACTATGACGAGAGTAAAACGACTAGTGATTGGCATATGTTGAGGGTGGGAGGGGTGAATGAATAGGTGGATCAGAGACCATTTTTAGGGCAATGAAAATACTCTGTGTGATTCCACACTGATTAAACATCTAAACCTATGAAATATACAACACCAAGAGTGAACCCTAAGGTAAATTATGGAGATTTCAGTGATTATGGTGTATTAATGTAGATTCATCAGCAATTCATCACTTCTCAATTGGTGGGGAATGCAGACAATGGGGAAAGTTTTATATGAGTGGGGGGCAGGGGGTATATGGAAATGTCTGTACCTTTTCAACTGTGCTAGGAACCTCAAATTCCTTTCTAAAAATAAAGTCTTAGTAAAAAAATTAAAAAGGGAACATCCACAGAATCAGCCTGAGACATAGGAAGATACATCTGGATCTCTACAAAAGAACATCTCCAGCTCTGAGTATTGAGGTACGAAGCAGGGAGCCATGAAACCGCGCACAGATATGGGAAGATAAACGGAAGGCGGAGGGAGCCGCGTTCGGGCACCGGGAAGTGGTAGCCACCTGCACGGGAGAGCGGGCAGACTCGCGGACCAGCACCCGCTAGAGAGCAGACTGAGACTGTGAGCCGGGGAATGCGCGCCACAAGACTGAAACGGAACTCCGGTGTGCTCACTGGAACCAGACTGAGACCAGGGGCTCCAGAGCACGCAGGAGCTACTGGCAGCTGGCGGCTGGCGGTGTTAGAAACACAAAGGACAGAGACGTGCAGGCCCTGGAAGTGAGGGCTGGGACGCCGGGTGTGGGGGTGTGGGGCGCACATCCTGGGACACTGCAGGGTTGAGCAGCACCAACAGAAACAGAGTTAAAGTGGCCAGAACATCAGTGGAGAATAGTCCGTGATCCCTCTGTTCTGAGATAGAAGCTGAGATTCCGCTACTGCTGCTCTGACTCTCAGAAGAGGCACAGCAAACTGCCAGAGAACAGAAGCCTGGAAATACCGGCTCACAGTGTGCCCATCCTCATCCCCCATCGCATGGGACATGGAGACTCTACCCAAACAGGGTTGCCTGAGTATCGGTGCAGCAGGCCCCTCCCCCAGAAGGCAGGCTGAAAAATCAAGAAGCCCACATCCCTAAGATCCCTATAAAAAAAGGGCTCATGGCCTGGGTCCCAGTCACTGGACAACCCCGCAACCTCTCCTCATCAGAATGACAAGAAGGAGAAGCCCCCCCCCTCAGCAAAGAAAAGACAGTGAGTCGGTGGCCTCTGCCACAGAACTAATGGATATGGATATAACCAAATTATCAGAAATGGAATTCAGAGTAACAATGGTCAAGATGATGTGTAGACTTGAAAAAAGTATTAACAAAAATGATAATGAGAATATAGAGGCTCTAAGGGCGGAAATGAGAGTGAATCTGGCAGAAATTAAAAATTCTATGAGCCAAATGCAGTCAAAACTAGAGGCTCTGATGGCCAGGGTCACTGAGGGAGAAGAATGTATCAGCAAATTGGAGGATGGGTTAGTAGAAGACAAAGCTAAAATAGAATCTGGACTCAAAAATATTCACACTAAGGAATGTAGGTTACAGAAGATTACTGACTCAATGAAACGTTCCAGTGTCAGAATCATCGGCATCTCCGAGAGGGTGGAGAAAAACAGAGGTCTAGAAGAGATATTTGAACAAACTGTTGCTGAAAACTTCCCAAATCTAGCAAGGGAAACAAACATCCGTGTCCAAGAGGCAGAGAAGACCCCTCTCAAGCTCAACCACGACAAACCTACGCCACATCACGTCGTATTGCAACTCGCAAATATTAGATCCAAGGATATAGTATTGAAAGTGGCCAGGGCAAAGAAATTTCTCATGTACCGAGACAAAGTTATCAGAATTACATCAGACCTGTCTACACAGACCTGGAATGAGAGAAAGGGTTGGGGGGGGGGCATTTTTAAAGCTCTTTCAGAGAAAAACATGCAGCCAAGGATCCTTTATCCAGCAAGGCTGTCATTCAGAATGGATGGAGAGATAAAGACCTTCCAGAATAGTCAGTCATTGACCAATTTCGTAACCACAAAACCAGCCTTACAGGAGATATTACGGGGGTTATATAAAGGTAAAAAGGCCCCAAGAGTGATACAGAACAGAAAGTCACAACTGATGGAAACAAAGACTATACTGGCAACATGGCATCATTAAAATCATATCTATCAATATTCAATCTCAATGTAAATGGCCTAAATGCTCCCATAAAGTGCCACAGGGTTGCAGATTGGATAAAAAGACATGACCCATCCATTTGCTGTCTACAAGAGACTCATTTTGAACTAAAGATACATTCAGACTGAAAGTAAAGGGATGGAATACCATCTTTCACGCCAATGGACCTCAAAAGAAAGCTGGGGTAGCAATTCTTATATCAGACAGATTGGATTTTAAACTAAAGACTATAGTTAGAGACACAGAAGGGCACTATATTATTCTCTTAGTGATGTATCCAACAAGTGGATATGACAATTATAAATATATATGCCCCCACCAGGAGAGCAGCAAGATACACAAGCCAACTCTTAACCAGAATAAAGAGACATATAGATAAAAATACGTTAATAGTAGGGGATCTCAACACTCCACTATCAGCAATAGACAGAGCACCGGAGCAGAAAACCAACATAGAAACAAAGGCTTTGAATGCCATAATCGATGAGTTGACCTCATAGATATATATAGAACACTACACCCCAGAACCAAAGAATACTCATTCTATTTTAATGCCCATGGAACATTCTCAAGAATAGACCATGTTCTGGGACACAAAAACAGGTCTCAAACATCAATACCAAAAGACCTGAAATTATTCCCCTGCATAGTCTCAGATACAACACTTTGAAATTGGAACTCAAATCCACAAGGAAAAACGGGAAGAAACTCAAACACTTGGAGACTAAGAACCATCCTGCTCACTAATGATTCGATAAGCCAGGAAATCAAAAATCAATTTAAACAATTCATGGAGACCAACGAGAATGAAAATACAATGGTCTAAAACCTATGGGATACTACAAAGGCAGTCCTAAGGGGGAAATACGTAGCCATCCAAGCTCTTCCCACTCAAAAGAATAGAAAAATCTAAAATGCAGTTTTTATATTCTCACCTCAAGAAGCTGGAACAGCAATGGAGGGACAGGCCTAATCCACAACCTACGGGAGCAGTTGACCAAGATTAGAGCAGAAATCAATGAATTAGAAACCAGGAGTACAGTAGAGCAGATACAGAACCCTAGAAGCTAGTTCCTTTGAGAGAATCAATAAAATTGACAAGATCACTGGCGGGACTCTTATCCAAAAGAAAAGAGAAAGGACCCAAATTAATAAAATTATGAAATGAAAAAAAGGAGAGGTCACAACCAACACCAATGAAATTAGAAGGATTATAGAACTTTTATCAACAGCTTTTTGCCAATAAATTAAGCAATCTGAAGAGATGGAGGCCTTCCTGAAAACCTATAAACTACCAAGATTAAACAGTGGAAATTGATTTTTAAACAGGCCAATTAATTATGAAGAGATTGAGTCAGTGATAAACAACCTTCCAAAAAGCAAAACTCCAGGCCCGGATCGTTTTCCTGGGGAATTCTACCAAACAATCAAACTAGAAATAATACCTATTCTCCTAAAGCAATTTCAAAGAATAGAAACAGAAGGAAAGCTACCAAACTCATTCTATGAGGCCAATACTACCTTGATCCCCAAACCAGGCAAAGACCCCATCAAAAAGGAGAATTACAGACCGATTTCCCTAATGAATATGGACACCAAAATCCTCAACAAGATCATGGTTAATAGAATCCAACAGTACTTTAAAAGGATTATCCATCATGACCAAGTGGGATTCATCCCTGGGATGCAAGGTGGTTCACCATTTGCGAATTGATCGATGTCTTAGATTTTATCCAGAAAGAAAAATTCAAAAATCATATGATTCTCTCAATAGATGCAGAATAAGCATTTGACAAAATACAGCATCCTTTCCTGATTAAAACCCTTTAGAGTGTAGGGATAGAGGGTACATTCCTCAATCTCATAAAAACCATCTATGAAAAGCCTACTGCAAATATTATTCTCAATGGGGAAAAGCTGGAAGCCTTTCCCTTAAGATCAGGAACACGACAAGGATGCCCACTCTCACCACTATTATTCAACATAGTACTAGAAGTCCTTGCAACAGCAATCAGACAACAAAAAGGGATCAAAAGTATTCAAATTGGCAAAGAAGAAGTCAAAATGTCTCTCTTTGCAGATGACATGATACTCTATATGGAAAACCCAAAAGAATCCACTCCCAAACTATTAGAAGTTATAGAGCAATTCAGTAACGTGGCGGGATACAAAATCAATGCTCAGAAATCAGTTGCATTTCTATACACGAATAACGAGACCGAAGAAAGAGAAATTAGGGAATCCATCCCATTTACAATAGCACCAAAAACCATACGTTACCTTGGAATTAACTTAACCAGAGACGTAAAGGACCTATATTCTAGAAACTATAAATCACTCTTGAAAGACATTGAGGAAGACATAAAAAGATGGAAAAATATTCCATGCTCACGGATTGGAAGAATTAACATACCAAGGAACTGTTGAAAAGGAAAAACAAAGCTGGGGGCATCACAATGCCGGATTTCGAGCTGTACTACAAAGCTGTGATCACAAAGACAGCATGGTACTGGCACAAAAACAGACACATAGACCAATGGAACAGAATAGAGAGCCCAGAAATGGACCCTCGGCTCTTTGGGCAACTAATATTTGATAAAGCAGGAAAAAACATCCGGTGGGAAAAAGACAGTCTCTTCAATAAATGGTGCTGGGAAAATTGGACAGCTACATGCAAGAGAATGAAACTTGACCACTATCTCACACCATACACAAAAATAAACTCCAAATGGATGAAAGACCTCGATGTGAGACAGGAATCCATCAAAATTCTAGAGGAGAACATAGGCAGCAACCTCTACGACATCGGCCAAAGCAACCTTTTTCATGACACATCCCCAAAGGCAAGAGAAACAAAAGATAAAATGAATTTATGGGACTTCATCAAGATTAAAAGTTTCTGCACAGCCAAGGAAACAGTCAGAAAAACTAAGAGGCAGCCCACGGAATGGGAGAATATATTTGCAAATGACACTACAGATAAAGGACTGGTATCCAAGATCTACAAAGAACTTCTCAAACTCAATACACAAGAAACAAATAAACAAATCATAAAATGGGCAGAAGATATGAACAGACACTTTTCCAATGAAGACATACAAATGGCTAACAGACACATGAAAAAATGTTCAAAATCATTAGCCATCAGGGAAATTCAAATCAAAACCACACTGAGATACCACCTTACGCCAGTCAGAATGGCAAAAATTGACAAGGCAAGAAACAACAATTGTTGGAGAGGATGTGGAGAAAGGGGATCCCTCCTACATTGTTGGTGGGAATGCAAGTTGGTACAGCCACTCTGGAAAACAGTGTGGAGGTCCCTTAAAAAGTTAAAAATTGAGCTACCCTATGACCCAGCCATTGCACTACTGGGTGTTTACCCCAAAGATACAGACGTAGTAAAGAGAAGGGCTATATGCACCCCAATGTTCACAGCAGCATTGTCTACAATAGCTAAATCGTGGAAGGAACCGAGATGCCCTTCAACAGATGACTGGATTAAGAAATTGTGGTCCATATATACAATGGAATATTACTCAGCTATCAGAAAGAATGATTTCTCAACATTTGCTGCAACATGGACAGCACTGGAGGAGATAATGCTAAGTGAAATAAGTCAAGCAGAGAAAGACAATTATCATATGATTTCTCTCATCTATGGAACATAAGAACTAGGAAGATCGGTAGGGGAAGAAAGAGATAAAGAAAGGGGGTGTAATCAGAAGGGGAATGAAGCATGAGAGACTATGGACTCTAAGAAACAAACTGAGGGCTTCAGAGGGGAGGGGGATGGGGGAATGGTAGTAAGGAGGGCACGTATTGCAGGGATATACTGTATGGTGACTAACATAGTATCATAAAAAAACATTAAAACAAAAAAAAAATAGAAAAATAAAAGACAAAAAAATTAAAAAGAAGTCAGTTGAGACTTTAATTACAATCTAATAATATGTATTTTATAAATTCATATGGTATAGACAAAATGTTTTGTTATGTGTATCTATTTAGCCAAAAAAAAAATAGAAAAATAAAAGACAAAAAAATTAAAAAGAAGTCAGTTGAGACTTTAATTACAATCTAATAATATGTATTTTATAAATTCATATGGTATAGACAAAATGTTTTATTTTGTGTATCTATTTAGCATGGCCAACTTGGTTTTACCCAGTACATCATTAGCCAATATAACTACATGCAAGGTTAGATAATATTTGTCCTATTATATGTGATGAACCCAAAGCTCAGAGGCATTGTTTCTTATTTTAAGTTATGTAACTGGTGAACAATTTAAATAATTTCTTCTTACTCTAAGTTAATTATTTATATTATAACCACTTTCCTCCTTGATACCAATAGTGTATATGTCTGATTAATGATGTCATTCTTGTTGACGAATATGTGTTATTATGGGGGTTAATTTCATATTCAGCTTCATTTTTAATGGTTTTATTGAAAAGTTTAATTTTTATAAAAATAAATGTACATCATTAAGGGAAAATCTTCTGACCCAATTATCATTTAAATAAGTTTAAACACAGATGATCAAGAGAAAAACGGCAGATGGCAAATACTTTGCTATTTATAATGTTATTTTGTTGTCATATTGTAAGAAATTTTCTTTCAAGCACATCATATTTTATCAAAACAAAGTAGAAACTAAATATTAGAAGTATCAGGAAAAAGCTTGTTTTGGTAATAGGATAATACTTTCCTATCCCATGTTTTCCTAAAGCTTTTAGTAAAATATAAAGTCTAGCGATTTTTGTTTTATTCATCATCTCTTAACTCTTCCCAAGCTATCTTTAAAAAATATTTGTTAAAGCATATATATAGGGCACAATTTTAAAATAGAGTCATAATGTTCTAATAAATTAGTGATTTTCCTACCACTTTGAGCCCATCATGTGAAAGCCCTTGATTTCTGCTAAGTATCATTAATTAGCATTTTAATGTCATTAAACTATTGTAAAATACTTTACATATTTTAGGGGAATATGAATCGTATAAAAATGTATCCTTTAGAGAGCATTTGCAAAATTTAAATGTATGCAAGGGTTTATAAGTGCTTTACAGCATATTGCAGCACTTTTTGCATTAATTAATCCAGAAGATAATAGTTTCTACTAATTATTCCCAATGTAGTAACGTGAAAATTACAGAAATAATGCTTATGTACAGTATAAAAGACAATTTATCTTGTATGCTTCAAGGAAAACCAAACAAACAACAAAGAACAAAAGAATAAATGGTCTCACAGGATCTTTCTTTCAATATCTCCTAATATATGCATTTTTTTTTTAAGATGAGCTTTCTTTAAATTGCTCGATCAATTTATTAAGGAACTCCAGTTCCCTTAATAAATTCTGAGAATAAAACAGAATCCTTGGAGCTGCTTTGCAGATTTATGTGGTCATCAGAAACACTCTTGGAACAACTCATTGGTCTCCTGGGATGTTTTCATTGTCCTTTTGAAGTTTACTTGAAATGCCTTGTGGAGTCTTAAATGAGATATACTAGTTGCCAATAAGTTTAAATGAATAAAAGAGAACTACAGACATGATATTTGTATATGATTATGGTAGGATTATCCTCTTTCTCATGTGCATATTTGGTCATGATTACAATTCTGGACCATTTTGTTTCATGTTTCTTCACATTTTTAAACCAAAATTTAATTCAGTTAAAATAATTCTAAATGTAAGGAAATATTCAATATTATATATTCTAGACAAAGCATGAATAATATGAACATTTAATATATAATTCCATTTTCCCCCCAAATTCAGCATACCATCTATTTTGAAGACTGAAAAATCTGTAAATGTATAAAATGTATTTTGGGGCTTCTGAAGGGATATTGTATTGTAATAGATATTTTGGGGGGGTTAATTCTTTTTTTGTTTTAATTGAGGAACTAATTGAGAAGAATATTGTTCTTAATCAAAGTCTTCACAAACCATTAGATAATTGCCTTATTTCCTTTCTAAATTCTTAATTCATAAATACATCTTTTAAAGGTGTTTTTATCAAATTTCTTCAACTTCTAACTTCATGTTTCTGTACAAATAAAAATTAAACCTTTAAGGCATAAATGGGTGTTTATTAGGTCTATATTCTAAGAAATTTCACATCACTCATATCCCTAGAAAAACAAAAATATTGATAAATTTTAAAGGCATAATCATTAGCTCCAAACGTGGAAAAGACCGCGAATTATAAATTATCAAGGTATTCGTGTACAAAGTTCATGACAAATAATTATCCCAAACTCATCGATGTACAGTAAAAATACAGAATTAAAAACACATACACATAACATGCACACACGACGGAATCAGACTTCATGAGGAGAGGAAATAAAGAGCAATTAGGATTCTAGTCTAGACCTCTCATTAGCTAATCTTTGACAATTATCATATTTTTAACATTGACAAATAATCTCATAAGGGCAAGATTCCTCAGGTACCATCTGTGCTTGGTTACAACTTAAATAGTCTCTTTCCACTACATACATCTTCCTTCTCTGAAATTTTGTGATCTAGCATATACCTTATTTAAAAACAAATACATGAAAATCTCAAGGGGACTGATGAAGTTGCTTCAAATATTAAATTTATATTTATTAATTTATGTAGCTATTTCTTAAGTGTATAATATGTGTCAAGTTCAATTCCTAAGGCTTGTGTAACAGGGGTCTCTAAGAGAGAAGAAATTTCCTCTCCTGTTGCTTCTATTTTACTGGGGAAGGAAAAAAATAACCAGTAAATTAAAAAGCTTTAATTATGCTGCAGTTCAATTCAATAAATATTTGTTAAGCATCTGCTCATTTTGAAGTGTTGTGAAGAGAGTGGATGATAAGAATGCAAAAAAGACCCATCTACTGTCAAGGAACCCAAAATTTAGGCAGAATGGGAGAAATTGATGCCTCTGTAGGCAAGATCATTTCAAAGAGTTTTGTTGTAAAAGATTAGTATGTAATATTTATTGAGAGCTAAAAAAAAAAGGGCCTCATATGTGAAATATTGCCTTTAAAAATAGGTAGACTGGGGTTGTCTGGGTGGCTCAGTCAGTTGAGTGTCTGCCTTTAGCTCGGGTCATGATTCCAGGGGGAGCCTGCTTCTCCCTCTCCCTCCTGCTTGTGCTCTCTCTTCACTCTCTCTCTCTAATAAATAAAATCTTCAAAAACAAAAATAAAAATAGGTAGGCTACTAGCATTAGAATGCAACACAAGTTAGGTAAAACTGTCTTTGTTAAGGAAAGTTATGATATGTTAAAAAAAAAAATTGACCTGCAGAGGCCTAAAACCAAAGAGGACAACGTGCCTGGGATGGGACTCTGGGGAAGTAATCTTCCCAAATCTCAAATTCAGAAAAGCACTCCAAAATAAATTCTGCTGTGTTACAGGTAGTGGCTCCTGGGATGCAGATACTATATTCTACAAAAGCAAAAGGAATCAGTTGGGTATTACAAAAGAGGGGGAAAAAAGGAGAACAGACAAGGGAGCTTTCTTAGCAGATGTGGCCAAATCCTCACCCCAGCAGGAGAGATTGTGAGCGGTAGGCCATACTGGTATGAAATTTTGATCTCCTAGTGAGGAAAATTTTACCAGGAAAATTTCACATTTTACTAGTATGAGTTAAAAGCTTTCATTAATAGAGACATTGGAAGTTACTTCCAATATTTTTTTTTTAAATGCAAGAGACAAATGAAAAGAGCATTTTGCTGAGATTGATTTTAAAATTTGTATGTTTCATTTAAAATTAATTTATTTTGTACTAAATGTTAGGATCTTTGTCTAATTGAAACAGATGGCTTTCCCCTATCATCAAAATTATAAGGAAAGAAACCACTATCATCGGAGTGAAATGAATATTTTAAAATCATTTTAACTAACACACTGCTTAGTCCAAAAATTAATATTCAAAGTCTTTAAATTTGGAAAACTTTATCTTCAAAAGAGAATAAAACTATCCCAAAGATGTTAGAGAAATGCACACATTTCAACATTCCTTATATAACCAAGAGGACAGCTTAACATTAACATGTGTTAGATAACAGAATGCTATATTTTAATTTATATCTGAGAGAATGATCATGACTAAATTAAATAAGCTGTGGAACAAATATTTAAGTGGTGTGAACTATTAAATGAAGGAACAGCTAAATGTATGAAAGAATGTCACAGATTCTGAGCAATTATGACACATACACTTACTCAATTTTATTGCAACTCAGGAAACTCCTCCTCGTGTCTATATTCATTTCAATTCAAATACTCCTGCTTGCTTTTTTTTTTTATAGAGCATGATCTTTGAAATGATGCTCCATGCAAGAGTTATTAAATATATTTCGTGTGTTGTTTTACTATCAAGGAGCAGAATACATCTTTTCTACTCCTTTTAATATGAAGGATAAAAAAAAAGTTCTTCATTTATGTCAAAGCTAAGAATTATGGGATGACAATGAAGGCTCTCCAGGAGGAATTTTAAGCAGACAGAGCCTAGGAAGAGTTTCCCAGGTCAGTTGAAAGGGGGGAGATAATTTTTTAATTTTATTTATTACTTTTTGTGGGGTTTTTTTGTTATTAATGAAACACCAATAAGTGTGCTTATATACAGTCAGCATTTTTTTTATTGCTGTAAGAGTCAATATTGGTATGGATTGTCTATTAATAGTTGCTGTAATAACTCTCAGAGGAATAAATAAGGGTATATTTTAAATATTTGTCACCTTTATCTTAAATACATGCTCTATTACCTGATCATTTTGAATGAATCTTTTTGCTTTAGAAAACAGAAAAGCAAATGGTATTTTATAGTGTATAGCAGGGGAAAACATGATCCTTTCACATTTCCTCCACTCTGGAATTATTAGGCAAAAAATAGGTCATTTTATTCTGTAACTATCAATGGAATAACACATGAGTTTAAATGCTTTACACCTGTGTAATCTTCAGCATTTATCTCACTTGGCATTTTCTTTTCTTGTCTATTATCTAGCAGAATTTCTTAAAGTTGGTGATTATCACTGTTTCAAAAGTTAGCAAAGGATAGCAAGTGTTTAACTTGTATTATTTGTGCTCTGCATACAATGACAAGATTTCATTTGTAAATTTAAATCCTTCAGAAATACTTAACAGGAAATGTACTTAATTTTTTTTTTTGGTTTTGTTTGCTAAATTTGGGGAAATAAATAATTTGGGCCAATCAGAAGTAAGCTCTACTTAAGTATGAAATCTCTAGCAGTGATACAGCAACATTAAGAACAAACTATTCTACTTTGGAGGAGCTGAACCTGGAACCCTACTTCTCATGAGGAGATAAAGAATAAAGAGAAACCACTGATATATGGATAAGTCATAGTAAGAGGGATGAGCTGTGGTCACGTGGTAGGACTCTTAATGACTTGTCTTGTGATGGTTCTGATTACTTTTTGACTTAAATCAATTAATTCTTCCCTCTTAAAATATGAATAAAATCAGAAGTCCAAGCTATAGTACCGCAATAATGTAGTTCCACAATAATTGGCTCGTCTAAGACAAGAGCGCTTCTCTTCTACACATAACACTCCTGAAGTAGTCAGGTGGATGAGCCACTCGAGGAGCAGTGGACTTTACCATGCACAATATGTGTCTTCCATTTGGGCAGTTCTTTGGCCATTTTTCAGCCGATGCAAGAAGTTTTATCTTTTATGGAATGATTCTGGAGCTGTAAATATTACCTCTGTTCTTATTCTAAGTTCAAAACATTTACAGAAATATAGATAGCCATGTGCCTGATTTAATATAATGGTAAGGTTGCAAGAAAAAGGAATGTGGGAAGACAGTTTATCAGTTTCAGCCATAAGAACTCAGTAAATATGTAGTATATACTTCATCTTATCATCGCTATTATTAACTATTGTGATTATTTCTGAATAGTTAGGGGAGTTGACATTTTTATAATAGTGAGGATTTCCACATAAATTACATACAGTACATGTTTCCATTTATGTTTAATATCACTAAGTAGATGGATGCATGTGTATGTATCCTACAGATACGTTTAGCTATTATTTGCTAGTATTGTTAATATTGTTAATGTGGTTTCCGCTATATCTCTTAAATAAATACTTTTTGTATATAGGAAAGGATATTAGTTATTTTATATTACATATTTTAAATGAAGTGTTAGTATAATTTCTAATCATTTCCCCATGGCTTATCTTGGGCTTTCCAAGTTGGCAACTATATCATATCAAATAATGGCAATTAAGTCTATGTCTTAGTCATCTTGGCCTGCATAGCAAGATAGCACAGAGTGGGTGGGTTAAACAACAGACATTTTTCATAGTTCAAGAGGCTGATAAATCCAAAACTGAGGCACCAACAGATTCCAGTGTCTGGTGAGAACCTTCTTCCTACAGGACAAATATTTAAATACTGTAAACTATTAAATGAAGCAATAGCTATATGTATGAAATAATTTTTATTAAATATTTTAGTGTCTTCTGATCCAACCTTTAAAAATATTGGACTTTATTAAAAGGAATGTGAGACACAAATTATTATTCCATAAATTATATTAACATCTTTTTTAGCAAAACATCTTATATTTTGTTTGCTCTGGACATAATTTGCACAATAAATGTTTTTGGCTACTATTTATCAAAAGTTTTCTCACACATTTTTCTCATAGTGTCCTTATAACATACAATCTCCTGAATGTAATGTTAATGTACAAAATCTGTACAAGTGAACAATTTACATGGTTAATTCACTTAAAATTCTGCTTAATATGATGCTATGCAATAAAAAACAACCTCAAGAGCCCCAGACATAAGAGCTTGCCTTTCTTAGTCTATACACTGGGCATTGTTCCGTCTTTTCTCTTTGATCTCCAGGTTTGCTCCAGATTCTTTTTTTTTTTCTTTCTAAATGATTTATTCCACAAACATATAAATGTTAATTGTCCTATGTGGTGATATGCTAGACATGGCTTGAACTGGCTATATTCAGGTATGTCACACTGGCATCTTGGGATTGGTCATGGTAGTGATACTTACATAAGGAAAATGGCAGCTGTGAGAAATTAAGGCTCTTCTTCCCACCAGTGGGCTGGTTTCTGAACATTTACCAGCATATCACCAGTGCTATGTCCTCTGGTCCCTGTCTTCACAAGTATTAATCAGTTAAGTCTCTTTCTACCCAGCTTTCCCATCTACTTAGAAATAAAATTATAGTAACTCTTTCAAATCCATGCTTATTCAAATGCATTTCCCAAATAAATACATTGGTACACTGTTTTTGACCAACCCTACATTTATCTCAATTTAGATAGATGCACATGGTTTTCTGGTCCTGGAGTTCTCATCTGGTGATCCCTTTTTGCTAACCAAAAAACAGAAATACTGTAATTATGCATTCTGCATATGTTCCTTTCTTACCAACTGAACAGTTCTTGCATGAAAAATTTTATTTGAGTCTTTTACATTATATTGTATTGCCTAAATATATATATATGTATATATATTTAAAGGAATAAAGTATTAATATATTTCTTGCAGGTGCTTCAGATCAGTTTCTGGCCTTTTGTTTTCTTCATGATAATATTTCTATTTTATGAGCACTATTTTTTTCTCACTTACATCATGGAAAAATTATTGAAGCTTATACCAAAGCACTTCATATGTCTATATGCCAATCTCTACTGCACTTCCACCAAGGAGATGAAACAAAGCTATTATATAATACATTCGCAAAAATGTATGACTGTGTGGAAATAGACTGTGATGCTTTAGAATGAACGGCACAAGGTAATTCTTAAATACTCCAGTGCGAGTTTTCATTATTATTACCATTATCTCAAATTTGATCATTGTGTCCTCTTAGCTGTTGGCTTTATCACCAGAATCAATTGTGAAAGTACTTCCAGGAATGTAATTAGATAATTACATTGGCTGAAACATGGGTATCATTAATATCTTCTAAGCAATATATTTTTTAAAAGATACAAGACCATTTTATTCCATGTTAACTTTCAATGTGTTGAAATGCAAGACTATATGCATATAATCTCGAAAATATTTACTGCACTATTAATTAAAATATTTAAACTAGATGATATAATTAGTACATATATTGATCAAATAATAAAAGCATAATTAATAAATATAAATTAATTATACCAATGCTATAATTTTTAAATGTTGCTATCTCTAAAATTATGGCAAGTTACGTATGTTCACTACTGCATTATATAAATGATTTTAAATCTGCATATTATCAGATTTCAAAAATATATTTAATAGTCATATGTACAAATAAGCCAGAAAAACAAAATCAAAATGGAAAATTTATCTGAAAAGATACCTTAGAGTTTAATGTTAATGATGTTGCTTAGTATTTTACATGAAATATGTTGCAAATAATATAACATAGAAAGTGACCATTTTCAGCAGAAAACTAAGCGGAGTGACTCAAGTTGATTATGAAGCACTAGGATCAGGTGCCATTGGTTTCTAACAGCAGTTCTCAGCATAGTCGATTGTTAAATCATCAAGGTGTACAGTTGAAAAAAATGTTAGTGTAATGATTTGGCAACAAAATAGTCATCATGTTTTCCAAGAAGAAAATTAAAATTATTTGGAAATCTCATTAAACTATGAGCAAAAGAATAAAAAATGAAATATCTACCATTTATTAAGATGTACTTCCACTTTGTTTATTAAGATGTACTTCATAAACCTAGATTTTTATCATAAAAACAGATTTGTTTAAAACTATAAATTTTATGAAAGGCATTTCAGAAAAAATGATGACTGTGATACAGGCTGATATTAACTTTTGCCTAAACCAAGTATCTCCAATGATAAATATTTTGAAAACACATAATCTGAATAATAGATAAGTATACTCCCCCCCCCTTTTTTAATGTGCTTGGGAAGTGTGATTCCTCAGTCTGTCAATTAGTGGCTTTAATTGATCAGGAAATATTTTTCTCTATTATCTCTTCAGGATTCAAATTTCAGGACTTTCATTCTGTTTTTTTAATGGACTCTACACATGTTTTAGAGGTTGTTGTTTTAGCCTACGTATCTTGTCAGAGAAAAATTGCACTGGAAGGAGCTAAACAAGCAAGGAAGACATTAGTCAAGACTATTACAATAGGGCCCAAACTTGCAATGGAGGGAGCGATTCAACTCAATTCCACTGAAACAAAAGGCAGGAAGACTGTTAAACACAGGTAGCTAATGGAAGAAGTTTGGGGGGGAGTTTGGTCATTGTCATTAGGCCATCAGTAGTTTCTAATTGATCCTTTTTGACCTTAGGCTCCTACCCTCCCAGAGCCCCACAGAGGCCCAGAGCCAGGGTGATGATTACAGCAAAGCTATGGCTCCCAGGTCCTTGAGAAAGACATTTCTGAGTCATAAAACTGACAAGGGTCTAGGAGAAGGTTACAACACAGAAGAGCAGAGAAACAATTTGCAATTACAAATACTTTAAGAAAAGGTAAGTCAAGGGCTTGTAGTCAGGAAGAACCTGTCCAAATTTTACATCTAGGGGAATGCTAAAGCCATCTCCATCAATCTCTTTTCATTAATATTTTCTCTGACCTTTTCCGTCATTCTGTAATGAACTCTGTAATTTCTTCAGATGTATCTTCCATGGTACTCACTCTCTTTTTATCTGTATTCCACCTCCTGGTTTAACGGTTTACTGAATGTTTGATATCAACAATTATGTATTTTTTTCTCATCTATAAGAGATCCATTTGTATCCATTTATATATTCTTGTTTATTCCAGAGAGTAATCTTTTGGTTGAAATTTTTTAATTCAAATACTTTAAGGATACCTACTTTATGATCTATATCTGAAAATTTTAATATCCACAGAAATTGGGATAGTATTAAGTCCTATAGAAAAGAACAGCAAACCGAACGGTTAAGGTAGGCAGTACTGAGTTGTGTGTGTGTGAGTGTGCGCACGCACGCATGTGTGTGAAGGTGTATGTGCATACATGTGCATGTGCTTGTATGAGCACTCTCTTTTAAATACAAGGCAAGGCTTCACTGTCAAGTAATTTTTGAGGGTAAACATGAAAGAAGGGGGGAATTTACCTGCATAGTCGTCTAGAGGAAAAGTGACTCCAGATTATGGATTGGCTAGTGAAAATGTCCAAGACTGAAGCATGCCTGATGGGGTTCCAGAGCATCAAAAATCTCACCATAGCCAATTTGGAATAAACCAGTCAAAGTAATAAAAGATGAGGTCAAAAGGAGGTGAGTGATGTGTTAAGCAAGTCTTTATTGCAATTGAAAGGTAACATTTGACCTGATGAGAATTTAAAAGTTTACCACCATTCCTTTAAGAATGGACAATGCATGTGTGATTATATATTATATCAGACAGTGAAAGGTGTTGGATAAATACATTGTGGGTGTCTGGATTAGTAAAGATACATATGTGGACAAGTTAATTTTGAGATACCTATTATATATCCAAATGTTGATATCAAAGAGGCAACTGCAGATCCAGGCTAGAATTCAGGGGATTTTAGATTTTTAGACTGAAGAGATAATTTGGAAATTTTCAGTATATTGATGATATTTAAAGCAATGCATCTGATATATCACACAGCCATACAATATTTGAAGTCCAAAAAGATAAGGATAAAACATAAACAAGAAAGGCAAGGGACAGCCCATGAGTTAAGAAGAAATGAGTTAAATGGAGTATATAGTGCTCCATATCTGTCTCTCTTTCTCTTTCTCTGCCTTTATGTATGTGCGCGCGCGCGCACACACACACACACACACACACACACACACAATCTTTTGACAAAGAGAATGGATCAAGTAAACTAACTAAATACTGGCTTTGTATTTAACAAAGATGACTTTAACCATCTAATTAAAGAGGGTTCAAGAGAAATGGGGTGACTTCCTTTTCTGTCAATTTAACCACCGTGAGAAAGAATATGTCTGCTATTCCTTTTTCTTTGGCACTTAACTCTACCTGATATGCTATATGTGTAATTTTTACCTTTTTAGTCTGTGTCTCCAGTTCACTGAGATTTAAGATACACAGGACAGGACCTTTTTTTTTATTCTGTACTTTCTTCACTTCAAATTTTCCTTCATGCATTTTGAGGCTTAATACCTAATAGGGGAACAACAAATAAGTTATTGAAAGATTTGTAAATTACATGCCAGAAACAGTAGTAAATAGGAAGTGTGTGTGTGTATATATATACATATATATATATGCATTACTTGACTCCCCAAAAATATATATATAATTACTTGACAAAAATGTGTGCATGAAAATGAACAAAAATATCAGAAAAAAAATATACAACATAGCATAGGAGTTACTGCTGGAGAGGCACCTGTGTTGGGGTAGATGATACGTTCTGCTGACTTTTAAATTGTTTTGTTTAGTTGCAAATGCATTACTTTATGAAAAGTAAAAATATATGTAAATTATATATGCCCACTTAAACTTCCAAAAATGAAATAAAAAGTAAAATTTGAATTTAAAATCACCTATAATTATATTACCCACGGATAATTCTTGTTAATCTTTTTCTGTCCATCCTTTCAGTATAACCAGCTTTTCCTATCCCTGTGTATACTCATGTATTTTCCTAGCTATTATCACAGATAAGAAGCCTTTGGAGTGACTTCATATTATTAGAAAATATAAATGTACTCTTATAAGTTTAATCTAAATACTATCCCAGGTATTTTCATACTTGTCAAAATATCACTTATTAAAAAGTAAATTTTAACCTCTTTTACACAAATCTTGGCCCAGGTGGCTGTTTTGTTTTGTTTTAAGAATGTTAAAAGCAGTTTTAATATTTATATAATCAATATTAAATACAAATATAAAAGTGACCCAAAAATCCATAAAGTTTATGGTAAATATCAATTTTTGTGTATGTGTGACAGGTATCCTCTTTTTATTATGTTCAGTTAGCCAGCATATATATAGTACATCATTAATTTTTGATGTAGTGTTCAATGATTCATTAGTTGCATATAACACCCAGTGCTCACCACCACAGGTGCCCTCCGTAATACCTACCCCCCCCCATTTCCCTTCCCTCACACCCTTCCCTACTGTAACCCTGTTTATTTCCTGGAGTCCAGAGTCTCTCATGGTTCATCTCCCTCTCTGATTTCTTCCCATTCAGTTTTGTTTTTCTTTAGTGTAGATTTTTCAAAGTGATATTTTAATTACCACAGAAACACCCCTCATTGTTTGTGATCATTGTTTGAACTGTTTTCCAACCAGAAGTCCTACTTTGTCACACCTTTCTGAACACCCGATCATTTTACATTTTTCAATACTACTTACAAAAATTACCTTTTCATTGTGGTTTAATATGTCTACAATTTAATATTGGTTTAAATCTCATTATTTGTTTTTCAATCCTTACATTTATTCTTTGGTGATATTCTTTATTTTTTCCATATTATTTGAAGACAACAAAGAAAATGAATGCTTCTTATTATATATGTTCTAATGTTTCTAAGTTTGGTAAGATCATATATACCCTGTTTACCTTTTTTTGTTAGTGTATTTTTATTATGTGGAAGCTTTAGGGTATGAAATCAGATATGTCATTTTTTATTGATTTTAAATTTAGTATCATTTTAATTAAAAAAGTAATCCACATTTAAAAAATAAACCATATTTTGTTCCTTGCATTTATGATTAAATGTTTACTTTTACATTTTTATCTGTCTATACTTCCCCCAAATGTTAGGCTATCATCCTAACATTATTTTAGGGAAAAAAAAGATGCCTTTCCCAGTGATTTTAAATGCTGCATTTGTTATGTATTAAATAACATATGTGAATCTGTTTATGGACCTTCTCTCCATTGCATTTTTCAAACACTAACTTCCAAGTCAAAAATTCAAGATGATCTCATTGCTTTCAGAATAATCCTTAAAATGCTTCTTTGTCAATGGATTAGCATGAATGGTTTTCACAATGTCTCTTCATAAACACTATTTCCTTACCCAGTCTATATTAAAAACAAGTTAATGTCATTTAATGTTCCTTCATAATTTCATATCTCATTTACATATTGATTATAAATCAGAACAAACTATTATAGCTGAGAAACACTTCCAATGTTACTGAAACTTAAAAATTCATTAAAGGTCTCACAATTTTAGTTTGTTTTAGGAACCATAATATCTAAAATATAAATTGATACTGTTTCCCTTGTTCCACTGAAGAAAATCCAGCACCAATCGCTTTTTATACTTTGGCACCCTTAGTAAACAGCAGGTGTGACTTACTGTATTGGGTACCCAAAGCCGGGCAGAGAACATTTTATGTTGTGATTAAAGGTTCTTTAAATGCATTTCCTGTAATATCAATTCCTCAAAGCTACACCTATAACTTCAACCAGATGCTAATTCTTTGAACTGTAATTAACAGTGTGACATTTATGAAGTAATTTTTAGAATGATTACAGTCACTATACTTTCATTCTCCAGAAGTGCTAAGTACTGTAATCATCACCTGTTCACTGTGAGCCTTACTGCACCACAGGCTATTAACAACGGATGGCTCCATTTAACCAAAGCTTGGTTCCTAATGAATTATCAGTAACTGAATTTTTATGTTCAAAAAATGAGCTGATAGGCACTGCTCCTGTTTTTATTAACACAAAATTTTTTCTCATATGTAAAATGTGCTTTAAAAACCTAAGAATTTTTTGTCAGCATTATTCTTTAAACTATTTTAGATTTATACCAATAACTTTTAAAAATTTCATGAAAAGTCTTAGAAATATTCTTAATTCTGCCTAAAAATTTATTCTGTGGATTTAAATATATATATATATATATAATCTATATTGAATTACCCTAAGGTAACAACGGTGTTGTTGATGAGGTTTGACCTTTATGTGCATTTATGTAACCCACATCAATACACTCTGCTTCTGAAAAGAACAAAATTAACACTAGGCAGCATAGGTTCTGCTACTCCCCTTTTCCCAAAAAAGTAAAATAAAATAGTAGAAGGTTGAATAACTTGTCCAATTACATTTCTCATTATTAGCAGAACCAGAAAAAAAAAACTCAAATAATCTGAGCATAAATTACTGACGGCTTTCAAAGAGGCTGTAGAATCCTTCTGTGGAAGAGTATTTTGTTGCTGTTGTTGCTGTTGTTGATTAACTTAAATATGTGATCAACAGAGCTCTATGCTGACTTCACATTCTTTATTTCTCATAACAGGGGGCCAGGGATGCCACAGTATCGACAGAGCAGCCCAGGAGCTATGAGCTAGTATCAAAAAACAATGACTGCCAAGGTTCAAAGTCTGCACCACCACGTGTTACATTGAAAAGCTACACTGGTGAAGAGGCCATTTCTGGCTGTTCAACTCTATTCCCGACATCAATAACCATATCCAGCAAAAGTAGGAGCTCAATACATGTTCACAGACTGGCTGAATGAAACTTGGGTAATTTTTTCTTTCTGTGCCTTGTTCTCCATTTTTATGATGGTGGTAATGATACTAAATGTCCCATAAGATTGTTATAAATGGTACTCGAGGTGATATTTTAGAATGTTCAGCACATCATAATCAGCAATGATTCTTTAATTCAGAAAAATGTTGATTATTATCATTAATTCACTAGGTCATTGGAGAAGTAAGAACTCAACAGTTCAATAAATTTCAAGGACATTTATAGTTGAGAAAGCATTTTCTCTTTTAATTATGGATTTGTCAAAGCAAACCTATAGAGAGACCATCTTCAATGCTCTCAATACACTCAAGAAAGAAGGTTGCACCTAGGGCTGCAGAGACCTCAGGCCACAGGTGTTCTGGGAGATTTCAATACTCTGAGTTAGGTAAGCAGACAGATAATATCCAGTATTAGGGGCCACAGCATCACCTGGCAGTAGTATGACCTCAGGTACAAGGAGCCAAGTAAATCATGGGGGCAGACATACCATATATGCTGAAAAATACAGACTTCTTTCTTTGGTTTTCCTTTTCTGTCTGATGATAGGTTTTTATGAGTGTTTGAATTACACATGAGGAATATTTAAGCCCAAAACCAGATGATGTAGGTCAGAGTGGCAGAGGGGGAACATCACAACCCCTGTTCTGGGAAACCAGAAAAGGAGCGGTTACTTGTGTTTAAAGTTGGTTACTGAAGTTACCCAAAGTTGGTGTCTAGCATGAGGTTTCTGAAAGAAACAAGATCCCTCATTCTCCTTTTTGGGGATGGTGTAGCTTGGACAGTACTTTGAAATAACTGGATCTTGTATCCAAAAAGCAAAGCATTGGGATGGGGGAAACATCCCCCAGGCCTCCAGGGAATTTCCCATTTTGGAGAAGTGGAAAGGTTGATTTAGGCAAAAGAAGAAAAACTTCCTATATAAAGAATTAAAATAATTATTTCTATTTCTAACCACAGTAAATTCCTCAAAGTCTAACCTCAGAAATAGATATGAACCCCAAAATCACCCTAAAAAGTCATAGTAAATCTGTATGGACACAAATTTTGCTAACTCAAATATTTTTATTAAATGTTTATGTTAAAAAATTTGCATATAATAATCTAATTCAATAAAATAAATGTAGGGAAGTGACTTGATTTCAAGTCAGCCTTGTACTTCAGAGGAGCCTATATAATTCTTGTAATTTGCATTTGATCTGTACAATGTGTATACATTTCTAATACCTAATTGACCTTACCTTGTGTATTGTTTATTATTATTATTATTTTATTATGTTATGTTAGTTACCATCCAGTATATTATTAATTTTTCATGTAGTGTTTCATGATTCATTGTCTGCATATAACAACCAGTGCTCCATGCAATAGTATTGTTTAAATTATTATCTCTCCATTAGAGTTCCGATGTCTTTTAAAGACAAAAACCATATTTTGTTTGTCTAGGACATAGCATTACTCTGAATGCATTGCAGATATTTTGTAAGTCTGTGAAACACGAGTAAATTATTGTGTAATATGATGTTCTTGATAAATCCTAAAATTTTATGGAACCACAAAAGAATAGCCAAAGCAATCTTGAGAAAGTACAAAGCTGGAAGCATCATGCTTCTGATTTCAAGCTATATTACAAGCTATGGTAATCATAACAATATGGAATTAGTATAAAACCAGACATAGATCAATGCATCGAAATAGCCTGAACATAAACTCATACATATATGGACAATTAATTTATGACAGAGGAGTCAAGAATATACGATGGAGAAAGGACAGTCTCTTCAGTAAATGGTACTGGGAAAAGTGAACAGCCACGTACAAAAGAATGAAACTGAACTACTATCCTATACCATACACAAAAGTTAACTCAAAATGGATTAAAGGCTTGAATGTAATACCTGAAATGATAAAACCTCTAGAAGAAAACATAGGCTGTTAGTTCCATGACATTGGTTTTGGTGATGATTTTTCAGATTTGACATCAAAAGCAAAGGCAAGAGGAACAAAAATAAAGAGGTGGGACTACATAAAACTAGAAAGCTTCTGCACAGAAAAGGGAATAATCAATAAAACGAAAAGGCAACCTACTGAATGGGAGAAAATATTTGCAAACCATAAAGTCAAAAAGGGGTTAATATCCAAATATATAAAGAATTCATACAACCTAGTAACAACAACAACAACAAAACAAAAACAAGCAATCCAGTTAAGAAAATGAGCAGAGAACATGAGTAGACATTTCTCCAAAGAAAACATACAGATGGACAACAGGTACATGAAAAAATGTTCAACATGACTCATCATCAAAGAAATGCAAATCAAAATCACAATGGGATAACACCTCATACCTGCTGGAATAGCTATTATAAAAATGACAAGAAATAACACACATTGGCAAAGATATGGAGAAGAGAATCCCTGTGAACTGTTGGTGAGAATGTTGGTGCAATCAGTACAGAAAACAGTATTAAGTTTCTTCAAAAAATAAAAAATAGAACTATCTTATGATTCAGCAATTCTACCTCTGGATATTTACCCAAAAGAAAACACTAACTAAAAATCACAGCATTATTTACAATATCCAAGACATAGGAACAACCTACATGTCCATCAATGGATGGATGAATAAAGATGTGATATATATGCATATATATGTCATATATATATATACACAGAGGGATATTGTCAGTCATAAAGAAGGAAATCTTGCCATTTGCAATAATATAAATGAAACTTGAGGGTATGCTACATGAAATAAGTCAGAAAAAGACAAATGCCATAAGATCTCACTTATATTTGGAACAGAAAGAAGAAGGAAGGAAGGAAGGAAGGAAGGAAGGAAGGAAGGAAGGAAGGAAGGAAGGAAGGAAGGAAGGGAGGAGGAGGGAGGGAGAAAAAAAGGGAGGGATGGGAGGTAGGAAGGAAGAATTCATAGATACAGAAAACATACTGGCATTGTTGCCAATGGTGGGGATGGGTGAAATGGATGAAGATGATCAAAGGAACAAACTTCCGGTTATAAAATAAATAAATCCTGGTGGTGTAATGTACAGCAGCAACACGGTGACTACAGTTAATAATACCGTATTGTGTATTATGAAAGTTTCTTATAGAGCAAAATTGAAAAGTTCTAATCACAAGAAAAAAACTGTAACTATGTATGGTGGCAGATGTTAACTAGACTTAAGTCGTGATCATTTTGCCATACATACAAATACCAAATCATTTTGTTACACATCAGAAACTAACAATGTTATATGACAATTACATATGAATAAAAAAAAGGAAAAATAAGAGAAGGAATTATTTACCTTTCTACATTTGCCCAGATGTTTTTAGTGCTCTTAAGAAACATTTGCTCTCATCCTGTACCTTTTAAATGTTTTCATTTAATTTCTAAGTCACTTTCCACCATAACTTGAAATAATTACAAATAGTGTAATTGGAAAATTATTTCATATATCATGTTTTTAAATAAAACTATTACAATTCCTCACTTACATACATTCAATAGATTCTTTTTTTTTAAGATTTTATTTATTTATTTGAGAGAGAGAGAGAGACAGCCAGTGAGAGAGGGAACACAAGCAGGGGGAGTAGGAGAGAACGAAGCAGGCTCCCAGTAGCGGAGCCCGATGTGGGGCTCAATCCCAGAACGCCGGGATCACGCCCTGAGCCGAAGGCAGACGCGTAATGACTGAGCCACCCAGGTGCCCCCAATAGATTCTAAATACCAAATAATCATCCATCTAAAAATTTATGAATAAATAAAGTCTCCTTTCTGACAGACATTTCACATGGCTTCTTTTACTATTTGATTCTCTCTCCAGATAATCTACCCTGTACTTTTGGGCTTAAAAAATTCTCTCTTGGCATGCCTGAGTGGCTCAGTCAGTTAAGTGTCTGCCTTCAGCTCAGGTCATGATCCCAGGGTTCTGGGATGGAGCATCCTGTTAGGCTCCCAGCTCAGTGGGGAGTCTGCTTCTCCCTCTTCCTCTGCCCCTCCTCCCCACTCTTGCTCTCTTTCTCTCTCTCTCAAGTAAATACATTTAAAAAAAGTCTCTCTTTTTTAAAGTTTTTATTTCAGTTCCAGTTAACATATGGTGTTATATTAGTTTCAGGTGCACAATAGAGTTATTCATCACCTACATATTAACACCTAGTGCTCATCACAAGTGCACGCCTTAACCCCCATCACCTATTTAACCCAACCCCCCACCGACCTCCCCTCTGGTAACCATCAGTTCGTTCTCTATAGTTAAGAGTCTGTTTTTTGTTTTTTTTCTCTCTCTCTCTCTTTTTTTCCTTTTGTTCATTAGTTTTGTTTCTTAAATTCCACATAGGAGCAAAATCATAAGGTATTTGTCTTTCTCTGACTTATTATCAAAATATCATACTTCTCTGAAAAAATTTGGTTGAAAATTCTGAGTACTACCATCTATAGCAATATCAACATAGAAGGCCCTGATTTTTAATCCCAGCCTGTTATTCTACACTTGGGACAGGTATGATGAAAAGTTAAGAGTGTACAGACACCTCACCCCAGGGAAGTCATCAAACCTAGGGCTCCATCATGTTTATTACCTAGTTAATCAAGTGCCCCATTCACATGTCTGTGACTAGACCCTATTATCCAGATTAGCTGCTTCTTATTGATACTAGTTATTAATTACACTATAAAACCTTGAAAATTAGTTACAGGTCTATAGCTTAGTGTATAGTACAGGCTGGATATTTATTTATCTGGCTTCAGTTATGGGTAACCTCTTAACAGTTCCTTGACTTAAAAATAATATGAGATTCCTAGGGCTGCCATAGGAAAGTAACATAAATTATGTGATTTGAAAGAATGGAATTTTATTATCTAAGTTCTGGAGGCCAAAATCTGGAAATCAGAGTTTGGAAAGGTTGATTTTTTTTCTAAAGGCTCTAAGGGAGAGTCTATTCCATGATGATTTTAACTAAACAAGCTTGGATCAGCAATAGTTGCCTATTTATTATTGAGAATACTTTTATATAATTATTAGTTTTTCATAGCAAAATAATAATTTTCCTCACAATCTGTTTACTCTTCTTTTTCCTTTTAAAGGGTATTTTGACAAAATATTAATCTTCTCTAAAACCTAAAAATATATTCACCTTACTGAACCTTTCCTCTTTTTTTTGTAGTGAATTTTTTCTTAATATTTCTTTATAACTTCAAAGTCTGAACATTGAACTGTTATACCTATGAAGAACAATTATTCACTTGAAATACAACATGATAGGATGCCAGATGCAGTGTGGTAAAGGAGATCTAACTGTTATGGAATTACTACAGTGCCATGTGATTTATTTTGAATCTCAACCATCATTTCACCATCCTGCTGTCTTCTTTATTGTTAGAGTGAATGCTTTCAATGACATCTTATAAATCTTTGCTTTGGCCAATATTTTTGCAGTGTCTTAACATAGAAGAGGTATGCCTAGCTTTTACTACCTGCAAGATTTAGAGGTATAATTTCAATTTAATGTGAAAAGTTTTAGTTGGGTAAGTTCCATTAGCCTCTTTTGTCAAGAAGGGAATATACCTATTCATTTTCATGTTCAGTTTATATATTGAGCTCCATCAACACATGAAAGGTATTATGTAGTGTTTGCAAAGATGGGAGTTTATTGTCTTTAACTGAGTTTCCCACATGCACAAAAGTCTTCTAATAACATTGATCTATATATCTATTACTAAGCAAATGTCAGATATATAAAAGTTTATGAAATAGGGAGCTTTTTCCCTCTTAAAACTCCTGTTCTCCAGGTACTGGTACTTCTTCCATTTGCTTCAGGCATTTATGATCTTCTAGCCTCTTCCTCAGATCCTCTCCAAAAATTACACGGGGAAGTATCTGATAAAGCAACATATACTAAGATCGAATTGACCTCTAAAGCTCAGTGTATTATATAAATGAAATGCAAGAATAGTTTATAAGTTTAATGTACAGTATCATATATATTTCAGTTTTTCCAGTGTATATATAGACATACATGTAGGCTGAAAGGAGATGTGCAAAAATGTTGATAATGATGACTTTTGAATGATGCTTTGCTAAATTTTTTTCCCCCATGCTTTCTACACTGAAGCTATACTGCACAAATGGAGCCAGGGTGAAGGAAAGCTGACTCTCCCTGAATAAAACTTGTGCTGGTACTGGTGATTCTTTGCATAGGGGTTCAGTGAGTGTTATTGCACAGAACCTCACTAAAGGTTTTCAGAGTGTCCAGGATGGCATGTGAGGGCCCATTTTTTTAACAGCATTGTGCTGTTATTCTTGTACTCCATCAGGACACATATTTTAGAAGTACTGGTCTATGCCATTATTAAGTCACAATCTTAGGTTGCCCAAAGAAACAATGACATTTTTTTTAGAAAATGGAGTGCATTCAGAGCTTTTGAGGGAATATTTATATCCAATGTTAAGAAAATAAAGTCGATATCTCTCCCATTACCCCCAATAAAATAATAATTGAGCTGCTATATTTTCTTTAAAATCTATTCATACATAATAAATTGCTTTCCTACTCCCAAGAGAGTTATGATGGACCACTCTATTTGAGATTCTGTTTTTCAAACTGAAAATGCTTATAAATGGATAAAGTAATGGCAACCCAAAATGGCTGACAAAATAACTCAAAAGTCAAAGGGCAGTTAAAAGGACATTATACAAATATCATTAATCTTTTACTTTGTAATCTTCAATATAAATACTGATATGCCTTTCAGAAATAATGTTTAACCCAACAATAGCAATAAGACTTTGTCCATCTTCCAAAATTAGCTGAAATGTTCACTGTTTTGACACTCCTGCACCAAATTAAGCAATTTCCAACAGATGGTCATTTCCATTCTATTCTATTCTATTCTATTCTATTCTATTCTATTCTATTCTATTCTATCCTATTCTATTCTATCCCATTCTATCCCATTCTATTCCATCCCATTCTATTCCACCCCACTCCATTCCATTCCATTCTTTCCTTTTCCTTTTAATTCTTTTCTTTCTTGATTCCTCCCTTTACTGTAGATTTAATGTCTAATGATGAAAAAAATCCTATTAAATATTGAGAATGAAGAAAATATTAACCCATGTGATGTTTTCCATTCTTCTCTGCCCACCTCCCCTTTGTCATTTTATATTTCATCAAGCTTTCTTCTAAAACTACATACTTTTTAAATTTGATATGAAAAAGGCACACACCTATATATAGTCACATATGTATATTTTGCTTTCTAATGTTAAACATTTCCTTTGATGTTCTGTCACTGAATATTCTCTAATATGCTTTTTTCCCCTTAGATTTAAAGTCTATAGGTTATTGATAAACATGTTGAGTGAAGAAATAAATTATAAAGCTGTAGAATATAAGTATGATAGGCAATGACAGATTCCATATAGACATAATTTTATAGGAAAATTTTGTCATTAGAATCCCTCTGGGATTGTAATACTAAAATATAAAGACAATGTAATACTAAAAATATAAAGACAAGACTAAAATATGAAATATAAATACTAAATACTAAAATATAAAGACAATACTAAAATATAAAGACAATACTAAAATATAAGGACAATACTAAAATATAAAAACAATACTAAAATATAAAAACATTTCCAAGATTCCATATTTTATTTTCATAGGCCTAAGCTAAACTTTTAGATATGCTATGAGAACTGAAGACAGTATGTAATTATTCAAAATTTTAAAACAACAAAAGATAAAATTGTGGTATTTTACACTATTCTTCAAATCTATTCTTCAAATAATTCATCTGTGGACTTCCTAATTGATTATTGCCAAGTTGAATAAGTAGTACTACATACTTATAGTATATATAGCCTCTTGAGTACTGCATTAATGTCATCAAGTAGCCTAAGCCAAATTTTTAGGGCATACCTGTCTATGTGACTAGATGAAAATTATTTTATGGCATTATAGTATATGACATTATTTTAAAATAATCCTCCCAAATTCTGTCAATGAAACTATTCAAGGACTTTTCTTTCTCATTGCATACATTTCCTCTTCAAGAAGTGTCAATTAAATAAATTACATATTCTTCAACAGGAAGAAATACATGCAGAAGAATGGAACTGGACCACTTTCTTACACCATACACAAAAATAAATTGAAAATGGGTGAAAGACCTAAATGTGGGGCAGGAAACCATCAAAATCCTAGAGGAAAACACAGGCATCAACTTCTTTGACCTTGGCCATAGCAACTCCTTACTAGATATGTCTCCGGAGGCAAGGGAAACACAAGCAAAAATGAACTATTGGGACTTAAGCAAGATAAAAAGCTTCTGCACAGCAAAGGAAACAATAAAACTAATAGGCAGTCTACAGAATGGGAGAAGATATTTGTAAATGGCATATCTAACAAAAGGTTAGTATTCAAATTCTATGAAGAACTTATCAAATTCAATACCCCCCCAAAAAACAATTCAGTTAAGAAATGGGAAGAAGGCATGAACAGACATTTTTCCAACTAAGTCATTCAGATGGCCAACAGACACATGAAAAGATACTGAACATCACTCATCACCAGGGAAATATAAATCAAAACCATGATGAGATACCACTTCACATGTGTGAGAATGGCTAAAATTAACAACAGAGGAAGCAACAGATGTTGGTGAGGATGTGGAGGAAAGGGAACCCTCTCACACCGTTGGTAGGAAAGCAAACTTGTGCAGCCACTCTGGAGAACAGTATGGAGGTTTCTCAAAAAGTTAAGAATAGAACTACCTTATGATTCAACAATTGCACTACTATGTATTTACACAAAAATACTGATATGAAGCTATATACACATCCGATGTTTATAGCAGCATTATCAACAGTAGCCAAATCGTGGAAAGAGCCCAAATGTGCATTGATTGATGAATGGATAAAGAAGATGTGGTATAGATATAGATATAGACCTCTATATATCTATATAAACCTCCACACTGGACTATTACTCAGCCACCAAAAAGAATGAAATCTGCCATTTGCTACTTATATCCACAAATCCATGCCCCCACACTCCTTGTAGCAACAAAACTCCCAGTTTTATGTGGTTAGATGGTTATCTAGCAAGTAAGTACATCACTCTAGAATTTCTACTTGCCTCATCAGGAGTGACAACAAAGAGTTGGAGAAAAACATTCACAGAGAAAAGTCCGTGGACCACATTTTGAGTTGCTCCTTTATATACTAACTACTCTTCTGTTTGACCATCACAGGAGATACACCTTCCGCAAGCATACCCAAACTGCTGCTTTTTTATTTTTTCTCCTTTCATTTGATTTTTTTCCTAAGTTGGTTGAGTAAAGTTCAGATTGGTTTATCCACCATTTCTATTTGATACTTATGAAAAAAATATCTGATAGAGTTATGCTAATAGGACATGTACTCATACTCAGGATACCTTATAAATGCAAATATATTCAGTATGTACACCTTGAATCTTAGCTGCTATATGATTTATAATGCTTTCTGAGTTCAAGCAAGAATAGGGAAAATATTCTTCAGTGATAAATCCTCAAGCACTTGTGTACATACCTGCTTAACATTTTGAGTCCAACCAAGGATGGATAATTATAAGTAGACTACTGTTAACCTCAAATTAAAGCAACATTCAAATACAAATTATTTTATCTTTTCACTTAATGGTCAAACTCCAAAATTCATGTCAGTTTATGTAATATTTTGCATATCATTTGATAGGGATTGCTTAATTCAATCAGTAACCAAGGACAAACATTGCATGATACTTGGATAATTTTATTTGTAGCTTTCTCAATCCAATCAAGTTTGGATTTTATATAGGGGTAATCAGAAAAATGAAGGTAAAAGTAAAATTGAATGGAAAACTCTAAAAACTCTAAAAGAAAATCATTTCATAAATAAAATGTTTATAACAGTGATAATTAAAATGCTATTTTCTTCTTGAGTGAATCTATGAATAGAGTACCATTATCTACTAAAAGTTTTTTTAAATTCATTTATTTTCACTTTAAACATTTCCTTATACTTTTTCATCAAAAAGCAAGATATTTGAATTAAATATCAGCTGTTTGATGCTACAGAGTTCCTTTATTGTTAAACTAAGATCATCTATGAGTATCTTACTTCTTCTGACATACAAAAGTTTCAAAATATGTATATAGATTGACACTTCAGAAGATATAAAAAATGAGTTCTTTCATGAATCAAATGACATTATATTGCTTAAGCAGACATTATCAAAGAGATAAACCTCGAAGTATAACTACATTAACTTGCTGGTAGCATTTTATCTTCTGCTTAACCTGAACTTTCTCTAAGAAAATTCAGTGAAGTCAAACTGTGTTTTAGTACTGATCATATCTTTTCTTTCCTTGTAATGATCGACTCATCAAATACTCAACTAGTAAATAAATAAATAAATGAATAAGATAGATAAATAAAGAGCAAACTTGTATTTTATTGCACAAGTACACACTAGGTATAAATCAAAACTTCTATTTTTCTACAGCAAAATCTAGATATTATATTCACTAAAATTCTCTTTCAAAGGAAGGGCCTAATTTACACCTTTGATTTAACGTTTATTACATACAACGCATATTTTTCTTTGAAGTTTTTATCTCCCATATCTAAGTACTTGCTTACTCTCTAAATTAATGTTTCTAATTAATGACATACAATCAGTTTTCAATGATTATAACTAATGATGAGCACTGGACTGTTTTTGAAAAATTACAGCCAAATACTTAATTTCTGAGCCTCCTACTTGTAGATTACAGGGAACCAAACTTCTTGAGATATGGGAATACAAAGTTAGCAGGGAGTGGAAAAAGATTTGCCAAGGGTTGTTATGTCATTCGTTAAAGAGTGAGATTAGGATTTAGGTTGATAGTGACCCCTGTAGGAGTGATAACCATAGCCACAGACAGAAACATTTTCCCTCAGAAAGAACCTGAAATCTTCAAAAGCACTTAACCTCAAGGCTACAGCAACTAATTGTTCATTAAATTGCTAGCATCTGCCTCAGGGGACTTTTTTGTTTGAGCCTTGACCTACTGAGCAGAGTGAATGGTCATAAATTCCTGGAAAGAAAGTTTATCTAGGAGGGCAAGACACCACTCTTTCTGAGAAAGAAACGAGTTGTACCTAGAGAAGTCTCAGATTGCCCAAAGGCACTCCCTACGTGGAAGATAAAAGCGTTCAGGGACAAAGCATGTTGTTTTCTTGTAATTTCTCAGAAGTGGGCTGGAATAGGCACCCATGATTTTCCTTGTGAATAAATCCCGAAGAAAGGATTATCTGATTTTGAATCATGAAAATAAAACTGAATTCCAATCAGCTTTGATAATGGTGGAATTACAGACTGTCTGAAGTCATTTCTCGGGATTTTACAGCTTTATATGGCTGGTTGCATCCTGGGACTTCCAGTTTTTAATCCCCCGTTTCACCAGATCAGCTTTACTTTAAGTAGTCTAAGTATAGGAACTTAAAATGTATTATTTTGTTAAAAATAAACTTTTGCTAGGAAAAAATGATTTTGAAAACCATTGATCTAGTATATCCTTTCCCTTTGAAAAATAAGGAAAATGAGGCACAGAAGTGTGACTATCTCAAAGACCAGCTATCAGCAGAACCACAGTATTTTCTTCTCTCACAGCATTCTGGAGAATGCCACACTCATATCAGGAGAGCTTCATAAATCTATACTCCTAATGCTGAAGCTTAAGGGACTATGATCTTCCTTTATGAAGACAGTTGATTTCTAGCCTCAATATAAAAGTTAGATAATCAAGCCTTGAAATCTAAGTGTGTTTCCATGTTTACATTACGTGACATTTCATTTCAGAGAGGGTGACAAAGACCTTAATGCAGCTCTTCCACCATCGAGCCCCTCTCTCATCCCACACAGGCCCCCCATCCCTTCATGCCTTCATGTTTTCAGTTACTAGTAACTCCTGACTCTTCGGCTTGCCCTTTCTCAGGCCTCTGAATTTTATTTATTTATTTGAGAGAGAGAGAGAGAGAGAGAGCAAGCATGAATTGGGGGGAGGAGTAGAGGGAGAGGGAAAGGCAGACTCCCAGCTGATCAGGGAGCCCAACAAGATCCCAGGACCCTGGGATCTCAGCCTGAGCCGAAGGCAGACATTTAGCTGACTGAACCACCCAGGTGCCCCTCCAAGTCTTTCTTGAAAGCAAGGCATGTCCCTTTTCAAAGAGACATTGAAGAAGTATTTTTCTCCTTTGCACTTTCCACTAAGAAGATTCAGATACTAAATTTTTATGTGGATCTTGGACATGCTAAGAAAGGCAAAACAGTACTAGCTCTTTAGAAAAGCCATCCCTTAAAATAAAAATTTTCATTGCGTCATTCTCAACCTACTTTATGGTTCCATTTATATTTTCTAAACACATATCCATCATTGTGAATTAACTGCTCACTCCCCACCCGTTTTATAAATCTATATGATTATTTTAATTGACTGGACCTTAACTGACCTGTTGCTTTAGTGCAATGGTACTGATCTGTACATAGAAGAAAGTGATGTAATGGTTGCTTAAGTTCTTGAGTGATGGTAATTGTGTGGATATATTAACAAATGGCACAGCTATAGGCTATCCTCTGTGTGTGTGTGTGTGTGTGTACTCAGTTTCTCTGCCCATTTTTATTTATTTATTTATTTATTTATTTATTTATTTATTTATTTATTTTAAAGATTTTATTTATTTATTTGACAGAGATAGAGACAGCCAGCGAGAGAGGGAACACAAGCAGGGGAGTGGGAGAGGAAGAAGCAGGCTCATAGCGGAAGAGCCTGATGTGGGGCTCGATCCCATAACGCCGGGATCACGCCCTGAGCCGAAGGCAGACGCTCAACCGCTGTGCCACCCAGGCGCCCCCTCTGCCCATTTTTAAATCAGGTTCATTCACCCTTCTTCCCTCCCTCTTTCCTTCCTTTCTTATTTTTGGTTTTCAGTCACATGAGTTCTTCATATATTTTGGATATTTGCCCTTATTTAATATATGGTTTGCAAATATTTTCTCCCATTCCACAGGTTGCCTTTTTACTTTTTCGATTGTTTCTTTGGTTTAATGAAGGTTGTTATTTGATGCGGTCGCCCTTGTTGATTTATGCTTTTCTTTCTTACATTTTTAAATCTATCAACCAAGAATTAAATTGCAATTAAGCACAAAGCCATGATTTCTTGTACTGATATGTGTGACCACTAATTTCAGGTGAGACATTAATGAGGCAATCCTACTATATTTTAGTCAAAGTTTTTTTTTTCCTTTCTCTCAGATGACTCTTTTATCTAGCTTCTAACATGTGCTTCTCCTTCTTCATGTTTACCATTTTCTTAAGTTGGCAGAAGGCTGGAAATCTGAACATAGGGATGTACCTTAATGATGACTACTCCCAGAGATCTGATCTCTCTCCTACTATCCATTAATGTCACTATGGTTCCAGAGGTACAAAGAAGGGAATTTTCTCTAGTAGTATTATGTTTAGTTAGTAATAGCCCACAGCCATTTTACAGAGACCATAACCGGTTGTTAGTTTTCTTTATTGGTACACATCACTTAGCTCTTTTATGAAAACACATATGGTAATAGGGTATCTGAGTCAGGCAAGAATAAGATGCATCTGAAAACAGCACTCCCATGTTGTCTTATATTTTTTCAGGTAATTTGCTAGATTTGTCCTCTTTTCAGGATGAGACTATTCACTAAGGCTGCAATTACCATTCTTAAATTTGAATTTAATTTGTGTCACCCAGTTTATTGAAAACATTTTAATAAATTTAATCCTTGAAGGTTTATATAAAATGAATTTCAGTTATTTTTGTCTTTTGTTATTTTCTAAGATATTTTGATATTAAAGATGTTTTTAATTTTTAAACACATATACATATATGCATTTATGTATATATATGTATATATGCATGCAGGTATACATACATATACATATATATTCTCATATATATATATTTTAAAGATTTTATTTATTTATTTGAGAGAGAGAGAGAGTGAAAGAGAGAGAGAGCACATGAGGGGTGCAGAGGCAGAGGGAGAGGGAGAAGCAGACTTCCCACTGAACAGGGAGCCCAACCCTGAGATCATGACCTGAACAGAAGGCAGATGCTTAACCGACTGAGCCACTTGGGTGCCACTTGGGTGTCTTACATTATGTTTATTCCACAGTTTTCAGGTATACAAAGTTCTAATCCACCCATCTCTAAATGAAGAAGATTAATTACCTTCTATGTTTTCTCCTGATTTATTCTTTTAATGGCCTTACTATTATACATTACGTTAAATGTATAATAAATATTTATCAATATTTACTTATTAATACTCATTAATAAACAGTATAGTATAAATTTGTATATATTTAATAAATATGACAGTTACTGATACTTATTAACACTATAAATATGTATTAATATTAATAATAAATCTATGATTCCCATGCACACATCCATATCCATGAATGTGTATATACACATGTATATGTGTATACATAATATATAGAAATATGTATGTATATGATATGTATCATCTTATATATAATATATATCTTATATATAGCATATATTTACTATATATATATTTCTCTTATGCCATCCTTACAATATTGCAAAAAGATTAGGGAAGGTGAAGGGCAAAAGACAAAGTGGTGACTGCCAGACAAGCCCACTCCTTTTAAGAAAAGCTTGTGATAAACCTGCTTACTGCTCACTGGCCACACCTGTGTCATATTATGACCACCAGCCACAATGATGTTTGCATCCAACTTATATCTACTATTCATGAAGAAATTCATCAGACCAGTAATTATGAAAATACTAGTTCAAGGTGTCAGAACAAGTCCATGTTTTATGTTTTTCTTCCTAAATTCATTCAAATTAATAAATATCTAGAATTTAAAATATATAATAGTTCAATCATCTAATTAATCAACATGATTTATTTATTAATTTTTATTATGTTATGTTAGTCACCATACAGTACATCATTAGTTCTTGATGTAATGATTTAAAAGATTTGTCCTAAACTTTGGAACAATTAACATAAAATTAACCTTTTTAAAATATGTAAGACCAGATTTATTAGGAAAATTTTGCATTTTAGTCTGATGGAAACCTTGATAAAATAAAATTAAAAAAGGACATATGAAGGATTTTTGGACAAAACTGCCGCAAACCTACAAACACAAAATAAATAAAAAATATTGGACAAAACGAAAAGCATCAAGTCCTTTGGATTTTTCTAAATTTCTCTCAATTACTCAGGAATTAAATGATTCTGTATTCAAAGAAAATGCATTAGCATTAAATGTTCTTTATATTCAATTCAAAACATTAAAGGAAAGAATAAAGATATAAACAAATATGCCAAAAAAGCAGTTAGTAAAGAATAAAATGTAATGACTTAGATTACTGAACAAAAATGTAAGATGATAAATAGATTTTTGTATTTAAAAAAAATTTACTATCTTTTAGGAAGAAAAATAAAGATATTTAAATTCTGGTGTGGCCACTGAAGAACCAAAATGAACTATACAAATGTGTTATTTTAATTCTGAGTATGAGAATAATATAGATGCAGGTGATACTTTAAAATATTTTAATAAAATGTCATATTCTATGTTAATAAATAGCATAGTGATAGTTTGATAAAACTGTAACCAGTGAAATATGCATTACAATGACAGACTTCTTTCCTGCATTATAATAGATATGAAATCCTAAATTAAATAGAAGCAAATCGATGCATGAATTATTTTAAATGAATAACTCATCATGACACAATAAGAATTACTTCAGGAATTCAGGATATTTCTAAAGTTAAAAGATTATCTCAACACAATTTATCACATTAGTAGTGTAAAAGAGAAAAGTTATCTAAATAGAATATAGTCCTGTGAATAATTGGACATCTTTTTCTTATTAAAATGTTCTGGAGCATACATAAATTTCATGACTATAGTTTAAATTTTGTCAACAATTCCATATATTTGCTTCATAAATTTTTCAACAAAATAATGAAAAGAGAATTTTATTCAAATTCTAATTTTGATAACCATACTTCTTTTTCTCATTGATTTTGGCTGTTAATCAGAAAGAAACATTGAAGTTAAATGTCTTTCACTGAATCACAGCCCTCTGAAAATACAAAATCTTATTATTTATTATATGTTCCAATATTATTAGCAACTTTCCTATTCTTTCCCTCATCACATCAGCTCAATTTATGCTACAAATCTTCTCATGTAATTTTGCTATATATTTTCCAATGCTATAGTAGGTAAATTTAACTCATTGTTAGATAATGCTTTTCTTTTTTCTTTTCTTTTTTTTTTTTTAAGATTTTATTTATTTCTTTGACAGAAAGAGAGACAGCCAGCGAGAGAGGGAACACAAGCAGGGGGAGTGGGAGAGGAAGAAGCAGGCTCCCAGCAGGGAGCCTGATGTGGGGCTGGATCCCAGGGTCCCGGGATCATGCCCTGAGCCGAAGGCAGACGCTTAACCACTGAGCCACCCAGGCACCCCAATGCTTTTCTTTTTTGATTAATTTACAGATGGCTGAAAAGTTATTTTTATATTAGTTGTTATTTCTAATATTGACGTTAGTTATAGATTTCATATTTACTAAAATTGTATACTTGCGTCAATTATAGACCAGCCAGAGGATTTATATTATTTCAGTAAAATCAAAACTGGAACTACCAGAAACAGAAAGGCCAGTTCGAACTCATTACCATGCGGAAAAAAACAGTTTAGTTCATATTTTACTAATGGTAGTATCACTGGCATTGCTTTCTTTTTCCATTTTTCCCCAAAGGCTTTACAGAGGTAATAGTTGATATACAAAATATTGTACATATTTAATGTATATAATTTGATGAGTTTGGACATATCCATACACCCATGAAATCATCACCAATAATCATGTTAATAGACGTATTTATCACACTCATAAGTTTCTTTGTGTTTCTTTGTTTTTCTGTTTTGTTTTGTTTTTGTTTTTGTGGTAAGAAAACACGAGATCTTAACATGAGATCTACCCTCTTAACAAATACTTAAGTGTACAATACAGTGTTGGTCACTCTAGGCATGATATTGCACAGAAGATATCTAGAAGTTACTCATCTTGCATTACTGAAATTTTATACACTTTAAGTAGCAACTCCACATTTCCCCCTCTCCCAACCCCTAGTGACCACCATTCTTTTCTCTGCTTCAATGAGTTTGATTATTTTAATGCTTCTTATAAGTGGATTTATGCAGTATTTGTCCTGTGTCTGTCTAATTTCACTTAGCACAAGGTAACAAATGAGTTCACCTACATTGTTGCAAATGGCAGAATTTCCTTTTTAAAGGCTGAATAGTATTTCCCTGTATATACATCACATTTTCTTTATCCATTGATCTGTCTATAGATATTTGGGTTGTTTCCATATCTTGGTTATTGTGAATAAGGCTGCAGTGAATATAGCAGTGCAGATTTCTCTGAAAAGCATTTTTATGAATTTGTTTTCAAATAATATAGGTAGTAAATAGATGGATGATAGATAGAAATTCCATTTTATAAGATAATATGGTTGCTTTTTTCCAAAACAAGTTTTTCAAATGCATATGTTTAGTAATTAAAAGTGACTACACAGACACGCAAGGGCTTTTGGAAGCAATGAAATATAAAGACATATTGAAATTAGATAAAGCTGAGGGTGGGAGAGAGAAATTTAATATGCCCTAGTGGAATGATAAAGCAGAATAAGTCTTAAGAGTTGGTTAGCAAAAAATCAGAATAAAAATGTCAGAGTTTGAAATATCTTGATTTTTATCTCTAACATTCCTATAATTTTATTTTATGGATTCTATCTTTGCTATTATATGTATTATAAATTCCACCCACCCCAAGATAAGATGTCCTTTCTCTATTTGATTTATAATAAATTTTATTATCTTATAGATAAGAGCCACAAAATCCAGAATTTTATGACTTGCTTAAGGTCAAACAGTAATTTAAAAATGAAAGAAGAATTTTTGTTCCCCACATATCAGTTCTGATCACTTTTTTCAAGAAAAGAAAATTAATGTACTTATTTATGTAGAAATGATTTTAAAATAAAATGATTGCATTATCTTGTACTTTTTCTCCTAGTAATTTAGTCTCAAGCATGTGTGATTTCACTTATAAAAATGAAATGATTACATTGTCTTATTCATAATTTCAAATACTTTTTGATCTTAAAGATGGTCACTGAGATATGCAAAATGAAAAGTAATCAAATAATAAGATCTCATTGTGCAGACTATATAAAGAAATAATTTTAATAGTACAATAATTAAAACTTCTGGTACTCTATTTTTAAAATGTTGAAAATAAGCCAACCATAAGCATTTACTGAATGAAGTATTCAAACTTCTGTAGTATGATTCTGTGAAGAAAAAGCAAGCATGTCTTTTATTTGTTTGTTTGCTTATTTATTCAGTAAATATATTTACTAAATAGCTACCATGCACAAAACAATTTTTTAAAGAATTCAACCCTTTTCTAAATGAACTAAGCATAGACATAAAAATATATTTACTATGTGATTACCATTAAAGCAAATGCTAAAGAAATACAAGCACTGAGGCAAAATTTCTTACAAAAGAAGACATATTTTAATAATTTGATTGCTCCTGAAGATATGTAATCTCTTTGTATTTGTTTTTCCTATTTGTTAATTATCCTATTTATATCCCTTTGCACAAATATTGCAGGGCTATCTGTTCTTTATCTTAAATAAGCTCTATTGATAATCTGTATATTACCTTTTGAATTTTATACATGTTAACAAATTCAATAAATTATTGTCACTTGTCTGATTTTATAAAATATCATCTAAATAAAGAATTTTCAAAAAATTTCTATGACATAAAATTTCGTAATTGTTTTCCCATATCAGGTTTCATTTCTGTTTCTAGTTTAATGTTAGTTTCTTATTGCTGTTGTAATAAATTTCCATAAACGTAGTATATTAAATCAGTATAAATTTATTGTCACATAGTTCCAGAGGTCAAAATTTAGAAATGGCTAGCAGAGCCATATGCTTTCTGGAGGCTCGATGGGAGAATTCGTTGCCTTGCCTTTTCTAGCTCTTGAGGCTGCCCATATTCCTTGCTTCATGCATCAATCTTCCATCTTCAAAGCCAGCAATGGATGTAGCATCTTCCTGTCAGTCTGTCTCTCTCTCTTTCTCTCAGTGTCTCTCTCTCCTGTTTCTGTGTTTCTGTCTTCCTATTTCCTTTCTTTCTCTGCTTCCATCCTCATGTCACTTTCTCTGACTGTGACCCTTACTGCCTCCTTGTTATCAGATAATCCAGGATAATTTCCCCAACTCAAGATCCTCAATTCAATCACATTTATAAAGTTCCTTTTGCCATGTAAGATGTAAGGTAACATATTCACATGGAGATTAGAATGTAGACACCTTCAGGAGAAATTATTCTGTATACTCCAGATGTGACATTAGGCTCAGGTCATTTATATATGTTTTGTTCTAGTACCTATATAAATTGGTGTGTATGTATTGTATATCTTTAATATCTAAAACATACTATCAAGTAAGTTCCATTTTTTTTTTCAAAATGATTTCCAGTTTTCCTATTCTTTCTCAGACTGATATAAAATGTGCCTTTATCACACATCCTAATTAAAGAACTTCAAGAAGCTATGAAACAAGTTTAAAATAATGAAATAAACTATGACATTGATATGTAGAATTAGCCAAGTTTTAAAAGCTTCAGAATTCTGTAAATTTGGTTTTTATTGTGATGTGTTTGAAATTGTCAAGAATTATTCTTTCAGATGTTACCTGATAGTAAATTATATATTAAAATAATGTTCTGTGGTTACTTTTATTTTATGCACAAAAATACCTATGAACTAAAGAACAAGGAGAGCAATATAGTAGAATGGATGTTTAAACAATGTTCCCCTAGAAAACACCTAAAAATCCTTGATAAAAATTTATTTTAAGAAGTATTTACTAGGGGTACCTGGGTAGCTCAGTTGTTAAGCGTCTGCCTTCCGCTCAGGACGTGATCCCGGGATCCTGGCATCTAGCCCCATGTCAGGCTCCTCCGCTGGGAGCCTGCTTCTTCCTCTCCCACTCCCCCTGCTTGTGTTCCCTCCCTCACTGGCTGTCTCTCTCTCTCTGTCAATAAATAAATAAAAATCTTTTTAAAAAGTATTTAGTAAATAAAGTACTAAGTACACAAATAAGAAATATGGTAATTTTAAACTTTCATTAATTTAATTAGCTATATTTTAAAAATATTTTTAAAAATTAGGATACAAGAATGAATTGACAAATTCAGCAATAAGTAGAAGATTTTAGCATATCTTTCTCTGTTCCTAGTAAGTGATAGATTAAACTTACAAGCATCATTACTATAGTCAAGTAAGAAATTGTTAGCAGTACTGCAGTAAACAAACAAAAAAAAGCTCTTATTTATCAAAATATGAAAACATACTTCTAAAAAACTCATGATTCAAAGAATAAATATATGAAAATAGAAAACATATGCAAATTTTTAATAAGGAATATCAATGGCAAAATTTATTATAAATGTTGGAGGTGTTATCAACAGAGAGACCAAAAAAGAAAGAAAAAGTCAAAAACAGAAGGACTGAAAGACATTAGTTATTCTAGAAAAATAATTATTTTATTATGGACACTTGACATATAGAAGAGCTGACATAATAGATGATCTAGATATGCTAGTAGTAGGATTGATAATTAGGTGGAAAAAGTAACTTGGAAACTCACACTGTATACATACAGCTTTTAGAATAAACTTAGTAATGATTCACATATTAAATACAAATCAATTCTAGCACAAGAAAGACAATGAGATCTTTAAGATCAGGAAGAATTCATTTAAAAAGACACAAACTGAAAACCATAACTGAAGAAGATTAAAGTTGGGATTATTAAAATTTAGAAAACATTATACAACTCAATAGCAAATAAATAAATAAATAATAAAACCCAAGCCCCCCCTAAAAAACTACAACAAAAAAAATGAAAAACAAACAAACAAAAAAACCCATACAATCTGATTTAAAAATGGACCGAGAATGTGAATAGACATCTTTCCTAACTAGTCATACAGATGGACAACAGGTGCAGGAAAGGATGCTCAACATCGCTAACCATCAGGGAAATGCACTTTAAAACCACAATGAGATATCACTTCACACCTGTTAAATAGACTATTATCGAAAAGATAAGAAATAAGCATTGGTCAGGATATGGAGAAAAGGGAATGCTTATGTAATATTGGTGGGGATATAAATTAGTACAGCTACTATAGAAAACAATATGGAGGATCCTCAAAAAATTAAAAATAGAACTACCATATGATCCAACGATTCTACTTCTGGGACTATATCCAAAGCAAATTAAAACACTTAACTGAAAAAGATATTTGCACCCCCATATTCACTGTACCATTATTTACAACAACCAAGACATAGAAACAACCCAATGTAAACACTGGCAGATGAATGAATAAAGACATGTGAGATAGACACACACACACACACACACACACACACACACACACAGAAGAATATTTTCATCCATGAGGAAGGAAATTTTGCCATTTGTGACAACATGGATGGACCTTGAGGGTATTATGTCAAGTGTTTAAGTCAGAGAAAGAGAAAGACAAATGCCATATGATCTCAATAATGTGTGGAAGTTAAAAATAAGCAAAGTAACAAAAAAAACCCTGAATTTATAGATACAGAGAACAGATTGGTGGTTGCTAGAGACAGGAGGTAGGGCGTGGGTAAAATGGGTAAAGTGGTCCAAAGGTACAAACTTTCAGTTACAAAATAAGTAAGTCAGGGATGTACTGTACAATAGCATGGTGTTTACAGTTAACAATACTGTGTTATATATTTAAAAGTTGTTCAGAGAGTTGATCTTCAAAATTCTCATCACAAAAAATAACAATTTATATCTATGTGTGATGATGAATGTTAACCAGACATATTGTGGTGATCATTTTGTAATATATACATATATAGAATCATTATGTTGTATACCTGGAACAAATATGTTATATGTAAATTACATCTCAAAAAACAAATATATATATATTAAATCAGGAAGCAGTATTTGTTAAGGTGAAAGACAAGTCACAAACTGTGAGAAAGTACTTGCAACTTATATAACTGGATAGCCAGAATTTTAAGATGGCCTCTAACATGGTGTGCAGATTTTGTAAAATCCTCTCTCAGTACGGGTGAGCCTGACCTAATCAAGTGAGTTCTCCTAATAGAGGGTGTAGAAGTCAGAGACAGAAGAGGTCAAAGAGATTCAAAGCTGCAGTAGATGCTGCCCTATTGGATTTGAAGCAGCTAGCCATCATGTTCTGGAGAGGACCTATGATGTAGTCCCATGGCAATGGCTTGAGAGTGATCTCTAAAGGCTGAGAAGATCCAATGATTAAAAAGAAAGCAGGGACTTCAGTCACACAACTGCAGAGAAATGAATTCTGCCAACGACCTGAGGGATCTTGGAAGCAGCTTCCGAGGTGAAGCCACACTACACGGAGTCCTTGATTTCAGCCTTAAGAATTCCTGTGCTGAGGTCCTAGCTAAATCTTGCTGGACTCCTGACCCACTGTGAGATAAACTTTGTTGATTTAAGCTGCTAAATTTGTGGTTACTTGTTACACAGCAATAGAAAATCAATACAGTAAACAACAAAGAATTAGCATTTGAATACATAGAGATTTTACTGAGAAACAGATAAAAAAGTCCATGTAAAATAATGAATCAAAGTCATAAGCAGGCATTTCAAAGAATAATAAAAGTGATCAATTAACATGAAAAATAGTTTTAACTTCATTTGTTATTGGTGAAATACAAATACAAATCACAACGGGATGCACTGTCAGAGAAACAAAGGGAGAAACAGTTGGGCCATATCCAGCATGTGTGAGGATATTATGGATCGAGAATTGTTTTATACTGTTTGGAGCAGAAATGTGAAACAGAAAATAGAGCATCAGAAATCATACTATCAACTACATATTCTAGAAAAACGCTAGCACATATATTCTATGTGTTCAAGAATGTGTTAAAATATTTTAATAGAAATAGTGCTAATAAAAGCAAAAGAAACAACTTACAGGAACCCAAATGATAATTCTCAGTAGAATGCATATACAGTATAATATGTTTATAGAAATTCTACACAGTAGGCAAAATAGCTAAGTGCATTAATGTGAGTACAATATACACATGCATCATGTTGAATGAAAGCAAGTCACAGAAGTATAAAATAGAGTATAATGACATTCATATATATTACAGAGACATTAGAAAAAGGTTTGATACAATGATATACATACACATGCCATTAAACAAACAAAAAAGATAAAATGCTATGTACTCAAAACTTGGAAAAGTGCTTATACCTAAGGACACAGTGAGATACACAGAGTAACCTAGGTATGGATTATATTCTATTTCTTAAGTTGGGGATATTATTTTTTAAATTCAAAATGCATATCTATACATATTTGTGTGAATGAAACATTACATATGTCTCAAAAAAGTCTGTCAAGCCCATTTATTTTTAAGATTTTATTTATTTATTGGACAGAGAGAGACACAGCGAGAGAGGAACACCAGCAGGGGGAGTGGGAGAGGGAGAAGCAAGCTTCCTGCTAAGCAGGGAGCCGGATGCGGGCCTTGATCCCAGGACCCTGGGATCAGGACCTGAGACAAAGGCAGAGGCTTAATGACTGAGCCACCCAGGAGCCCCTGCCAAACCCATTTTTGAAATACAAAGCATGTGTAGTTAATACTGAATGTCATTATCTCATGTAATATGGAAGACAGAAAAACTTCTTTCTCTTCGGTTTCTTAACAGTAATAATAATAGTTATTATTTTTATTATATATTTTATTAACATTAATATAATTGATATATTATTAAAATTTTTGCATTCCAAAATAATTTATGAGGCATTCTACTTTTTTCCCCCTATAAACAAATTAAAAGGTAATTACTCATTGGCTGCTTTGGCTTCTTTTTTTGCCCATGTAATTTCCTAACATGAATTAATTGCTATTAAAAACATGTAAATTAGTAATAATAGGCTACTATTTCAAGATATAAGAATATAAGAAAAAATCCAATTAATACAGTGAAGCCATGTGTATATATGACAAAAATTACAAGACCAAAATAATAAAGAACAGATGTCTGGTATTTTAGTCATTTAAATGCCTAATACATTTCATTAAGGGTGATCTAGCTAATTGTGTGAAAAATTACTATTAACAAGATAAAAAATACAGAATTCTTTTCAACTATTAATTTCAAATATCAAATAATTGGCTTGAATATGAAAATATTGGTGATATCCGCATATTACAAGCATCATGCATTTTCAATAAGGTATATTTAGCACTCAGATATTTTGTCCTTATTATCTAGAGTAAGACACATCATTTTCTTAAACTCATAGATTTCATTTGATGCATTACTAATTAGCTAAGATATTTAAGGAATCTCTGGTACTCTATTCCTAAACACAGATCCAAACCTTTGTAAATGAGAAGGCATTAATTATATTGAATTAAACAAGCTAAACCCATTAAATGAGGGTATTTTGTGGAAAACAGTTTATTTTGGAATTGCTAAAGAAAAGTTGCCTCCATTTCAAGCTATAAAACTATGTATATTTAGTTCATTTCTGAATAACATGACCATGAAAATTTTAGAGATTTTATTTAATAATTTATTTGAGAGAGAGAGAGAGCATGAGGAGGGAAGGGGCAGAGGGAAAGGGAGAGAGAGAATCTTAAGCAGATTCTGCACTCAGAGCAGAGCCCCATGCAGGACTTGATCTCACAACCCTGAGATCACAAACTGAGCTGAAACCAAGATTTGATCCCTTAACTGACTGTGCCACAGAGACATTCCAACAATGAAAAATTTAAAAGAGAAAACAACTATGTCAGCACTGGAAAACAATGAAATACTGTATTAATTTTGCACTATATTTCTACTTTTTTTTTTTAATTAGTAAGCTATACTTAAGAGCAGTTTGGGGTTTATGGTAACATGAGTAGAAAGTACAAAGATATTCCATACATTCCCCCAATACTCTTCAGTCTCCCTTATATTAACATTTTGCATTTGTGTGGCCTACTTATTACAAGAAATAATCCAATATTGTTAAATTCTTAACAAAATCCATAGTTTACTTTAAGGTTTCCTTTTTGTGTTGTACATTCTATGGATTTTGATAAATGTATAGTGTGTCTGTAACAGCGCTCCAGCTGTTCTTAAGAGTTAACTTGCTTCAAGTTAATGTAGTCCTTGTCTGCTGATTTAAGGCCCTTGATCTGTAACAGAATTAACTTACTTTCTTTGAGATTTGCAGACCACTGGCCTTGGGGAATAAATGACCCAGAACTATCCCAGGCCACAGAGGCCAACACATCTGTTTGAAACCACCTTGGTTTTCTGATTAGCCCAGCTATCTTTTAGCAAAATGTTTTTCTTTTTTAAGGTCACACAAATTACTTTACTGACTTCCCTTTGCACATCTGTAGTCCTTGACCTCCTTTGGAGAAAGAACAGAGTACTCTTGCACAACCAGCCCTGGGTACCAAGGAACCAGAATTTCTTGCACAACCTCTCCTGGGCACCAAGGAACTAAAACTTCTTGTACAACCTCCAAGCACTGAAGTAACTTGGTAGCTGGCATTATCAACTCTGCATGTAAGCAAGAAATGTCACAGACTACTGCACTGGCTTAATTGATTAAACCCCTTTAAAAACATCTGGGCCAGGCAGAAACCTTGGAGTTGGCCTTTGGACAAGAGTCTGCCTTTTCCCCAGGTGGCTGGCCTCCTGAATAAAGCTCATATCCTTTCCAATCAAAACTCATCTCTTGAGTATTGGACTTTTGAGCAATGGGCAGCTGAACTTGGATTTTGGTAATATGTCCACTACTATAGAATCTTATTGAATAGTTTCACTGCCTTAAAAATGCTCTGTGCTTTCCTTATTCATCCCTCCCTCCTTCCCCCATTGATACCCCTACCCCAACCTTTTGGCAAGCACTAATCTTTTTATTGTCTCCGTAGTTTTGCCTTTTGTAGCATACCATGTCATACAGTTGGAATCATACAATATGTAACCTTCTCAGACTGGTTTCTTTCACTGAGCAATATGCATTTAATATCACTCTATATCTTTTCATGGTTAGATAAATCATTGCCTTTTATCACTCAAAAATATTCTATTGTATAAACTTTTTTGAGGGATATCCTAGTTCCTTCCAAGTATTGGTAATTATGAATAAATTTGCTATAAACATTCCTCTGCAGGATTTCATGTGGAGAGTTTTCAATTAATTTGGGTAAATACCAAGAAGCATGATTCTGGAGGGTAAGGTATGTCTAATACTGTGAAAAACTGTCAAACTGTCTTCCAAAATGTAGCATTTTACATTTCTACGTGAATGAGATCTCCTTTTACTCTACATTCTTGGCAGCATTTGGTGGTGTGTTTTGGGTTTTAGCCATTCTAATAAGTTTGTAGTGGTATCTTGTTTTAATTTGCAGTTCTCTGATGACTATGTCTTGAGCATGTTTTCGTATGCTTATTTACAATCTGTTATTCTTTGTTGATGAGGTGACTGCTCAGGTCTTCTGCCCATTTTTTATTTGATTGATTGTTTTCTTATTAGTGATTTTTCAAAGGTCTCTGTATATTTTGGATACCAGTCCTTCATCAGATAAATGTTTTGCAAACACTCTTTCTAGTTTGTAGTTTATCTTTTCTTAACAATTTTTTTTTTTGCAGATAGATGTTCTTAATTAATATAACTTCTTAAGGAAATTCTTGAAGTTTTATTATTGAAATAACCCAGGTTTCATGATCATTATTAATCATCATTTCACTTTACTCTTGCACTAATAAGTTCACCTGTATTCTTCAAATGTTAAGTTGAACATTAAAATTATGTTTTAATTTTAAAATTCAATATTTTCCAGATATTTTAACTTCAATTTTAAATTCAAAATTTAAATAATTTTAAAATTCAATATTTTCCAGATATTTTAATTTCAAATTGCATATTTAAATATTCAAATATTAAGAAAAATCTGAATGGAACCTTTGTTTTTTAGTACAGACATTACTTCACTTTAAATATCATGATAACTTCTGTTGTCAACTTGTTGATCAAACACAAGTTTCAGGATATTAAGGAGACATTTTGTTCTTCTGTTTTCTAAAATCTTAAGACAAATCCAAAACCAGCGATGAGGTCTTGTTGCTTCTTTTTTTTTTTTTTTTCCACACTCCTGATTTTCTATTGGGAAAAGGAACAAGGTGCTACCAAACACGCACCCTGATGGCACGTCTTTAGGCCTGAGCGTGCTCCATTCTCTCATTACTACTGGTCTCTCCAACTGCTGTGAACAGAAACAGTCACAGGAAATGGGAGTACAAATTTTAAAGAGTCTATTTTAAGGCATGAAGCATTTCCATACCGAGCATTAAATATTATTGAAATAATTATCCAAAACAAATTTGTGAACCTGGGATAATTCTCTAGATATCACTATCTGCAATGAGAATGGTTTAATAAAATGCCATGCCCAGGTAGCTTATTAAAGGCACAAACCAGACTGACAATCAGGGATACCTAAATGCAGAGCCGTGCCCCTTACCATGTAACACAGTAAGTGATGCTGTGATGCGTCAGTCACTTGTAGTATTTCTAATATGATGGTTTAGAAGGCAGCAGAGTATGCGAAGTCAGAAAACATGGCAGACAAGTACTGTTATTAGTACAATAAACTATCAAGCAGTGGGGTGTTCGCAAATGTTAACAATTGACTCTTTAAAAATAAAAACAAGCACCAAAGCACTACTTGGTAATGTTTGAAGATTTTTGTAGTGTGAATATTCTCACCTGGGACTATTTCAAGTTACTAAATTTCAAAGACTGTGGAGGGTATGTGTTTTTACCCTACTTGCAAGCAAATAGGTTAGCTTGCCACAGTTTCATGGACACTGGGAGAAGATCGGAGACTCCTGAGTCAGAGGCAAAGGACAGTTAATTTAACCTCATAGCAATGGCAGTTCTCAGAATACCAGAATTTGTGCCACCCCACAACACCTCAAATACAACAAGGTGAGACAAAATGGTCTAAATAACACATGCATGTGTGTGACAGAAGAAAAACCCTGAGTGTAGGGTATCTGCATCTTTCATAACGGGCAATAGGGAAAAGAAACTTTTCCAAACAGAGAGGATATCTGTATTATACTGGGTGATCAATAAATCTGTCTTTTGCACAGAGGGAATATACCATCTTTCAAATCTGCTTACTATATAAACTTCCTTGATAAGATAGATCATAACACGTAATCAATGTCTCTCTTCACAACATGTGCAGAAACACAGAAACCAATGAAGAATTACTGCTAATACGAAGGTGTTATCATTGAACATGGAGTTAGGAAGACATGTGTACAATTAGCTGTGGTGAGTCAGGACAAGCCTCTCCAGGAAAAAAAAAAAAAAAGGTTATCTTTACCCTGTCAGGAAAACACAAATAATAATTTCCTAAATCAGTATAATATCAATTTCTCAACCCCACCTGATATCAGCACTGAGTAGAACAAGTGTTTACATTTATTGCAAATTGTGTTATGTATAAATTATTAAGGGATACTATATGATTTTAATGTTATGCTTTCATTAAAATAAAATATTTTGGCATTATCCAAATTCTAACGTAAATGAGTTGAAGGCAGAAGAGTTAAACACATACAGTTGATTTGCTACTATTTGTTTTCATAACGGTTGCTTATGACTTTCAAGATAAATGTACTTTTGGAAAGTTGTTTACAGCTAAATAATTGGAAAAATCATTCAGTAAATTGTGATTTATTCAATTAGTTTATTTGTTTGAGTTTCCTTAGTTCTGTGCATCCTTATGTCATCACATTTGTCACACTGTACCGTAATTATCCACTTAACTGCATGTCTTTCTAAGTATTCTGGCGCTTTTAACTGGAGCTGCACATCAGAATTAGCTACACACACACACACACACACACACACACACACACACACACACACGAGATACTCCCAGGCCTATCCACAGAAACTCAGTCATTGTATCTCAGAAGTGGCCAATTGTCTACATTTTTAAAATTACCACAGGATACTGTGATACACATCTTGGTTTAAAACAACTGTCCCACAACATGTTACATTGTATGGCGGTGAAACTATTTATGCATCTTTGTTTTCCTAATATCCATCATAGTTTTTAAAGCACAGCAAGTGCTTGGTACATATTAACCACATTTGTTTCCACCTCACAGTTACACAGTAGACCATTGTTTTTCATAAACAATGACTACTACAACAGCTTTTTTCCCCCCATTTATTTCTATCTCTGTCTAATAACATTTCTGCCCAATATAAGAATCAACTTAAAATTTATAACTTTACTGTACTTAGAATTCACAGATTCTTTTCTTTCAATAATAACTTGAACCATATAAATTTACTGTTTTTGTAGTAAAAATGGTCAAATATTAGCAATTTTATATGGTTCAACCTAAATGAATACAATCCAAAATTCTTAACATGAACTATAAGCGATAACATAATTTTATACCTATATATTCAAAATCATCTCATGCAATATCCTTCTATTCTCCCTATAACCAGGCAATATCTGTTTTTTATTAGGGAAAATTTTTTTCATATTCACAGAATCAGTAAATGCAGCTCCTTTCTAAGCATTATATTTGAAGTAGCTTTTTCTCCCATGACTACTCTCTCTCAGCTCCTCATTTCCTTTGTTACTTAAAAGATTTATATAAATATATCATTTTATCCATTTTTATAGCTTGTTCTCGAAATAAATCATATCTATCTGTATCTATATAGCTTGGAGATATTTTTGATACTTTTCATACCATGTGCTCCAAAAGTGTAATGGAGGCCCTGGCAAATGTATATGTGTGTGTGTGTGTGTGTGTGTGTGTGTGTGTGTGTATAGTAAGCAAACACATTTAAAAATATTTTGAGGAGAAAATGATTAAGTGTAATATTATATCACAATATAATGATAGAAACTCCTGCAAAATAAAATCCTGAATATGTGGAAATGGTAATCTTCATAAATCCTAAAAACTGTCTCACACTTAGCTCTTTTTTTGTGTCTTAAAATATAGATATGATATATATTTGATTTTCTCTTATATATGCTTATCTTTCATAAAACTTAATTGAAAAATCCTCTGAAAGCCATAGATTAACATCAAAATGAAATGCTCTCCTACTGAAAGAGAATTGGAAAGTTTACCTACATAAAGTATTGTTTCTGTAGCTGTAATTACGTTCCAACAAATGTTGCTTCATGAAGTACCAATAAAAAGATGTATAAGTCCTTACTTACTGAGATGAAATGTTGAGATAAAAATATTTCATCCAAAGTGGAGTATTTCATGTTGGCGAGTGTATGGAGAAAAAGAGAGGAACTCTCCTCATACACTGTTGGTGGGAATGCAAAGTGGTTCAGCCATTGTGGAAGACAGTATGAAGATTCCTCAAAGAGTTAAAAATAGAACTACCCTATAATCCAGTAATTGCATTACTAAGTATTTACCCCCAAATATGAAAACATTAATCTGAAATGATATATGCACCCTTATGTTTATTGCAGCATTATTTATAATAGTCAAACTATGGAAGCAGTGCAAGTATCCATGGATAGATGAATATATATATATACACATACATACACACACACACAATGTATATTACTCAGCCATAAAAATGAATGAAATCTTGACATTTGCAACAACATGGATGGATCTAGAGAGTATAATGCTAAGCTAAACAAGTCAGTCAGAGAAATATTAATAACATATGATTTAACTCATGTGGAACTTAAGAAACAAAACAAAAGAACAAAGGAAAAAAAAAGAGAGAGAGAGAGAGACAAATCAAGAAACAGACACTTCACTATAGGAAAAACAGATTATTAGCCCAGTAGATGTGGGTGGGGGATGAATGAAATAAGTGAAGGGGATTAATAGTACACTTATCTTGATGAGTGCTGAGTAATATATGGAAGTACCGAATCACTATAGGGTACACCTGAAACTAATATTATACTGTATGTTATCTACACAGGAATTAATATTTAAAAAGAAGAAAAGGCAACCTACTCAATGAGAGGAAATATTTACAAGTCATATATTTGATAAGGAACCAAGATCCAAAATATATAAAGCACATATACAACTCAATAGCAAAAAACTAAACAATCCAACTAAAAATGGGCAAAGGAACTAAATAGACATTTTTGTTCTAAAGAAGACATACAAATGGCCAAAATGTACATGAAAAAAATGGTCATCAACTTTAATCATCAGGGATTTGGAAATCAAAGCTATAATGAGATATCACCTCCCACCTGTTAAAATAGTCATTGTCAAAAAGACAAGAGACAAATGTTGGTGATGATGTAGAGGAAAGGGAACCTTTATGTACTGTCAGTGAGGAAGTAAATTGGTACAGCCACTGTGCAAACAGTATGAATGGTTCTCGAAAAATAAAAATAGAACTTATTACATAATTCAGCAATTCTACTTGTGGGAATATATCCCCAAAAAAATGAACATAGGATCTCAAACAGGTACCTGCATTCCATGTTTATTGCAGCATTTTTTACAATAACTGTGGAAGCAGCTCAAGTGTCCATGGATAGACATGTGGATGAAGAGCTGTGGTATATACAATGGAATATTATTCAGCCATAAGAAAGAAGGAAATCCTGCCATTTCTGACAACATGGATGGATTTTGAGGGCATTATGCTAAGTGAGATAAGGTAAACAGAGAATGACAAATACCAAAATGTACCACATATATGTGGAATCTAAGTAAATAAAGTCAAACTCTTAGAAACAGGGAGTTGAAAAGTGGTTGCCAGGGGAAACAGAGAGATGCTGGTAAATGCAGAGACATTCAAAACAGATTAATACAATTTAAATTGTTGGAAGTCACAGGTAATATGGAGATTTTCCACAGGCAGACTCTGGAGTAAACCCAATTCAGCAGTTATATAGGAGAGATGACTAGAACAGTGGTCCTTGACATACTGCCAGACACCATCAAGAAAGGCCAATGGAGAGTGATACCAGACTGTTCTGCGAGGAAATGAGAAGCCCAAGAAACACCCAAGAAATGGTTCTGTTCTCTGAATTTCCTGCAGGTAGTCAGCATCAAGAAAGATTTTTTAAGGAGGTGACAGATAATGGTTGAAACAATGAATCTTAGTCTCCGAGTAAGGTAGGTTGAGGATTTAAAGGTATTTTAAGAACAAAGTTGTACGTATTAGAAAAATGCAGGTTGTCAATACAAAAATAGACAAAGGAGAAAAAAAAGAAAAAAAGTTTCAGGTACTCAGACAGGCATTTCTCTTAGGGATTATATCTCCAGACAAAAACTGATTTGTTACTCTCAGAACACAGAAGAGACCTCACTGAGGAGAGACACCACACACTGAAGACTTGTAAAACCAATCCCATGCATAATGATTCTAGAGGTAGGGCTAGAAATGAGCATTCAAATACAAGCCCCAGTTTAGAGAGAGAAGAATAAAGCATGTTCTGACACCACAGATAATATGAAAGATAGTTAAGCAAGACTACATCAGCTCAAGAGCTTTTCATTTATTTGAAATAGCATGTCATTAGAAAATCCACTTTTTACCATATGATTTCACTCATAATGTGGAATTTAAAAACAAAATGAATGAACATAGGGGAAGGGAAGGAAAAATAAAATAAAATAGAGACAGAGAGGGAGGCAAACCATAAGAGACTGTTATATATAAGGAACAAATGACGGTTGCTGGAGGGGAAGTTTGTAGGGGGTTGGGTAATTGGGCAATGGGTATTAAGGAAGGTACTTGATGTAATGAGCACTGGGTGTTATATGCAACTGATGAATCACTAAATTCTAACCCTGAAACAAATACTATATTATATGTGAACTAACTTGGATTTAAATAAAATCCTGAATGATTAAAAAAAAAGAAAAAAAAAGAAAATCCATTTTTTCCTATATTTATTTTTCATATAATGGAGTCAGAAGGGAGAAATACAAACAAGATATGGTATAATGTGGATTAATATAAGAGATATATATTTTTTAATGTTCAACAGTACCAAATGTAACAAATAGCTTTGGGATGAAGAAAGAGTATGAATCAATAAAGTCCTACAATTGTTTTGGCAGAAATCAGTGTGAAGGAGAGTAAGAAAAAAATATGTGATTAGGGAATAAAAGGTATATTTCTAAAAGTTTTGTAATCTGCCACAAACTTTCTTGAATTGCATTTGAGTGCTTTTACCATTGTCAAGCCCACTTTGCTAGATTATGTCTTATTTTATCTGAATACTTAGTAGTCTCGCTGACCATAGCTACAATAGTTGTAGGAAACAGCATCAAGTATTAAAAAATTCTGCAGTCAGCATTTTTCATCCTTATGCTTTCTGTTTGAAAAATGTATATTTTAGATGTTTTACAGTTTATGATAAATTATGGCATAAGGATTAAATAATTTTTATGTCAACTTTTTCAAAAGCACAGTAAAAACTGAAACGTATGCAGAGAATAGGAATAAAAGCTGACTTATCTAGACTTTCACCTTCATTGGAATAGGGAAAGAGAATCATTTCAGGGGCCACAGTCTTTTTCTATAATGTATTTTTAAACATTCTTGTTCGAGGATTTGATTTTTGTTTGTTTGTTTGGATCTCTAAAGCTTCTTGGAAGCTGAAAAAGAAATAGAAACACTCTTTGAAATTAGCATATCAGGTCACTTTACTCGTAACTTAAGGGGCTGACATTTAGTATGAAGCACACAAACTGAGAACAATTTAGAATCCAGATTAATACAGAATAAATAAGGGGTTTTTCTCATTAGAAACTTTTTTTTCCCAATATAATCTTTAGTTTACAAAATCCTAGAAAATTTTTTTCTTTCATTTCAATCTTAACTTGATTTCATCAACATGTGATGTGATGTGACCTGTGTTATTTTTTATGTTGCACTATTTAGATTTATCATTTAGCAATAGTATTTTGTTTTTTTATTTTAGAAATCTATGATATTGTATAACTCCACTCTTCATTGCTACAATTTTTAATGGTAACAAATTACATCAAATGTTATGCTTAAAAAACTGAACATATATTTTAAAAATCAGAATGGAGAAGATGACTCCTTAAAAATATTTTTGCAAACTAAAATTATTTTGTGCTGGACAGTCGGTGGGCCACATGGCCTCTACCACAGTGAGACTGATACATGATGTTGAGTTCTCACTACCAACTTTTGCTAGAAGGCTTTACTCTCTCTGTATTGTCAGCTCTGATGAAACCAATCTTAATGATTCATAAAATTGTGACATTAAGGCAGTCTTAGTAAAATTAGTTAATATCTCTGAGTCTCACTCTCCAGCTATTATAAAAGGGTAAAGTAATCTAGATAAGTTGTAAAAAAGATTGAATGAGATAAATAATATGAAAAGACTTGTTTTACACCGTAACTAGTACGATTTTTTTTCCTTGTAAGTTCCTCTTCTCATCACCATTTAATAAACATACATGCATTTCTATATGGGAAAAAATGCACTGCTTAATGGCTAAATGTTGAAAATCACACTGCCTGTCTGTCTTGCTAGCTAGATGATCATATACATGTGATTTCTGAGTGTATATCATTTTACTGATCTTTATTTTTAAAATATTAAGAACATAATACAAATTCCCCTTATGTGGCTTAAAAACAGTAAAATATATAGAAAAAAGGAATACAAGAAATAATTGCAAGTAATATATTTGTATTGGTGCTTTTCTTTCAAACCAAATGTACTGTCCAATATTAAACAATATTATAACAATATACCGTATGTTTAAATAAATAAAAATATACTTCTAGGTTCTAGTTCATTAATATTTCGGGTTCCTGATAAAGTCAACTGCACAAGTAAGGTCTTGGTAAGTCTCAGAAACTGATTTCTCCTTATGAAAAGTCCTTTCATGTTCCTGGCTTACATCAGTATTTCAGATAAATCTGTTTATAAAAGCAACTGACACCTCAAATAAAAAGTAACTGTAGACAACCAGAGCTTCCTGCTTCTCCTCCTGGATCCCAGATCAACTTTCTGCCAATAGCTTTCTAGAATTTCAGATTTCTTACTTTTTGTTTAAAATATTCCAATTCTCTCGTAGGAGGGGCAGAAGAAAAATAAAGCCAAACCAACAAACTGTATTAACACATAAAAACAAATGGTTAAAGAGTCAAAGTAAGCTCATGTGAATTATAGATCTTACCAAACACCTATTTTATTAATGATTAAAGGCAAAGCCAGGTACAACATTATTTTCTGAAGGAGCTTGAGTCTGCAAATACAGTTTCTAAACGTCCCCTTCCTCTAGCACTAATCACATTTTGGATTAACAGAGAGTTTCTGAATAATGATGTGTGCAGAATCATTATTCTTAAGGGAATATGTTTCAGGTTGGGTGCCCTGAAGTTTTCTATTATTTAGGTGTGCACACACAAAAAATGCCTATATGACTAATTCCCATATAAACTGCATTGACTGCATTTTTGTACCATCCATGCCATTCTTCATAAACCAATAATTCCAATTTTATTTAAAATAAACTACTGAAAAAATGTTTTGTATCACTGAAAATAATTTTCAACATTCTTTTCAATTTTGAAATAAGACAAAAAATTATTATCTAATTATCAGACTCTGCTCAAATGTTGACAATTGATCCAAGAATGTCTTTAATAAAATATGGATCCATTTCAAATTTGTTTCACATTCATCTTAAGTTTCTTTCAGTCTACATTGGTTCCTCAGATTTTCCTTGACTCTCATGACTTTAACACTTAAAAGACATATCTTAGATGGGGGCTCTATTAAGTCTTCTGATAAGTACCCTTAGCATGTTTACCAGAAAGCCTGGTGGGAGGCATTCTTTCCATGGGATATACCTCAGTCAGTGAGAAATGAGTTTCACTCTTCTCATTTCCCATGTACTTCATATACTTATCTCTGTTTCTCCAGGAAAAGGCAACAGGAATCCTTATAACCAAGATAACAAAGAATGATAAATTCTAGTTAGAGTTCTTTCTTCTTCATTTGATGCTCATCGCATTTATGTGGCTGCCAATAAAAATTGTACAAAAGCCCTCCTGGCTGTTTTCTCTCCTTATTGTAGCCTATAAAACTGTATCATAGAAGGACAAAGGTCAGGCCTTAAAATACTATATTAGAGAAGCAGTAGTATTAAAGTATAAGACCTACCTTTTTCAGATAAAATTTGGATTATCACACAACAAATGGCTAAGAAGTACCTAGTCCTTCAAGTGTTTCAGAGTTTCAAAGGCCTTTTGGTACATTCATGTCCGTATGTATATTTTATTAAAACCTTATTTATGGGGAGAATATGTATGAAATTTCTTAACAAATTCCCTGTTTATAAGATTTCAATTATATAAATTATATAAATAAAGTATACAAATATAAATTAGTTTTCATTTTTACCCTTTAAATTTTTTAAATCAATACACTTTTCATTAATATTCTTAAAACTTCATAATTTTTTTTCTTTTAACACTTACATTTGAATTTTATAATGTGTCTAAAATCTAAGGTAGTATTAAATTCAGGTTCAGATAGAACAAACAAACAAACAAACAGGTACCAGGAAGAATTTTTTGTCAAGGCTTATAACCAAATAATTTCAGAGACGCAGGAATTTTGGTGGGGATAACCACTGGTGTATAATTTTAATATATTAGGCAGAAAAACAGAGGAACATGTCCATGAGGTATCAAAGAGTACTAGTCAGATGGTCCACAAACCAAAGGGCACTATGGTAGGAATATTAATTTGACCACATCCGGGGAGAACTGAGCCAAAACTTCTGACATTTTAGAGTGTTTCCACTATCGTTGTAGAAGACTGACTGCATTAAAGTTTTCATTCACTTTATGAGGATAATCATTCTGGTGATGGGAGAGATAATCCCTGCCTTTCCGCTTGTCCAAACCAAGAATTTGAGATTTCCATATTAGTGAAGAAGCTCTATTTACACATTGTTAGAGGGTCCAGTGTGGTATAGATGAATGATGGAAGAGAAATTCTATTAATTTATGTCTGAAATGGGTCCATCTAAAGATCCTTCTATTGAAAAGGAAAATTTTTCTATTTTGGTTTAGGGCCCAGATAAATTAAGACTTTTTCTTAGTTTTTAATCTGCTTCTCCTTATAACGCTATTTTCCCTAGCAGAGCAGGAAAATAGCAGAGTTTGTATGGCAAGATAAAGGTCTTAAAATACACAAATGTTCAATTAATGGGATTATAACTTGTTTTTGTACCCTTGAAGGTACTTAATGCTTTTAGACAGGCATAGTAAGTTATTTTAATAGATATACTAATAAAAAAGAAGAGAGCTTTCAATTTGTATATCGTGCTGAGCAGAAATCTGTATTTAAATGCATCTGGGGCTCCCTTTGCTAGTTGGCTAGCAATTAATCACGATTACAGTGTTTGATTGCCTAACACCTATAGGCCATTACCAAGAGACTGTTTTCTAAGTACCATAGGACCCACAATCCATTGTTGTATTATTTGATTTGAACTTTCATCATAATGTAGACTACAACCGTGGATATATTATATATATATATATACACACACACACACACAGATATATAGATGTATATTTATAGATATATATTCTAGAGATAAGGTGATTTCAGGAAAATACTAAGAATTTGATGGCATTAAAATTTAGAACATTTAAATATAGCCAAGTAAGCAATGTTATAAATCTACTAAAAAAAACAAAAGTTTTTTTTGCTATTGCCTAAAAGTAGTTAGGGATTCTACTAAAGACTATTCAAAAATGACTAAGAATATTAGGATAAACCTTAGTCAAATACATAGCTGCATAATTGGAGTTTGCCCTCAGCCCACATAATACACTGTTCCTCAACCTCCCTGAATAACAGACTGCTCTAGAATATCTGATTAAATGCATTTGTTCTTTGAAAGATGAAGTCACATGCTCAACTTTGATAGTTTTTAATTTTCAGCAATTTCTGATCTGTATAAAACCTCCATTCTATTTCTAGCCTATTGTAAACAGACTTTTTTTTAAAGGAACGGTGTATACCTAATGCTATTGATCTTAAAACACAATAGTAGCACATTGTCATCACTGATTATTTTAATTCCACAGGGAATGCAGGAAGATATCCAAACTGAAACAAAGAAGATAAAATAAAAAGGAAAGAAAGAGAAAAGGACTGAAATAGAGGGAGAGAGGAAGGGAGGGATGGAAGAAGGAAGGAAAAAGGCAAAAAGAACTGCAGTAATTCAGTGATAATGCCAGGACTTAGAAAATATCATACATATTTAACAAGACTCTTTAGTGAATGTTAAGCACTGGGGTAAAAAGCATTTCATTTATTATTAGGCTATTACATGGAAAATACAATTTACTCAAGGCCATTTGGAAACATTCATTCAGAGTTAATATTAAGCAAACCAAACACCCTAAGTCATTTAATTTTTGCATTTCCGTCTGAAAATTTAGGCATAATATAAATAAACCAAAGAAGCTTTTAAATCAAATAATTCTACACTGTTTTTTTTTCCCCTTAGCAAATGTATGTGTCTACATAAAAGTCTGAATAAATTTGGGGAATGTTACTTTACATGATTTTTGCAAGGACAATCACCATTCATTGGAAATGAAAGTCCTTATAACTTCGTTTAAAAAAAAATTCGAATGATTGTTATCCCTGGAATAACAACAATAGGCTTAATACTGCCTAGTTGACTTCATAAAAAAGAGAACACAGTCCTACTGGGGAGAAAAAAAGATTAAAAGTGTGTAAAGGGAAAACTGTATAGAAAGCAGTATGTTAATATAATTCAGGTGGATATATCAACATTCCATGAGTCGCCTGTGAAACTGCTATAAATTCCTGAAGTATTTTAACCTCAGCCCTTAATAATGAACGCTTCCTATGATGAAGGCTAGCTACTGCTTATGATGGTGTTAATAAAACATACAAACTAGTTGGAAGATTGTTGAGTGGGTTCCAACAAAACAACTATCAAGTAACAATTATAAAAAAAGGAAAAAAATGTTCACCGGTATATCACCAATGTGTAATCTAAGGTTAATTATAGTTTTTTATTTGTAATCTTATTGTATCAGTTTGATTAAGCTAGATGCAAAACCAAGCAACCCTAAATTCTCAGTAGCTTAAAATAATCTAAATTTATTTATAACTCAATTGATATGACATTGTGAGTTTGCTGGGGCTCTGCTCCATAATCTTGTCTGGCACCTCATCATAGAAGGATTCTATGAAAATGTTTGTTTGTTATGATGTAAACCTATTTTATATCACTCTGAACCTGTTTACAGGCAAGTCCAAAATCTTAGATACGTATTCAAGTTATGTTTTATAGGAATAAAAATAGTAACTAACGTTCTAATTTGGCAAAAAAGTGACAGCCAAGAGGTAAACACAATAAAGATGAGGGAATTAGAAAAGAGAGAGAGAGAGGTGTAATGAGACCAGTATATTGCCTTTGATGATGTATGACTTTTTTTTTTTAATGGTAAGTGCTAGGTACAGAGGGAACATAGTAAATAACATTGGATGCTTACAAAAATATTTGAAAAACTTTGATTCCCAGATTAAAATAAAGTTGATCATAATTAATATCAAGATTTCATTATGTTTCCTGAATATTTTTCTTAAAATAGGTATAATTTCAAGGAAAAATATTTAAAAGATAACTGAACACATAGACTTGTATCATATAATTTAACATTTATGCATGATTTATTCTATAAAAATACAATTGTATTAATAAGAAACATATTTATTGATTTATAAAATATTAAATAACATTTTACTAAACACTGAAAATACAACTGTGAATAAGATCTAAGCATATTTCTTCCCCTCTACATCTTTTATTTTACAAGAGAAGACAGAATTAAAAAAATATATTCAAGATTTTATCAAATGATATAAAGGGTATTATAACAGATAAAGATGAGAGTGAAGGAGTTATTTTAGATAAAATAACAAGAGGGCTTCCATTGTCATTGTAGTGACATTTAAGGTTGGCCCCTAAAAGATGAGAAGTACTTATTCATTTTAAGATACAAGAGGAAAGTGTATTGAGGAAAATCTAAGCTGGAAGGATTGATGTGTTCTACAAACTATCCAAAAGCCAGACTATTGATTTTAGATTCAACATCTGAAGAACTTAGAAGTCTTCGCTCCATCCTTACAATAAGAGAAAGCCAGAAAAAATGAAAATCAATGACTTTTCTTGGGCTCATATGAAAATGGAGATTATAATACAGACTACTACTCCAATATCTAAAGAATAAGGCGTACCTTGTGAGATACAGTAACCAAGATCTACTTTGATGGGGCAGTAGGTGCTGCCATTGTAAAACGGTAACAACACTTAAATGGTGATTTTAGTGAGTAGCGAACATGGAGTATCAACTAGTATGAGAGTAAGAAACTGCGGAGACTTCTCAGAGACCCTTCATACTTTCACGCCAGTTTTGTTTTTGCTTTTGGCTTGTGTGTGTGTGTGCATGCGCCCGCACACGTGTGTGTGTGTGTGTGTGTGTTTGTTTGTATGTGCACACGCACACACTTTGTTTTTTGGTTTTTTTGGGGTGGGGGAATTACAAAGATCACTTTGTGCCTATCGCAAAGGGAAGTAAGAGATCACTGTGAAATACACCCAGATAAAGACAGTACAAGGAATCTCTGCTGAATATGGATACAAAAATTCACAACAAAATATTATTATACCAAATTCAACAGCATATTAAAAGGATCATTACACATGGCTGAATGGGGTTTGTCTCTGGGATGGAAGGATGGTTTAACAACCACAAATCAATAAGTGTGATACAACACATTAATAGAATGAAAGATAAAAATCATATGATCATGTCAATAGATAAAGAAAAAGCATATGACAAAATACAACATCCTTTCTTGATATAACCCTTCAACAAACTGGATAAAGAAGGACCATACCTCAACATAATAAAGGCCTATATGACAAGCCAACGTTAACATCATACACACCTACTGAAAGCTTTCCTCTAAGATCAGGAACAAGACAAGAATGCATACTTTTACCACTCTTACTCAGCAGAGTACTGCAAGTTCTGGCTAGAGCAATCAGGCAAGAAATAAAAGGCATCCAAACTGGAAAGGAAGAAGAAAAATTGCCATTATTTGCAGATTACATGAACTAAAAATAAAAAATACTAGGGGCGCTTGGGTGGCTCAGTCAGTTAAACGTCTGCCTTTGGCTCAGGTCATGGTCCCTGGGGCCTGGGATCGAGTCCCACATCAGGCTCCCTGTTCAGTGGGGAGTCTGCTTCTCCCTCTGCCCCCACTCTTACAAAAATAAATAAATAAGATCTTTAAAAAAAATCCTAAAGACTCCAACCCAAATTTTGGAGTGAATCAAGGAATTGAGTAAATTGTAGGATGTACATTCAACATAAAAAAATCAGTTGCATTTCTATGTACTAACAATGATATATCTGAAAAAGAAGTAAAGAAAACTATCATATTCACAAAAGCATCAAAAGCAATAAAATACTTAGGAGTAAATTTAACCAAGGAAACAAAGGATTCATTTAATGAAAACTATGAGGTTTTGATGAAAGAAATTAAAGAAGACACAAACAAATGGAAAGATATCCCATGTTCACAGATTGGAAGAATTAATATTAAATAATATTAAATAAATGTCCCTACTACCCAAGCATTCTATAGATTTAATGCAATATCTATCAAAATTCCAATGGCATTTTTCGCAGAAATAGAAAAAAATGTTAAAATTCCTTTGAAACCACAAAAAATCATGAATAACCAAAGGAATACTGAGAAAGAACAAAACTAAAAACATCATAGTTCTTGATTTCAAACTATATGACAGACACAGTAATTAAAACAAAACAGTATGGTACTGAGAAAAATAGATATCTAAACCAATGGAACAGAACAGATAGCCAGAAATAACCTCTTGGATATACAGTCAACTATTTGTTAAGGAAATCAGGAACATCTAGTGGATGTGGAGAAAAGAGAATGCTTGTGCACTGTTGGCGGAAATGGAAATTGGTTCAGCTACTGTGGAAAGTAGTATGAAGCTCCTCAAAAAAATTAAAAATAAAATTACCATTGGACCCAGCAATACCACTTCTGGGAGTATATCCAATGGAAATGAAAACAGGATCTTGAAGAGATATCGGCACTCCCATGTTTATTGCAGCACTATTCACAATAAGTAAGATATGGAAGCAACCTAAGTGTCTGTCAACAAACAGATAAAAATGTGAGAGATTATATAACACAAACTATTATTCAGCCTCAAAAAAGAAGGAAATCCTGTCTTTTGTGACATGGATGTACTTTGAGAGCATTATGCTTAGTGAAATAAGACAGAAAATGACCAATATTGTATGACATCACTTATATGTGGTATCTATAAAGAAAAAAATGAACTTGTTGAAATAGATCTAACCTCTTAGCAATTTTGAAGTTTATAATGCGGCTTTGTTGACTATAATCACTATGCTGTGCATTACATCTTCAGAACTTATTGATCTACTAGTAGCAAGTTTGTACCCTTTAACATCCCCTCAATTTCCCCCTCCCTCAGCCCCTTGGCCACCCAAGTCTGTGATTCCTGAATCACAATTCTAAGACCCTCAAATAAATGTTTTTGTTTTATTTCAATTCTGCCATTTTTCTTGGTTGACACATATAGACAAACAACAATTTTTAAAAGAAATGACAAAATAACAACAGCAACAGCAAAATCCTACAATTCCCAGCCATCCATTCTACTTGGTGAGGCCACAAGTTTATGCTGGCAAAGTGGAAGAACAGCAAGTATAGAAGGAACCTAGGTCCCTGAGTGTCATGGCACCAACACAGCAATGGCTGCTTAACCTCCGACCTAATGTATGTGAGAAAGAAACTTCTACCCTGCTTATGTCTAAGTTAATTGTGTTTTTTTCTTCACAGCTAAATATAACCTAAGGAGTATGAGAATAGTTTACATTTATTATATCTGTCTCCACTGAGTTTAAAATGGTTGGTCTAAAATTAGTTTCTTTTCCTATTACCCAGTATATGAGTAATGTAAAAAAGATTAGTGCGTTGAGAAAAAATATAGACAAATTATTTGCTTTTCTGATTCATTCATTCATTCATTCATTCATTCACTCATTCACTCTTAGTTTCAAGCTATAGCATGCATGATGTTTTTTCCTTTGTGTTCTTACACTCCTGAGCTATGTATGAGGTCAGTTTCTAGAAAACTTGTGAACTACCACTTTTAATATAACAGTGTGAATCAAAAACCCACCAAAAGGATGGAAAATATGGTTTAAAATAAACATCACCAATTTATTTGTTTATAGCTACATTCCCCCGAGCATGCAGCTTCTATTTCTTTCTCCTCAATACATAGATCAAGTTTCAGATTTTTGTTGTCTCCAGAGAACATATTGTGAGGAATAAACTAAAATGTTTTTTTTTCTTTACAAAACTTGGTATTGTCCTTCACCTTCTACATTCTTTGGAAGTTTGTCTCTCATTTAATCTACTTTATGGCACCTTAGTGCCCTACAGGAGTCTTCTACTGTCCTATTTATCTTTTCTATGGAGGATTATTTTAAAGCCTAGCTGTTTAATAGTGACTAAATATAGTAGAGGGCATGCATTAGGACACATTAAACAAACTTCTAGTTATTTTGGTGTATAGGATGAAGATATTACTATACATTTGATATGTTCTATTATGCTATTATGTCTGCAAGCCTTTTTAGATTATTCATCAAAAGGATATTTTAAAACATGGCACTCTATACAGAATATATTTTGGTAAGTGCCAGCATTTCAAAGTCCATTAAAATTGGTTCTTTCTAAAGATGATCAAATGAAGGAAAACATTTAGATGGAAAATTGGAATAAATACACTTCAGTAAGTACTTCAATAGATCTATCTAGGCGATATTAGCTCTTTAAAATAGACACAAAAATCTCAAAAAAGGAGGTGGACAGGAGAAGCTTTTTGGGATTAATGCAACAGTAAGTGAAATCCACAGGAGCAGAGTATAATAACAGCACGGAGATTCAAAAGACTATTGAACCAGAGGAGCTGCAGGTGTAATAACCCAGAGGCTTGAAACATTATAACACACTTTGAGGATTTTTTTAAAAAGGCTTAGTATAGATGGAAGAAAGTATGTCTATTATGTAGTAGAGTAATAGGAACTGAGAAGAGAAGAAATCAGGTATCAAATTTTGAATTGATTCATCAAATTAAGAATGAATTTTATCCTAAGAACTCTTTGGGAAGGAAAGTACATTTGGAAATATTACTCTGGCAACACTGGAAGAATGGTGAGAGACCATAAATACAATTAGAAAATAATGAGAATCTGAATTAAATCAGAAGTGGCAGGAAAGTCATGTGTGATATGAAAAATGCAAAGATAGTGTATATATGTGATTTTATGATTGATAAAGGAATAATAGCAAAGACAGTTTCCTGGCTTGGGTAATTGTGTGAGGAGGTATCATTCTTAATCTAGATTATGATGGACAGATTTTGAAAATAAATATGTTTATGTTGGCATTTTGAATGTATGTCTAGGACAAATGGGTAAATTCAGTAAGTAAGAAACTTGAAATGGAAACTAAAACTCAGTAGGGAGGGATGTATAGGATTTCTGGCTTAAAATTACAAGTTACGTATGAAAATGCTCACTAGGAAACACTTTTTATGTTTTAAATGGAAAAATTAGGAAATAGTATATAACTACATTACACCCTCCCTCAATATTTCTAAAACTTTTAATTATAGAAAAATTTAAAAAATATAGAAAAAATAGTCATTATACTAGGAATAAATGAGTTAAACATTACTTACTGAACAGCAAATGATTACTACGGTTATTATAGCTTCTTTGAATGCTGTTAATCTTTTCTTTTTTTTTTTTTTTAAAGATTTTATTTATTTGACAGAGAGAGAGACAGCCAGTGAGAGAGGGAACACAAGCAGGGGGAGTGGGAGAGGAAGAAGCAGGCTCATAGAGGAAGAGCCTGACGTGGGGCTCGATCCCAGAACTCTGGGATCACGCCCTGAGCCAAAGGCAGACCCTTAACCGCTGTGCCACCCAGGCGCCCCAATCTTTTCTTGTCTCTAGCAATTTCCAAGGCACACAAACTCTTTGATGGGGCTAGGAGCAATTTTTTTTTAGATTATTTATTTATTTATTTGACAGAGAGAGAGAGGTGGCGAGAGAGGGAACACAAGCAGGGGGAGTGGGACAGGGAGAAGCAGGCTTCCCACCCAGCAGGGAGCCTGATGCAGGCTTGGTCCCAGCGTTCTGGGATCATGACCTGAGCCAAAGGCAGACCCTTAGCGACTGAGCCACTCAGGCGCCCCTAGGAGCATTTTTTGTAAATGTATACATCACTCTTGGGGGACTCAAAATTATACTGTTAAGACTTCTCTTTCTGGCCATGACATAGTAACTCTTAATGAATAAACCCTTCCACTGTAAACAACTATAAAACTAGACAAAATATTTAAATAATAGTTTTCTTTCAAGATTATAATCCCTGAAAGGCAAATTATAAATCATAAACATAATTAAAAGAAAATTAGAACTAGAAGATTAAAAAAAAAAACCCTGAATATATGATAACAGAACACAACTCAGGAACAATGTGATCAAAATGAAAATGATGCCATATAACTTCCAACACAGTAGTGGAAAAAATGGAGAAGGAGCAACTACTGAAAGCAAGAATCATGTTTTACATAGCACAACCAGGAGAAATAAACTATAAAGTAATTTAAATGGGGAAAAATTGATTAAAAAATTTATTTGTTGTTACAGAGAAAGACAAATACCATATGATTTCACTTATATGTGAAATTTAAGAAGCAAAACAAATGAATAAACAAGCAAAAAACAGAAATCATCGCATAAAAACGGAGTACAAACTGATGGCTGTCAGAGGGGTAGGGGCATGGAGATGAGCAAAATGGGTGAAGGGGAGATGAAGATACAGGCTTCCAGTTATGGAATTAATAAGTCATGGGGATAAAAGGTACAGCATAAGGAATACAGTCAATAGTATTCTAATGGCATTGTATAGTGACTAATGGTAGCTATACCAGCAGTGAGCACAGCATAATGTATAGACTTGTTGAATCTTACCTTGTACACCTGAAACTAATGTAAAAATTTGCACCAATTATACTTCAATTAAAAAAAAAGTGCTATAAGAAAGTATTAGAATAATGTGGGTTGATTATTAAGGAGTAAAGAGAATTCCAGAGAATACAGGAATCATTCATATAAAGAGCAGGCACAACCAAAAGACCTGAGATACGCTACACAAGGAAGAAAGACCTCCCAACCCTAGGTTATAACCTAGACTCTGGTAGACAGAGCATGGCTGTTATGCACTGAATGGCAGAGAAGTTGCTGTGGCTCTTTGCTGAAAATCCTTCCTCTAGGGCACAGAAGAAGCTGTGCATTGGAGGCACTATGAAACCAACTGAGGGTTTTTAAAGGGAAACTGCTGGTCCCTGGGCAATGGTGAGCACAGGGCCTGTGGATACTGGATATGGGGGAGTTTCCAACTCTGAGTGAGCTGAATGAAGAAGAAATCATGTCTGTTGGAGAATTCAGATACTGTAGAAACTACCCCTGTAGAGAGAAAGAGACTGGTGCTAGGGAAGCTATCTGTGCTTCCTGTCAAGGAAACCTGTCAAAGAAACCTGTCAAAAGAGCACACCTGAACCAGGAAGGAAAACTCCCACTCTCCCGCCCCTGCAATGTTTCTCACAACATCCTCGACTGACAAATCTTAACACCTCATGCCAGAAAGCAGAACATTTTTAAATATCCCAGGTTTATTTTTACAGAGTAAGCAATGGAAGGTGAATCTGGAGCTAGGAGAGCCAGCTATTATAATATAATACCATGTGACCCAGCTATTCCACTCCTAGGTATTTACTAAGAGAATGAAAATATAAATCCAAAAAAAAAGTTCTATATGAACGGTCATTGCAACTTCACTCATATAAGAAAAAACAGGAAACAATCAAAATAGCCATCAACATATGATTGAATACACAAATTGAGGCAACTCTATACAATTAAATAGTTTTTGGCAATAAAATGGAACAAACCATTGTTACATGAAACAATATGGATAAAATTTAAAAGCACTCTGTGGAAAGGATGAAGTCACATAGTAAAGAGTACATAATGTATTTTTAAATTTATATGAAAATCTTGAAAAGGCAAAAAATAATCTATAGAGAGAGAAAAATCAATTTTTGCCTAAGGCAAGTGGTGAACGAACTGACAGCAAAGCAAAATAAGGGAGCCTTATGGGATGATGAAAATATTCTGTATATTGATTTGGCTGGTGGTTATGTGATTGGGTAAATTTGTCAAAATCACCAAACTGCACATTAAAAAGGTATGTATTTTGCTATATGCAAACTATGCCTAATTTAAAAATGTCTGAAGTTATTTATGACATTAATTAATTTTAAGGAACTAGAGGTTTTATCCACACATCACTGAACTAGAATATTATATTGAATTTTGGTATTTATGTAAATGTATATTTTTCTATATTAACTTTACCTACAAATCATCATGTTGAAAGATACATATTTATTTGGCATCTGTATATTTAAGACCAGGATTTTTTTTTAAATAAACCAAATTTCGTGAAGCATTTTTACATAGGGAGATGTAGATAGCATCAAAAAATAACTATCATCCAATCTTACTCATGCATATGAGAACTATTAACTATTAATAAATTGATCCAAGAAGTGTATTAAAATAATATTAGTATATCATGAACAAGTGGGTTTATCCAAGGAATATAATTCAACTTGTATCACTTAAAATAATACAATGGATTAATAAATAAGAACTATTTGATCATTATAATAGAAATAAAAATACAAATTAATAAATTTTCACATCCACTTCTGATGAACAATTCTTAGCAAGATTGGGTTAAAATGATACAAGCACGGCTGCTGTTACTACCAATAATTAATATTCTTCTAAAGGATTTAACCCATCAGTTATCAGTGAGATACCTTTGGCTGCAAGTAATAGAAAACTGCAACTCACACATCTTAAATTCTATTAAATGTCATTACTTCAGATATAGAGCTCTTTGAATAGTAGACTCAATTGCTTAAAAACTAAACTTTTTTTTCCCTTCTTCATTTTTTTACTCTGCATTCCTCAGAGTGCATCTTTGCTCTCAGGGTGGCTCCTTTCATGGTTACGATGTGCATGCATCAATTCAGGGCATCATCAACAGTTTTTGTTGCAGAACCTCCCAATGGAGCATACTTTAAGTGCCCTTAATTACCATCTAAATTTACCGCAAGGGGAGAGAGAACAGTGTGATTTGCTTAGAGTAATCTGAATATATTTGTAAAGCATGAAGAATGGGTGTTCTATAGAAAGAAGTTGCATTTCTATTAGCAAGAATGAAGTGTCAGAGAGATGGTTAGGTTAGGATGTTACACTAATGTAATAAAAAGTAATGAAGGAGAAGGTAAGTGTAAAAAAAAGATAAACACAGGAATTTATTACATAATCAAGAAAGTATCAGCTTGTATCATTTAATACAATCACCCAATAACAGAAAAACTAAAAAGGGATTTAAAATTCATTTCTATATAAGATAAATACATACTAATTATTTCCATATATACCAATAATAAAATAGAAAACTTAAAATAAGCAAAGCCACTGAAAATAAACTTAGAAATAATTGCCCAAATCTAAAGCTTGGAACACTAAAACTGTCCTGAAAGTCTTAAATTGCATGAAATAATAATATTATATTCCTACATAAAAAGATTTGATATGGCAAAAATTTGAGATATAAACTCAATATAGTTCACAATAAATCAGGAACAGACTATTTTGTTTGACTTAGCAAAGCTATTCTAGTATTTATCTAGAAGTGTAAATTAAAAATGCATTATTGATGTATTAATAACAGGAGCGGTTAGTATATAATATTTGCCATTAAATTAGTGGGAAAAGATAACCATTTAGTGCTGGGTAACTGACCTTTACTTTTAAAATAAATAAATCTGTATTTCTATCCCATGCCATACACAAAACAGAGTGGAGTATAACTTGTAAATTACACAGTACAAAAAAAATTAGTGTGGTCAAATAACATTTATGAGTGTGTGGAGATTTCTTAAGAAACAGACATACCTTAGAAGCAATGGAAAAATAAAAAATTGTTTTATTTTAGTGTGTCAAAAATTACACTAAACTACAAAGAAACTTACCAAAGGTAAATGTTAAAAAAAGAAAGAAAGAAAAGAAAGAGATGAAGGAAAATACCGGTAACATATACAATAAATAACTGGTTTCTACAAATGAATGAGAAAAGGACAATGATCCCAATTTGAAAACAGGCAAACAATAGAAATAGATAACTCACAGAAATAAAAACAAATTTTTAAGTAACAAAAGAACTGTAGCCCAGCGGTCACCATTTTTTTTTTCTGTAAAGTTCCAAATAGTGGGTATTTTAGTCTATGTCAGCCAGATATCTCTGTTGCAATTACTTTGACATTTCAGTGTGGAAACAGTCATAGGCACTAAATACACAAAAGGACATGACTGTGCTCATTAAAACTCCCCAGTTTGGCCAAGTTATTGCATTTGTCAACCTCTTCTCTAGTCCACAGTAATCAAAGAAAAAAAAAATATGTTTTTAAAGTAGCTTAATTGCCAGATTAAAATTTGGGTGATAAATTTTTTAAACAATTAAAATATATCAGTTTTCTGATTAAGAAAAAAATGTCAATAAGGAGCCATTTAGAAGTTATCTTATTTAAAAAATAGGCAATGCATGAGAATGATAGAAATATATTAAAAATTATGTAGGTATTTTTAATATTATAAGATTTAATCAGTTTACTCAAATACATTTGGCTACCACACTATGTAAAGAGCCCAAGAGCCCAGATGTCTATCCACAGAAGAATGGATAAAGAAGATGTGGTATATATATAGATACAGATATAGACATAGATATAGATAATGAAATATTATGCAGCCATCAGAAAATGAAATCTTGCCATTTGCAATGATGTGGACAGAAATAGAGGGTATTATGCTAAGTGAAATAAGTCAATCAGAGAAAGACAATTATCATATTGTATCACTGATATGTGGAATTTGAGAAACAAGGCAGAGGATTATAGGGGAAGAGAGGAAAAAATGAAACAAGACAAAACCAGAGAGGGAGACAAACCATAAGAGACTCAATCTCAGGAAACAAACTGAGGGTTACTGAAGTGGAAGGGGGGTGGGAGGGATGGGGTGGATTGGTGATGGACACTGGGGAGGGTATGTGTTGTGATGAGCACTCTGTGTTGTGTAAGACTGATGAATCACAGATCTGCACCCCTGAAATAAATAATACATTATATGCTAATAATAAAAAAAATAAAAACATTTGGCTGCTATTTTATCATTATTTTAACTTAAATAAACCACTTAATTCTGTTTACTCTTAAATGTACTATTTTTAATATATACCCATAAATATAAATTAGGAACATTATAGTAGTAAGGTAGCAAAAAAATAAAATTATCATGAGATATCTCTACTCTTATTCTTCTAAAAACCTCAAAGGATCTACAAGATGAGTTGCTTAATGCTTAATAAATTTAAGTTATAAAAATGATCACATTAACATTGGTTATAGATTAAAGGATTATATATTTAAAATAGTAGAAACATTTTGATAGAATATCAACCTTTAAAAAAATGGAGAAACAGAAGGGAGTGTGTGTGTGTGTATAGATAGATAGATAGATAGATGATAGATAGATAGATAGATAGATAGATAGATAGATAGATAGATAGATGTTGTTTTTAATTATGAAGTAACATTATTCATATTATTTTTTTAAGTAGGCACCATGCCTAACATGGGCTCGAACTTACAACCCTGAGGTCAAGAGCCACATGCTTTACCAACTGAGCCAGCCAGGCGCCCCAACATTATTCATCTTAAATGGAGAAACAGGCTACACTATTGTGTAGATTTCCTTCTTAGTACATTTCCAAAACACTCCCTTAAGATTAAGAAAGCCAAAGTGAAACATAGGCTAACTTTCTGTAACTATGATTAATTCCTCTGGCAAACAGTCACGAGGTCGTTTGGGATATCTGTTTGCCTGCAGCAGCAAGCCAGCATTTAGTTAGCAGCTACTGGTGGGTCCAGAGTGTTGGTGTTGTCCTCACGTTCCTGGTGTCCAGGTGGGTCCAGAGTGTTGGTGTTGTCCTCACATTCCTAGTGTCCTGATTATGTTTATGGTGTGATGTTCTTTAAGCCAGTTATCTTCAGTGGCCTCTGTTTGATTTCCCATCTATCTGATTGTGAAAGAGGTAACAGCTTCCCTGGGGAGAGTCCGAGCAGTACTGTTGGCTTTGTATTTTCTCTAGATACAAGCATACAGACCACTCTTTCAGTATCTGATATATTTACACTACCAAATTCATTGTATTAATTCCCTTCTCTTGATGAAGTTGCTGGCAGCAAACAAGTTATCTGGCAGACAATAACTAGAAAACATTATTTGGGGGCAGCAGGGAAGATGAAACAGAAGGCATGATAGGAACTAAGACTCCAGAAAGGGATAAATCTTCAGGTGGACAACTTTTATCCTGGACCCACTCAGGTGGCTGACAATTTGGGCTTCATACCAAAAATGGTTCTTGCGGGGGGAAAAGAAAACAACGAGCAGAATCTTTGGCAAAGACTGAGGAAACCTCAAGGACATAGACACTTCTTTCCATAGGTTTGTTTGCCCAAACCTGAAACTATAAGGCAGAGAAGCAGAACATAGCAGAAATCCACTGAAAATCAGAACTGAGATTTGGCACAAGTAGTTGAAACAAATATTACATTTCTGAACCTGTTCAAGTGAGAGACAATGCAGAAAATACCAGGTTCTTGGTTTAAAATCCTGGAGGATTAGGAGCTCAGTCTTGAAGATTTTGAATGCTGTAATCCAGCTTTAAACCAATACAGCCCATCATGAGATTAAGATAATCCCTCTGTTTGTTTAGCAGAGAGGATGTTGAGTCTTCTAAAAAGGAAGAGAACATAATCTGGAGCCTCTACAATTATTTAAAAAAAACCTCTGACAAAGGAAAAATGAGAAGACATTGCAGAAAATGGGACCTCATGACTAAAAGCAAACAGGCAAAAATCGAACTACATGACTAAAAACAAGGGAGAAAGATATTCAAAAGACAAACACCTTTGCTCACCTCCTGGGTTCAGCCAGTCCCTGCCCCAGCCCACTGTGGATGTCTAGGAGCCCAAGAAGATGGCAGAATAGGAGGATCCTAAACTCACCTCATCCCATGGATACACCTAGATAACAGCTGTATCAGTGCAACTAACCTAGAAAACAACACAAACACGAGCTAAACAGACTCTTTCAGTTACTCATAGAGAGGAGACCACACAGAAAAGGGTAGGAGGGACAGAGACATGGTTGGAAACCAAAATCCCAGAGAGACTGACCACAAACAGGAGGGACAGCATCAACATGGAAAAGGAAGAGGAGCAGACAGACCGCACACCAGATACCTCAGGCACAGGGGACCTCCAGTGAGAAGACAAATCCTCATAATATTTGGCTTTGAAAACCAGTGGGCTTGAAATTATGAGTTTTTATAATCAATGGGGCTTAACTCCAGGAACTTTTAAAAGCAGGGGACTTAGCTGGTGGGAGAGTCACAGGGCAATAGGAAACTGAGTCCCCACCCTTAAAAGGACAGCATAATAACCCCACTGAGATGCAGCATACAAGCGGCAGTTTGAAAAGTGCCTGAGGTATACAGAAAAATTTATTTACTAACCTCAGAACATGTGCTGGAGGGGCAGGAAACTGTAGAATACTTCTCCAAGAATGAAAGGCGTGTGGGTGTCATTTCTCCCTGCCTCCCCATCACTACCAGCCTAGATACTCAGACACCTGCAAGAATAAGCACTAACACTTTCCACCTAGCTTGTTAACACTGTGCCCTGCCCTTGTGCTCTCCTATGGACTTGCCCTATCCAACCCACTTCATTTGGCAGGAGTCCCTCCAATGTGGCTCCTTCTATAAGCAGACCTGACAGCAACCAGTGCCACTCCATAGTGACTCCTGCCTGGGGAGGGGGAAGATAACCACACACAGCAGTTTGACTACAGCCGCAGCAGTAGGCTGTGGGCAGAAATATGACCTGACTGCTGGCCCTGCTCATCCACATAAACCTCAAAGAGGCAACATAAGGAGAGAGCCTTGTAGTTTAAGGTCACTGCAACCCCAAAAGGCGGACTAGGGACTGGCATCTGATCTAACGCCAGGCCTTGCCCACTAATGAAGGCCTCTCAGGGGACAAGGCACAGAGTGCCCTGCAGTTCTCTGTGAAAACAGTCCTGGCAAATGGGCTGAGGGCAGGCATCTGGTCTGACCAAACAACTAGACGTAAGCAACCCCACACTGGTCCCTTAATAGCACAGAGACCAAACCCACAACAGGCAAAGAGGGCCACTGCAGCCACCTGGACTAAAGGCAAGTGTGGCTCAGCCACAGCAGTAGAGTGCACATAACAAACAGAGGAGACACCCCTGAGGTACCTGGTTCTACTGAACAGGGGACACTGCACTACCGGGTACTACAGGATCTCTTCTTCATAAGTCCACCACTTTGAAGATCAGGACACATAGCTGACTTTCCTAATACACAGAAACAAACACAGAGAGAGAGGCAAAATGAGGAGATAGAGAAATATGTCCCAAATGAAAAGACAGGACAAAATCACAGTGAAAGAATGAAATGAAATGTAGATAAGTAATATGCCTGATAGAAAATTCAAAATAATGGTAATAAAGATACTACTGGATTTGACAAATGAGTGTAGGATCTCAGTGAGACCTTCAACAAAGAGACAGAAAAAAAAAAAGAACAAATCAGAGATGAAGAACTCAATAAGCGAAATTAAAATACACTAGAGGGAGGGGCGCCTGGGTAGTTCAGTCAGCTAATGGACTGACTCTTGATGTTGGCTCAGGTCATGATCTCAGAGTTGTAGGAATGAGCCTTTCATCAGGCTTTGAGCTCAGCAGGTTGTCTGCTTGAGATTCCCTCTCTCCATGCCTGTCTCCCCATGTTCTCTCTCTCACTTTTTCTCTCAAATAAATAAATAAATCTTTAAAAAAATATACTAGAGGGAAAAAATTATAGATTAGAGGAAGTAGAAAAATGGATCAGTGAGCTGGGAGACAGAGTAATGGAAAGCAACCAAGTTGAACATAAAAAAGAAAAAAAAAAGAATAATAGAAAATGAGAATAGGTTAAGGGAAATCAGCAACATCTTCAAGCCCAATAATATTTGCATTATAGGGATTCCAGAAGAGAAGAGAGAGAAAAGGGGGCAGACATTTACTTACAGAAATAATAGCTGAAAACATCCCTAAGCTGGGAAAGAAAACAGAAATCTGATCAAGGAGGCACAGAGAGCCCCCAACAAAATCAACCCAAGGAGGTTCATACTGAGTATGTAATAATTAAAATGAATGATAAAGAGAGAATTTTAAAAACAGCAAGAGAAAACAAAACAAAACAGAGACAAGGGAAACCAATGTTATGGCTGAATTTTTGGAAGAAATTTTGCAGGTCAGAAGAGAGTGGCATGATAATATTCAATGTGCTGAAAGGGGGAGTCAAAAACAAAACAAAAACCCCCACAAACAAGCAAGCAAGCAAACAAACAAACAAAAACACAGCAGCCAAGAATACTCTATCCAGCAAGGCTATCATTCAAATTAGAAGTAGAGATAAAGAGTTTCACCAAAAATCAAAAGTTAAAGGAGTTCATCATCAGTAAACTAGACCTACGAGAAATGTTAAAGGGTATTATTTGAATGGAAAGAAAAGGCCATAATTAGGAGGAAGAAAATTAGGAAAGAGGAAAAATATCACAGGTAAATACAAACCTAATAAAAGTAGTATATTAATCACTTATAAAACTAGTATGGAGTTTAAAGCACAAAAGCAGTAAAATCAGTTATAACTATAAAATCAAACAAGGGATTCACAAAATAAAAGGATGTAAATATGACATCATATACATAAAACATGGAGTGGGGGGAATAAAATGCAGATACTGCATTTTTTACAAATTGAAGGTCTGTGGCAATCCTGCACCAAGCAAGTCTATAGGGACCATTTTTCCAGTAGCATCTGCTCACTTTGTGTCTCCATGTAACATTTTGACAACTCTCACAATATTTCAAACTTTTTCATTGTTATTATATTTGTTATGGTGATCTAGGATCAATGATTACAACTTGTTGAAAGCTCAGGTGACAGCATTCTTTTTAATAAGGTGTTTTTAAATTAAGGTATGTACATTGGGGTTTTTTTTAGACATATGGTGTTTCACACTTAACAGACTCCAATACAGTGTAAACATAACTTTTATATGCATTGGGAAACCAAAACAAGTTTATTTGACTTGCTTAAATTGTGAGGTTTGCTTTACTGCAGTGGTCTGGAACCAAACCTGCAGTATCTCCAAGGTATGCTTGCCTAAGACATTAATTGTATTTCTATACGCAATCAATAGATAGTCGGTAAGTGTCTGCCTTCAGCTCAGATAATGATCCTGAAGGCCTGGGACTGGGCCTGCATGTGGCTCCCTGTTCAGTAGGGATCTGCTTCTCCCTCTTCCTTCCCCACTGTTTCTCTCTCTCTCTCTAATAGATGAATAAAATCTTTTAAAACAAATGAATTGACAAGTTGATTCGTATAATTGATATGGAAATACAAGTTATTCAGAAGAGCCCAACTGATCTTGAAAAATAAGAAAAATATTGGTCTTAAACTTCTCATTTTCAAAACTAAACTATAAAGCCTTATTACTTAACAACAGTATGGTACTGACATAATTATGGATGTATAGAATAAAGGGATAGAATTCAGCATCTATAAATAAATGCTTATATTTATGGTCATTGATTTTCAATAATTGTGCTGCAAGCAATAAGACTACTGAAAAAAATCTTTTCAACAAATGGTGCTAGGAAAATTGTATACCTACATACAAAAAGATAAAGTTGGGGTACTTTTAAACACCATAAACAAAAATTAACTCAGAATAGATGATAGACTTAAATGTAAGTTAAAACCATAAAACTCTTTGTAAAAAGTATAGGATTAAATATTTGTGGCCTTCTATTAGGTAACTGCTGACAAAAAATAATACAAACACAAGTCACACACAAAAAAAGATAAATTGGACATCATCAAATATTAAAAAAAAATTCTGCAAACAACTATCATCAAGAAAGTGAAAAGAAAATCCACAGAATGGAAGATAATATTTGGAAGTAATATCTCTGATAAGAGACTTGTATCCAGAATATATAAAAATTTAACTTAAACTGAGTAATATCAAATATCTAATTAGGGGGCACCTGGGTGGCTCAATTGCTAAGCGTCTGCCTTTGGCTCAGGTCATGATCCCACGGTCCTGGGATTGAGCCCCACATAGGGCTCTCTGCTCAGCGGGAAGCCTGCTTCTCTCTCTCCCACTCCCCCTGTGTGTTTTCCCTCCCTTACTGTGTCTCTCTCTGTCAAATAAATAAAATCTTTAAAATATATATATGTATAAAATTAGATATTTGCAATCATAATATATAAAAGTCACAATTCAAAAATAACATAAAAGTACCAAGGTTCAATGGTTTTACTGGTAAATAAATATGTAAGAAGAAAACAGAATCTCTACTACAAAATAGAAGCAGGGAAATATTCAGCTTTTGGTGGGCTGAAGAGAACTGAGCTTTTAATGGGCTGATGCAATTTGATTGTGCCTACCTGAAGAATCTTAACTTTTGATAACATCAAATTCAACTGATTAGTAACCTTAATTACCTTTATGAATTTCTTGTCATGGATGTAACATCTCATCATATTCATAATTCCAGGAATTAGGACAGGGAATCTTGGGGGGAGACATTTTGGCATTCTGCCTAATCCATTCACTAATATACTTGTAGAAATATACTGGTTTTTGCTTGTTTGTTTTTTCTTCTGTAAATGAACATCTTGATTGAGAACAATGAAAAAATGAATGCTGAGAAAGTGTATGGTAGCTAACTTGGCTCATTTAAACAAACTTCATTGGTTGACTGTGCTTACATCTCATTAGACTGATGACACATGGTCAAGCATGAATGTAAAATTGTTGGAAGACTGAGTTTTTAATTGAGTAAATTGTTGTCCATCCCTTCCACTGCTCCAACTGAGATTTGGTTATTAAGGTAGAAGAGGTTCTTATATATTTTATGGGCAACTAAGTTTATCTACATACATCAGCATTTCCAATTCTCACAATATGTATTCTCCATACTTCCAAGTCTTTACTTGTATGTTTGAAGGGACATGTATTTGTTTAGTTTCAAAATAGCACAGAACCTCTTTAATAATTCAGTAGGACTTAAAATTATTGTTGAACTTGGAGATACATACTAATAGGAGACGTTATTTTTAAATAACAAATTTGTTCCACTGCTTCTGTCAAGGCATCTATAATATACCATATCATTTTTAAGCCTGAATGTTTTCTTTAGGGAAATGAGATGATGAAAGTTTAGAAAATACTCTTTTTTTTAAGTTTTTATTTAAATTCCTCTTAGTTAGAGGTGTTTGGGTGCCTCAGTGGGTTAAGCATCCAACTCTTGATTTTGGCTCAGGTCATGATATCAGGGTCATGGGATTGAGACCCCTGTTGGGCTCTGCACTGAGCACTGAGCCTACTTGGGATTCTCTCTCTCCCTCTCCCTCTACCCCTCCCCACACCTCTGCTCACTCTTGTGCTCTCTCTCTCTCTGTATAAAATTCAATCAGTCAATTAATCAATCAATTCCCATTAATTAACACACAGTGCAATATTAATTTCAAGTTTACAATCTAGTGATTCAACACTTCCATATAAAACCCGGTGCTCATCACAAGTGTCCTTCTTAATCCCCATCACCTACTTAAACCATCCCCCCACCCACCTCCCCTCTGGTAACCATCAGTTTGTTCCCTACAGTTAAGAGTCTGTTTCTTAGTTTTTCTCTCTTTTGTTCCCTTTGCTGGTTTGTTTGGTTTCTTAAATTCCACATATAAGTGAAATCATATTGTACAATGCTCAAGTAAATGGATGTTATTTTGTTTAGTAACTGCAGTAATGGTAGTGAAAATAATCTTAACTTCAGTAATAATAATGTTTAAAAGTTACGGGGCACCTGGGTGGCTCAGTCGTTAAGCGTCTGCCTTCGGCTCAGGTCACGATCCCAGTGTTCTGGGATCGAGCCCTGCATCAGGATCCCTGCTCAGTGGGAAGCCTGTTTCTCCCTCTCCCACTCCCCCTGCTTGTGTTCCCTCTCTTGCTGCCTCTCTCTCTGTCAAATAAATAAATAAAATCTTAAAAAAAGAAAAAAAAAGTTAATCCTCACTAAATACCAGACATCAGTCTTAGTACTTTACATACCTTCAGCTAACCAATTTTAACATTAAACCAATGATCTGAGTGGTTTATTATCCTCATTTTACATACAATGAAATTAAGGAACGTAGATGTTAGGTAACTTCCAGATATTTCAGTATATAGTTTTAGTCCACTGCTAGTGCAGTTGACTTTTGTGACAAAAATAAGCATACTGCCTACCAAGTTGAGCAATTCACTATATTCTAGATGGTTTTGTTGCATGAACTTTATATATTTAGTGTAGATTCTCAATTAGGAACTTCTGGTCACATCCTTGGCGTAAACAGATGTATATTTTACATTATATTCAATTTTAAGCCAGCAGATGTGATTTTCAAGTCAATGATTTCATACAAAGTAGTTTCTGATTGTGCTACATATGGTATGGATGCATTAATATAATGAGTAACTTCTGGAGTAACAATGCAAATTTCCCATGAAATATATATTTTATAGACATATAAATCAAGGTGTTGACATATGAAAATCATGGCATTTCAAGGCAGTTTTAGATTCTGACATAGAAATTTAATAAAACTGTTTATATTCAGAAAAAGAAAACACTTTAAAGGATTCTTTTTAACATATTTTAATTCCGGTGGAGATTGTGTCATAAAATCTGGTATCTGCAATAGTAGCTGACTCAAGACATCCATATTTAATGTTTCCTCCAGACTCTTAGACAATTATGCCATTATCAGCACACTTGTAAGACAAGGCTTAAGGTTTATATTGGTGCACTAAAAATTGTAATCACTGCACAATTTAAAAAAAATAGTTGAATAATTTCATGATTCATACTATGGAAATAATTAACAGTTTAACAATGATTCACAAGTATATTTATTAAGGTCCAATCAGAAAGGAAGAACAATGCCAGGTATTTCCAAGAGAGATAATTATACTACAGATAATTGATTAAACAATTATTGGATGGCTGAAAGAACAAAAAAGAGATGCTAAGATGACCCAGTTACAAATGACTAGAGGAGCAGACACCACACCTAGGTCAGGGGAAAGAGAATGTAAGAGGGGAATTCACAGGAGACATAGATACTTGGAATAGAGGGGTTTACACGGTTGGGGCTTTGGAGGTCACCACATCACCTGCGCTGGGACTTGTGAGGGAGACACAGCTGATGTTCTGACAGCTTAAGGTCAGAGCACTTCTCCATGCTTGGATCATATATCAGACATTCTGTTTTTTTGTTCCCTCTTGAAATTTATAAGCAAAAACACAGTCCATTTGGTTAATCCCCCTTTTGACCTTTTAATCTGGTGGAATAGGGGTGATTCCAATTTCCAATTTAATTAAACAATTGATATGTACCTTGGTAATATAAAGGCTAAATCAGCAGAGACAAAAGTCAGTAAGAGGGAAATTAAACACAATTTTGCAAGAGGATTATTTGAGAGATACAGAAAAATGCAAAGTGGTTAAGTTAAAAAGGGGGGAATATAGAAAGATATTAAAAAAATCACCATTTATTCATCATTGATTCAGATTATATGAACTATCCCATAATGTGGCAATTTAATACCACAAGGTGTTGCTTCCAGCGATCATAATTGAATATTCAATAGAAAATTCCACTGGTCCAAAAATTTAAATGCTTCAGTATGACAGGGTATAGGTTAGCACAATTGAATCTATTGCCGGCTCATACTATAATTTAAGTTGTTGAAAAACGATTTATCTAGTCAGACAGAAAGTCGTATGGAATACCATGACCATAAATACTCCTTCAGTGAGCTCTGAAAAGGTGCTCCTGGCAGACGCATTAAGGGCAGGATAGGCAACCCAATCATTTGCCAAAGCTTTGTGTTTGCCAAACCAAAAGAGAAGGCAAGGGATGGCAAATACATCCATTGATATGACAAGTAAATATCAGCCAACTAGGACACAGAGTAGTATGGTAAGGATAGAGAGTAACATGGAAGGTCCAAAGAATAATACTCAGCATACTGCAATAATTTCAGTGACTTTAAATAAAAGAAGAGAGACATTACAGATACATTTATAGTCCCCTTGACTCCCTGTGATAAAGTTAGTGCATATTTTTATATTCTTGCTTTAAAAATATTATATGCACATATCTAAGAATATAATTGTTTTATGTTTCTATTTTTTTCATACTAATGGTATATTTAAATGCCATGCCACAACTTATTTCTCCTCTATTCACAAGTGTCTTCATAGAACTGTTTATGATATTTCAAGTTGATCTAGTACACTCTAATCACTGTACATTATTCTGTCATCATGGAAAATATTACATTTTATTCATCAGTTTTCTAACTGATTGATTCTTGGGCAGTTTTCTCTGGTAAACTCTTTTTCCTGTCTCATTTAACACAGTGAGAATTTCTTTAAAGGAAATACCTGTCATAGGATTGCTCAGTCTTAGGGTATTTGTATTTTCAATTATACTAATACTCCCAATTTGATCTACAGAGTAGTTGTAAAAATTTTCGTTCTCACTAGCCATCTAAGAGAGTTCCTACTTCAATCAAAACTTGGATGCATCATGTATCCTTAATATTTGTCAATATCTGCTAGTCTGATTCAGTGAAATGTTTTTTTAACTTTCACTCACCAGGTTACTAGCAAATCCAATACTTTCAATTATTAAAGAAATTTACACCTGCAAGCACTTTCCTTGGATTTGGGGATATACAGTGAAATGAAACAAAGCAAAACAGAATCTCAGCCCACAAAAGCTTACATTCTCATGTAAGGTGGGACAGAAATTTAATTTTTCACAGTTCTAGAGGCTAGAAGTTCAAGATTTCCTTGCCTTATAGATGGCTGCCTTCCTGCCATCCTCACATGGTCTCTCCTCTATGTATGTACATGTCTTCACCCATATTTCCTCTTCTAAGGATACCAGTCAGACTGGATTTGGGTCCATCCTAACTTAATTAATTCTGTAAAGACTTTATCTCCAAAGGTAGTCACATTCTACGTACAGGTTAGGGATTCAACATATGAATTTTAGGGAGAATACAACCTAGCCCATAATATCCATACTGGCTTTTGCACAACTCCCCTGCCTTTATGTTGAAAGATAACTGAGGCAGCCATTCACAATACTCCTCAAACCCAACAGTCAGTGTTTAGAAAGGAGCCCAAAAATATCAACTATTTCCTAACTCAGGGCTGTCTTTCCCCCATTTTGGAACTCTCACAAAATATTTTGAATATGATTCTAATATAAACCTCCTTTGATGTGTGAAAAATTTCAAAATCTGATCCTTAACTTCATATGAAAGAATAAAAGAACAGAAGAACTAAATGTGGTAGGCAAAATGTGGCTCCCCTCAAAATGTCCATATCCTAATTCCTGAAAACTATGAATATATCACCTGACCGGGCAAAAGGAACTTTGTATAACTAATTAAATACCTTGAACTGGAGAGATTATCCTAGATTATCCAGATAAACTCACTCTGATCATATGGGTCCTTAAAAGCAGTTGTTTCCTGGCTGTGGTCAAGGGATATGGACAGTAGAAGCAGAGTCAGAGAGATGTTAACTTACAGGCTGTGAATATGGAGAAAGAGAGTCACAAGCCAAGGACTGCCAGCAGTGTCTAGAAGCACTCGAGCTCTCACTATGTAATAATGCAATTCATCATCATAGCCCTCTACCAAAGTTTCAATTTGTAATCTTCATTTACTAGATACCATTATTTTCTTTCATTACATAGAAAAGGTAAGAGAGGCACACAAAAGCTAAACTACTTGTCTGAGCTTACAGGTTATAACAGTTAAAATGATACTTTGAACACAAAAGTATGCAGATCCAGAGCCTGCAATCCTAATTACCAGGATAAGTGACAAATTAAAAAAAAAAAAAAACAAAAACCTGATAATCACTAGTGAGAATGGATGAAAACCTGATGCTTTTCCATGAGAATACTGAGTACCTAAGATTTAAAGTCAGTGATGATTTTCATATACCTATAATTTTAGTACATGCTATTTTCCTTTCCTGCAGGACAGAAGAGCCTAGGAAAACAATAGGTATTCAGAATTCTTATTGCCAAAGTAATTGTCTTAGAGAATATCCAAAGGGATAGTTTATCTGAATATGTGACAAATGCTAAAGATTCAAAATTCAAAAGCAATAATGGGATATTTTATGAATATAAAATATACCTTAAGGGGAACATAATATGAAGAATGCACAGTGAAGGGTCTTTTATTAATTCTCTAAAACTCATACTACTTAAAAATCAATGCAAAATTAAAATAGGAAGCATTTTCTTGGACTGAATTTTACCAAATTTGGCAGGCAGCAGACCTAAAATTAACAAAACCCAAAAAGCAAATTTAGAAATTAAGACTCCAAATTAGTCAATATTTATATAGAGCATCCAAATTGCATTAAAAATCATTCAGTGACACAAATAGTGCTACCCAGTAAAGTTAAAGATTAATTTAATCATTTGTCATTTTAGAAACATTGTTCTCTACATTTTCAAGTCCATATGTAGAAGCTGAAAGAATACACATAACCAACATTTGCAAAATAAGACATTCATTTTGAAAATTATTTCTTTGCAAATAGTTTTTTATTTTATTGGTGAAAAGCAACATTTCTTCCTGAATGATGGTCACACACACACACACACACAACATGTCTCTCTGGTATACATACTTATTTCTAAGTAATAGTTATTCCTTACTTTAGTTTGTAAAACAAAATCTGCACATTATAGAAAATTTGGCATTTACAGGAAAAGAAAAGAAGGATTTAAAAATGAAATACATTGAATTCTATCTCTATGCAAGATGAAGTAAAGGGATCCAGATTAACAATCCAATTGAAAAAAATTAAATATCCAGGCAAAAAGTTGAAATTGCAGTTTTCAGACATTGAACACCAGGCTGCTCAGAAGAATGGTCCGTAAGAGATAGAAAACAATTGAGGGAGCCCAACAATTACCCCAACTTTCTGTCCGACAAAATTTCCAGGCAACAATGTAGGCAGAAGGAACACAAGCGGCATCGGCTAGCCTTCCTGAGCTGAGGAGACAGCCAGGATATGGGAAGCCAAGGTGACTTGAGTTCCTAATACAGAGTATTGCAGAAGAGACAGCTACACAGAAAATAGTTTCAGAGATCTGCAGGTCTTCTCCACTCAATTCTTTAGATACATATCAGAGTATGTATTTGAAGAAACTACCTGAGGCAGCATAAAGAACCACCCAAAAGGAGCAAAGTGGTCAATATTTAAGAAATTCTCAGTCTTTACCATTCTTTTTTTTTTTTTTTTTTTTTTTTCCCCTTTTCCTTTTTTTTTGCCTCTGTTCCTGCTCGAATTAGCAGTATCAAGGCTGACATAAAAGGAGAGTTCACAAAGGGTCTATTCTGATCTGCCTCTGGATATATCCTAGTCGATGTAAGAAATGGTTCAAGAAACTATTGGGGAAAACCAATGAGGATCACCTGGGATCCAAGTACAGCACTGTATCTCCCTCCAGCTATCCTGTGGAAAGGCTTTAAGAATTGGATGGTTGCCAGTGATCCCTCATGCTGGATTTCCAAGGCATAAAGTTCAGTTTGAGTTGTCCTGAATCCATGGCACTCCCAGGTTGAAGGGATTATTCTTTGACTTCTGTCATGGCTGGCTAACAAATAAAATAATATTAACCAGGGGCAACCTCCACAGAGCAGCCAATGTGCACCCCCATATTTATGTCCATAAAATGAAAATATATGTGGGGTACATTGGCAATTTTTAAAATCTACCAGAACATTGGAAGAGAATTCTTAAAATGAATAATGTCAGCTGGGGGAAAGGGATACAGATTCTTAACATTTATGGTCCTCCCTGGCAGTTCTGGATAATTTCAAAGACACATTTGATTCCCAGGTGCTCAGAGTGATGGACTTGATCATACTGAGATGAAAAATAAGGTTTGTATGGCACTGTAGGTTCAGTTTCCATTGTGTCTTTTAGAAGCTTGACTCTTTTTCTCCCTTTCTTCCAAGTTACCAGGCAACCACTTATCAACCTATGTTTTCATTCTAGATGTGGTATTTATTTTCTGTTTTCTTATTTTCTGTTTCCCTAAATAAGTTTTGCATGTTTAGTTTAGGAAGAGGCTTGGAGGATGGAATTGATTCTCAGACACTCCACAGCAGAGCATTTGAAAAAAGCTAGCTGTTGACCTCCTAAAAGGCTGTCATCACATTTGATGCTCCACAAGCATTGGGGATCATCACTGATCCCATCCTAATCTCCAATCCTAAACAGTGGCAAAAAAAGAAAAAAAGAAAAGCAAAAGGAACAGAAGGAGCAACAACAGTTTAGTCAGTCACACTTGAGAATAGGCTATGATAAGCAAAATATGTATACTAAAAAACCTAAGAAAATCACTAAAATAACAAAAACAAAAGTTATAGCTAATAAGCCAACAAAGAATATATGATGGAATTAAAAAACACTCAATTCAAAAGAGGCAGAAAAAGGGGAAAAAATAAAGAATGGAAACTGTGTAAAAATAAGATAGCAGGCAAAAGATTGAAATGCTACCTAGATAAAATTTTTAGCTCAAAAGACTTACATTAGAAAATAAGTTATCAGATCAAGAACCTTAGCTTCTACCCTAAGAAAGTATTAAAAGAAGAGAAATTAAATCCAAAGTAAGCAGTGGGAAGGAAATAATTTAATATAAAGTGAAATAATTGATATATAAGTAGAAAAACAATAGAAAAAAATGAAATAAATGAAATCAAAGGCTGGTTCTTCAAGATGACAAATAAAATTTATAAACCCCAAATTAGACTTATCAGAAAAAAGAACACAGTAAAAATTACAAATATGGACAGTGAGAGGGAAGATATTACCACAGATTTGACAGTTATTAAAAATATAAGACATATTATGAACTATTTTATGCCAATAAATTAAAAAACTTAGGTAAAATCCAAAAAAGTCCTGGACACAATGTACTACAACTTAACCAAGAAGATATATTAAACCTTGTATGTAAATGTTATGAAAATGAAAGTGTAAGCCACAGACTAATAGGAAGTATTTCTAAAACTCATGCTTTATAAAATATTTGTATCTAGAATATATAAAGAACTCTTATAGCTCATTTTAAACCAATTTAAATTTAAATTTGGATAGCCACGAAACAAAATTATGCCAGCAAATAAATACATGAAAACTTGCTGAACACCATTAGCCATTAGGTAAAGACAAAGAAAATAACACAATGAAATCCCACTACATACTCAGAATAGCAAAGGGAAAAAAAAATGGTACAAAAATAGACACATAGATCAATAGAACAGAATAGAAAACACAGAAATGAACCCACAACTATATGGTCAATTAATCTTCAATGAAGCAGAAATAATATACAATAGGAAAAAGACAGTCTCTTCAATAATTCAGGTTAGGTAAACCTGTATATGCAAAAGAATGAAAATGGACTATTTTCTTATACCATACACAAAAATAAATTCAAAATGGATTAAAGACCTAAATGTGAGACCTGAAACCATAAAAATCCTAGAGAACACAGCGGGAACCTCTTTGACATTGGCCATAGCAACTTCTTACTAGATATGGTCATGAGGCAAGGAAAACAAAAGGAAAAATAAAGTGCTGAGACTTCATTAAAATAAAAAGCTTCTACACAGCAAAGGAAACAATCAGACTCAAAGGCAACCTATGGAACGGAAGAAGATATTTGGAAATGACATACTGATGAGAAAGGGTTAGTATCCAAAATATATAAAGAACTTATAAAACTCAACACCCAAAAAAACAAATAATGCCGTTAAAAAATGGGCAGAAGACATGAAGACATTTTTTCAAAGAAGACATACAGATGGCTGGCAGACACACAAAAAGATGCTCAACATTACTGATCATCAGGGAAAGACAAATCAAAAGCACAATGAGATATCACCTCACACCTGTCAGAATGGCTAAAATCAACAACACAGGAAACAATAGATGTTGGTGAGGATGTGGTGAAAGGGGAACCCTCTTGCACTGTTGGTGGGAATGCAAACTGGTGCAACTAATCTGGAAAACATTTAGAGGTTCCTCAGAAAGTTAAAAATAGAACTATCTTATGATCCAGCAATTGCACTACTAGGTATTTACCCAAAGGATACAAAAATACTAACTCAAAGGGATACATACACCCTGATGTTTATTATCTACAACAGCCAAATTATGGAAACAGCCCAATTGTCCACTGACTGAAGAATGGATAAAGAAGAGGTGGTATATATAATAATAATATAAAATAATTAAACTAATGAAAGATGCTGGGAAAGATGCTTTAGAAATCCATTTATATAAAATTTTAGAAAATGAAAATAAATCTATATTGACAGAAAGCAGGTAAGTGGTTACCTGGTGACAGAGAAGGAATAAAAAAGGAGAGAGGGTTTATAAAGACGAGCTCATGTATATGGACATTATATTAATTGTGTTGATGATGAAATATACATTGGTAAAACATCAAATTTTGCATTTCACATATGGGCAATTTGCTATATGGCAATAATATCCAAAAAAGCTTCCAAAAACATACACATATGGGGGGCCTGGGTTACTCAGTCAGTTAAGCACCTGACTCTTAGTTTGGGCTCAGGTCATGATTTCATGGGTTGTGAGATCAAGCCCGGCATTGGGCTTCACGCTTGGTGAGGAGTCTGCTTGAAGATTCTCTCCCTCTGCCCCTTCCCCCACTCACACATTCTCTCTAAATTAAATAAATATTTAAAAAACATACACATAAAATATAAATAAATATATCTAATTATCTGAGTGCTCAAATATACTCAACATAAAAATATGGCATTCATAGATGTATCAATGTATGTACATCTATATACACACATATATATACACATATGTAAACACATGTATGATATATACATATTATTACATGTAGTTCTCCTTTCAAATGTCAGTTTCACCATGTATAAGCAATTGGAGAGGTTACGAAGATTTTCTTCATCTGTGAAGTGGGAATAAATATAGAATCTGCCTCATAGGACAGTCATGATGGCATTAAAAACAGAAGATTGTTCTAGCATATATACTATACATACATTTTGCTACTGTTTTTAGATTTATCATCTCAACTCCACGTTACTAAATAATTTTCTAAAACACAACTTTTACTGACTATGTAGTATCCGTTATGTGAAAATATAATAATTGATTTATTTTCCATTTTGTGTTATTTAATTTACAGTAAAGAAAATTATGAATAAATCTTTGTGTACAGCACTGCTTAATTCTTAATGATAACTTTGTATACCTCTAATATAAACCCTAAGGGTATCCATTTTTCCCTCATTTCCACTTTTATCACCATTGTTTAAATCAACATTATTTCTTGCCTATAATATTTCAGTATCAACACAGCAGGGAAATCAATTTTTTAAAATATGAATCTTATCCTCTCCTTATGAACTTTGAATATCTTTCCATCAGAATAACAGTTAATGTCAAACTTCTTCCAATCAACTTTTTTCTTCTAGTGGGATGAACTAGCTGGTGGCAGAGAGGCATTCTTGCCAAAAACAATGAGAAATGCTAGATAAAATATTTAATTGTTTAGAGGAAGTTGAGAGACCCTGAAGCAACAAATACTAAAAGGCTAATACTTCAGAAAAAGAACCTTGGAAAGGAGAATGGAATTCAAGGTTCTTTCCCTGAGGGCATCTGTCAATCTGGGGGACAAGAAAGTAGAATTATTTTCAGACAATATTATTAGGTTATCTTCATGCCATCCACTTTTAATTTAATAAATGGTTTCTAGTGTGTACTGTTAGGATACTTCTAGCTTTATCTTTATTACCAAAACAAAATAATGGATATTAACTAAGCCTGAAGAGAAAAATAAAAGTTAAAGTTGAAGACTGAGCAGATTTTTAATTAATTTGCATAAAATCAGTGACAAATTCTAGTCCTATTGTACTTGCAGGAAAAGAACAATTACATTTTCTCTGGCTATGAACAAAGACTAAAGGTGTGGAGAATAATTAATTGGAATAAGCATTAAACATCATGTTCCCTACTCAAGAGGAGGAGCAAAATGATGATTATTTTTCTTGGTAGATGAGCAAGTAAGAGAGATTTGAATACCAATTAACTCCTGACCATTGGGTCAGAACAGAGTTTATTAAGAGTTTCCCTATCAAATAATTTACAGTACTTGAGGTTGGACTGAGGCATTTCCTTACAACGTTTGGATCCTTAACATAAGATTTAAATAAGTCATTGAAAAAGGAAAGTAGTTTGATTTTAAATAAACTTGAACTGTGTAATGATAATATGTATAACTATAAATTAGCTGATTAAAAAAAACTATTAGCCATTTGCCTCATGTTTATATTTGTTTTATGGTAATCTAGATAAATATTAGTTTTTATTTATAGTTAATTATAAAACTAAATATACTCACGTAGTACACAATTTACATATTCTCCAGGAAATCTTATAAATTCTTCAATAAATTCATGATTGGAAGAAATCATAGCCAATTGTTTAGTGAATAAGCAGGTCATCGATAATTTACTATCTTTATGTGTGCAACAGATGATGGTCACTACAAATGATAAAAAAGTAACTTCTGTCAGGGTATTTATCATTCATTTTGCATCTCAGAAAAAAAAAACAAAAAACTTTAAACACTGTAAACTATATAAGGCAGCATAGAAGTGAAAAAAATGATACTTTATAGCTGAAAAAACTATGAACATTTGGAGGATAGAAGATGAATGAAAATGGCACAACCAGGAAATGTTTTCTGTAGGAGTCATTTCAGATTTATAACTTGACAGAAGGACAGAATTTGGTGAGGAGGTGAGAAATTGAGAACAAAGAAAATAATCAAAGTTCAGTTTGAGCAGAGTGACTTGCCAGGACAGAGAAACCATTATCTAAAAAGGAAAGAAAGCGTGGAACAAAAATAAAGGTTGAGGGGAAAAAGTGGGATAAATAAATGTTTGATGATACATTTAATGAAGTGTAATGGCGGGGGGCTTCACAAATGGTTGTGGTTGTAGGACTTAGATCCCTGTTTCCTTGTTAGCTGTCAGCTGTGGATATTTCTCAGCTTATAGAAGCTGACTGCATTTGTAGGCTCAGTGCCCTGTTCCTCCTTCTTTAAAGCCAAGTCATAATCAAGTCAATGCCTTTAAATTCTTTGACCTCTCTTCTGTCTCATCTCTGCTCTGTTTTCCTCTTCTAATGCTCCTGTCTGAATAAATCTTCTCCCTTCATCTACTGCTTTTGAGTATTCATGTGATTATATTAGGCCAATCTGGAAAATCCAGGATCATCTCTTTTTTAAGGTAACCTAGTTACAAAAACCTTCATGTACTATTTCTGAATGTTGTGGAAAGGAATCTGGCACAATTTAGTCAAAATGAATATTTACATATTAAAAGACTCAATAATTCTCCTGACATATCAAATATATATCTTTGCATAGCTCCATAATAGACTGTATCTTTATGTATAATTCTTTGTTATTTATTGTTTATTTTTATAATGATATTTCTTTATTATATTATGCTAGTCACCATACAGTACATCCCTTGTTTTTGATGTAAAGTTCCATGATTCATTAGTTGTGTATAACACCCAGTGCACCATGCAATACGTGCCCTCCTTACTACCCAACACCAGCCTATCCCATTCCCCCCACCCCTTCCCCTCTGAAGCCCTCAGTTTGTTTCTCAGAGTCCATAGTCTCTCATGCTTCATTCCCCATTCTGATTACCCCCCCTTTCTTTATCCCTTTCTTCCCCTACCGATCTTCCTACTTCTTATGTTCCATAGATGAGAAAATCATATGATAATTGTCTTTCTCTGCTTGACTTATTTCACTTAGCATTATCTCCTCCAGTGCCGTCCATGTTGCAGCAAATGTTGAGAACTCGTTCTTTCTGTTAGCTGAGTAATATTCCATTGTATATATGGACCACAACTTCTTAATCCAGTCATCTGTTGAAGGGCATCTCAGCTCCTTCCACGATTTAGCTATTGTGGACATTGCTGCTATGAACATTGGGGTGCATATGGCCCTTCTCCTCACTATGTCTGTATCTTTGGGGAAAATACCCAGTAGTGCAATTGCTGGATCATAGGGTAGCTCAATTTTTAACTTTTTAAGGGACCTCCACACAGTTTTCCAGAGTGGCTGTATGTACTAGCATTCCCACCAACAATGTAAGAGGGATCCCCTTTCTCCACATCCTCTCCAACAATTGTTAGTTCTTGCCTTGTCAATTTTTGCCATTCTAACTGGCGTAAGGCGGTATCTCAGTGTGGTTTTGATTTGAATTTCCCTGATGGCTAATGATTTTGAACATTTTTTCATGTGTCTGTTAGCCATTTGTATGTCTTCATTGGAAAAGTGTCTATTCATATCTTCTGCCCATTTTATGATTTGTTTATTTGTTTCTCGTGTATTGAGTTTGAGAAGTTCTTTGTAGATCTTGGATACCAGTCCTTTATCTGTAGTGTCATTTGCAAATATATTCTCCCATTCCGTGGGCTGCCTCTTAGTTTTTCTGACTGTTTCCTTGGCTGTGCAGAAACTTTTAATCTTGATGAAGTCCCATAAATTCATTTTATCTTTTGTTTCTCTTGCCTTTGGGGATGTGTCATGAAAAAGGTTGCTTTGGCCGATGTCGTAGAGGTTGCTGCCTATGTTCTCCTCTAGAATTTTGATGGATTCCTGTCTCACATCGAGGTCTTTCATCCATTTGGAGTTTATTTTTGTGTATGGTGTGAGAGAGTGGTCAAGTTTCATTCTTTTGCATGTAGCTGTCCAATTTTCCCAGCACCATTTATTGAAGAGACTGTCTTTTTCCCACCGGATGTTTTTTCCTGCTTTGTCAAATATTAGTTGCCCAAAGAGCCGAGGGTCCATTTCTGGGTTCTCTATTCTGTTCCATTGGTCTATGTGTCTGTTTTTGTGCCAGAACCATGCTGTCTTTGTGATCACAGCTTTGTAGTACAGCTCGAAATCCGGGATTGCGATGCCCCCAGCTTTGTTTTTCCTTTTCAACAATTCCTTGGTGATTGGGGGCCTTTTCGGGTTCCATACAAATTTCCGTGAACATGGAATATTTTTCCATCTTTTTGTGTCTTCCTCAATGTCTTTCAAGAGTGATTTATAGTTTCTAGAGTATAGGTCCTTTACGTCTCTGGTTAAGTTAATTATAAGGTAACGTATGGTTTTTGGTGCTATTTTAAATGGGATAAATTCCCTAATTTCTCTTTCTTCAGTCTCATTGTTCGTGTATAGAAATGCAACTGATTTCTGAGCATTGATTTTGTATCCCACCACGTTACTGAATTGCTCTATAACTTCTAATAGTTTGGCCGTGGATTCTTTTGGGTTTTCCATATAGAGTATCATGTCATCTGTGAAGAGAGACATTTTGACTTCTTCTTTGCTGATTTGGATACCTTTTATCCCTTTTTGTTGTCTGATTGCCGTTGCAAGACCTTCTAGTACTATGTTGAATAATAATGTCGAGAGTGGGCATCTTTGTCGTGTTCCTTATCTTAAGGAAAAGGCTTCCAGCTTTTCCCCATTGAGAATGATATTTGCTGTAGGCTTTTCATAGATGGTTTTTTAGAGATTGAGGAGTGTACCCTCTATCCCTACACTCTGAAGGGTTTTAATCAGGAAAGGATGCTGTACTTGTCAAATGCTTTTTCTTCATCTATTGAGAGATCATATGATTCTTGGCTTTTTTCTCATTGATAAAATCTATGACACTGATAGATTTGCGAATGTTGAACCACCCTTGCATCGCAAGGATGAATCCCACTTGGTCATGATGGATAATCCTTTTAATGTACTGTTGGATTCTATTAGCCAGGATCTTGTTGAGGATTTTGGTGTCCATATTCATTAGGGAAATCGGTCTGTAATTCTCCTTTTTGATGGGGTCTTTGCTTGGTTTGGGGATCAAGGTAACTGAAATGGAATACAATATCCTGTCTTTTTCAGAAATACTTCAAGAACAATTACTTGGAAAGCATATACAATAAAATGAAACATAGAACCAAACTTTACAACTTACACCAAAATTCACACAAAATTGGACATAAACTTAAAATGCAGAACTCTCAAATTATCAAAAAGAAAACATAAAAGGAATCTACATGACCTTGGGCTTGGATCAAGTTCTTCCTGTTTCAGTCTTCGTAGTTTATAGGTTTCCAGGAAGGCCTCCATCTCTTCCAGATTGCTTAATTTATTGGCATATAGCTGTTGGTAAAAGTTTCTAATATTCCTTCCAATTTCATTAGTGTTGGTTGTGACCTCTCCTTTTTCATTCATAATTTTATTAATTTGGGTCCTTTCTCTATTATTTTGGATAAGCTTTGCCAGTGGTCTGTCAATTTTATTGATTCTCTCAAAGAACCAGCTTCTAGTTCTGTTGATCTGCTCTACTGTACTCCTGGTTTCTGCTTGATTGATTTCAGCTCTAATTTTGGTCAACTGCTTCCTCGTGTCAACTGCTCCTCATGCGTGGATTAGGTCTGTCCCTCTGTTGCTGTTCCAGCTTCTTGAGGTGAGAATATAAAAACTGCATTTTAGATTTTTCTATTCTTTTGAGTGAGGCTTGGATGGCTATGTATTTCCCCCTTAGGACAGCCTTTGCAGTATCCGTAGGTTTTGGACTGTTGTGTTTTCATTCTCTTTGGTCTCCATAAATTGTTTAAATTGATTTTTGATTTCCTGGTTTATCGAATCATTAGTGAGCAAGATGGTTCTTATGCTCCAAGTGTTTGAGTTTCTTCCAAATATTTTCTTGTGGTTGAGTTCTAATTTCAGAGCATTGTGGTCTGAGAATATGAAGGGAAAAATTTCAGTCTTTTGGTATTGGTTGAGACCTGTTTTGTGTCCCAGAACATGGTCTATTCTTGAGAATGTTCCATGGGTATTAGAATAGAATGAGTATTCTTTGGTTCTGGGGTGTAGTGTTCTATATATATCTATGAGGTCGAACTCGTCAAGTATGGCATTCAAAACCCTTGTTTCTTTGTCGATTTTTTGCATGGGTGTTCTGTCTATTGCTGATAGTGGAGTGTTGAGGTCCCCTACTATTAACGTATTTTTATCTATATGTCTCTTTATTGTGGTTAAGAGTTGGCTTGTGTATCTTGCTGCTCCCCTGGTGGGGCACATATATTGATAATTGTCATATCCACTTGTTGGATACATCCTTTAAGAATAATATAGTGCCCTTCTGTGTCTCTAACTATAGTCTTTAGTTTAAAATCCAATCTGTCTCATATGAGAATTGCTACCCCAGCTTTCTTTTGAGGTCCATTGGCGTAAAGGTGGTATTCCATCCCTTTACTTTCAGTCTGAATGTATCTTTAGGTTCACAATGAGTCTCTTGTAGACAGTAAATGGATGGGTCATGTCTTTTTATCCAATCTGCAACCCTGTGGCACTTTATGGGAGCATTTAGGCCATTTACATTGAGACTGAATATTGAGAGATATGATTTTAATGATGCCATGTTGCCAGTACAGTCTTTGTTTCTATCAGTTGTGACTTTCTGTTCTGTATCACTCTTGGGGCCTTTTTACCTTTATATAACACCCCGTAATATCTCCTGTAGGGCTGGTTTTGTGGTTACGAAATTGGTCAATGACTGACTATTCTGGAAGGTCTTTATCTCTCCATCCATTGTGAATGACAGCCTTGCTGGATAAAGGATCCTTGGCTGCATGTTTTTCTCTGAAAGAGCTTAAAAATGCCCCCCAACCCTTTCTCTCATTCCAGGTCTGTGTAGACAGGTCTGATGTAATCCTGATACCTTTGCCTTGGTACGTAAGAAATTTATTTGCCCTGGCTGCTTTCAATGCTGTATCCTTCGATCTAATATTTGTGAATTGCACTATGGCATGATGTGGCGTAGGTTTGTCGTGGTTGAGCTTGGGAGGGGTCCTCTCTCCCTCTTGGACATGAATGCTTGTTTCCTTTGCTAGATATAGGGAAGTTTTCAGCTACAATTTGTTCAAATATCTCTTCTAGACCTCTGTTTTTCTCCTCCGCGTCGGGGATGCCGATGATTCTGACATTGGAATGTTTCATTGAGTCAGTAATCTCCCATAACCTACTTTCTTGAGATTGGATTTTTTTTGAGCCAAGTTTCTATTTTAGCTTTCTCTTCTACCAACCCATCCTCCAACTTGCTCATTCATTCTTCTGCCTCATTTACCCTGGCCATCAGAGCATCTAGTTTTGACTGCATTTGATTACTAACATTTTCAATTTCTGCCCGATTCGCTCTCATTTCTGCCCTTAGAGATTCTATATTCTTGTTAATATTTTCGTTAATATTTTTTTAAAGTCTACACATCATCTTGACCACTGTTACTCTGAACTCCATTTCTGATAATTTGGCTATGTCCATATCCATTAGTTCTGTGGCAGAGGCCACAGACTCATTGTCTTCTCTTTGCTGGGGGGATTTCTCCTTCTCATCACTCTGATGAGGTAAGGTTGAGGCGTTGTCCGGAGCCCAAATTATTGACCAGGACCCATGCAGTGTGCCCTTGTTTTATAGGGACTTTAGGGATGTGGGCTTCTTGATTTTTCAGCCTGCCTTCTGGGGAGGGGCCTGCCGCCCTGATACTCAGGGAACCCTGTTTGGGTAGAGTCTCCCTGTCCCCTGTGAGGGGGGATGGTGATGGGCACACCGTGAGCTGGTCTTTCCAGGCTTTTGTTCTCTGGTGGCTTTCCCTGGCGGTTTGCTGTGCCTCTTCTGGGTGTCAGAGCAGCAGTGGCCAAATCCCAGCCTCTGACTCAGAACAGAGAGATTGCAGTCCACTCTCCACTGGGCTCTTCTGGCCACTTTAACTCTGTTTCTATTGGTGCTGCTAAACCCTACAGTGTCCCGGGATGTGCGCCCCACACCCGGTGTCCCAGCCCTCACTTCCAGGGCCGGCACATCTCTGTCCTTTGTGTTTCTAACACCACCAGCCACCAGCCACCCCCAGTGCACTCCGGAGCTCTGTTTCAGTGTGGTTCGTGTGCACTCCGGAGCTCCGGTTTTCAGACTGGTCGCACGAATTCCTAGGCTCAAGGTCTCAGTCAGCTCTCACGCAGTGCCGGTCCGTGAGTCAGCCCACTCCCCAGTGCAGGTCCCTACCGCTTCCCGGCGTCCGAGCGTGGAGGCTCCCTTCCCCTTCCGTTTATCTTCTGATATCTGTGCGCAGTTTCATGGCTCCCCGCTTCATACCTCAATACTCAGCGCTGGAGATGTTCATTTGTAGAGATCCAGATGTATCTTCCTGCATCTCAGGCTGATTCCATGGGTGTTCAGGATGGTATGGACCCTATCCAGCTCGACTCAGGGGACCAGCTGAAAAAGGGGACCCCTACTCCTCCACTATCTTAACTCCTCCTTTATGTACAATTCTGCAAAAATATGTATAGTTTTTGGTGGCAGGAAGCTAGAGGTAACTTGGAGAATGAGTAGGTAAAATATTGTGAGTATCAAAATACAATATTATAATAAATCTAGAGTAAACAAACTTACTGCACAAATAGCAAAATGACTGAATCTTGAAAATGTATTGCTTAGAGAAAAAATACAGAATGGTATATATAAAACGATACATTTGTGTAAATAAAATAATGTGTGTATATAAAACATCACCTATTTTTCCATACACATAACTATGTTCCACATACACACCTATGTTCCATACACATGCAAGAAGAATGTGGTGCAAGAAAAAAGTAAATAATAAATATAATAAGAGGAACCTTAACATTATCAATGATGACAATTGGTCAAGAGCTGATGAGAAAGATGAACTGAAATTTTTACACTGAAATTAAAATATAGATAATGGATGACATATGATACATGATATAAACACACATGATTTGATCAGTTTTATATACATATCACATTACATATAAACATAACATATATTTAAATCATATATTTAGCTACTATTACATGTATACACATATATATGGGAATTCTCTCTTAAATTTTTTTGAATGAATTCAGTGTGGTTATGTCTTTAAAGTTATCTTTGCAATATTATTTTTGATTGGCACTTGCTAACTAGGTGATGTTCCCATGGTGAAGTCTTTATCTAATTGTTGCATGGAAATAGAATATTAATTTGTGGGGTTGTAAAGTCTAATGATCTAACACTGTTATTAGCTAAAATATAAAAATTAATCCTTAGTATGTACCAGAGGTCTCTTGATGACTCCCTTTTGTTTTGTGAACTGAAGTAGGCAAAATTCAGACTACAGTAAATTTGAATTCTGAAAACTGTCTTGGGGGACTTATTAATAATAATAAAAGTTATGAAAATGTTGATGTGTTCACTAGTTATCTGTAAATCCAGTGGTCTTTTGTACTGTTTTGAAAATGATTTTTTGTGGTACAATTTATATGCAATAAAGTATACACATTTTAAGTATATAGTTCCATGAGTTGTGATAAAAGTATACACACCTGTAAACACAACAACCAAGGTATAGAAAAACCCCATTATCCTAAAAGTTCTTTCAAGTCTCTTTGAAGTTAATTATTCTGATGCTTTGCACCAGTGATTACCAATTTGCCTTCTCCTTATAAATTAGCTTTTCTAGTCTATAGTTCAATATAAATGGAATCATACGATTTTTACTCAAATGTGTTGATTCTTTTTCTCAACATAGCATTGTTTATTCATCCATGTTATTTGTGTATCTGGATTTCTTACATTTTTATTGTTGAATATTCCATTTCATAGGTGTACTTCATATTTTTTATCTATAGACCTTTGGTTCTTTCAGTTTTTGATCACTATGAATAAAGGAACTATGAGCACTTAGCTACAAGTCCACATTTTTTTTTTTTATCTTTTGGGCGAAATAAATGGGAATGGAATTAATAGGACATATAGTAAATATAAGGATATTTACATGTATAAGAAACCACTGCTGTTTTCCTTACTGGTTGTATAATTTTACTTTTCCACAATTGATGTATGAAAAATCCAGTTTTTTCACAGCCTCATCAACGTATGTATTGTCATACTTTTTAATTTTAAACATTCTAGTAGTTATGGAGTGTTATTCCATTTTGGTTTTAATTTGAATTGCCCTAATGACAAAGTTGAATATCTTTTAATATTTTTATTGGCCATGCATGTCTTCTTTCTTGATATGTGTGTTCAACATAGTGAACATTTTTCATTACATTTAAATTTTTTTAGAGCTCAAACATCATTATCTCACTATGGATAATCAGCATTGGCTTAAATGAATTAAGCTCATTTTAATTCGGTTATATTTCTTTTTAATTTTGAATTATAGTAGTTCTCATATATTCTGGAAAAAAGCTCTTTGTCAAATATATTTATTATAAATGTTTTCCCCAAACTTGTTGATTTTTCACATTTTATTTTCAGTGTCATTTGAAGAGCAGATACACTAATTTTATTAGAGTCCAATTCAAATTATCCTATGGTTTTGGCTTTTTTCCCCTACATATGAGATATTGGCCTATCCAAAGTTTACAACGATTTTCTGTTTTGTTTTGCTAGAATTTTTATACTTTTAGCTTTTATGTTGAAGTCTATCATTCATTTTGAGTTAAATTTTGGACATAGATTGAAGGATTAATGTGGATTTTTTTCTTCAAGTGAATATCCAGTTTTGTCAGCCTTATCTGTTGAGAAGATTATATTTCTCCCACTGAATTACCTTGGCACCTTGTTAAAAACAATTGAACTTAGATGCATGGCTTTATTAGCAGACTCGCCCTTTGGTTACTCTCATTTATCTGTCTATCCCTATGCCAACACTGTACTGTCGTGATTACTGAAGCTTTGGAGTAATCCTTGAAATCCAATGCTCCAACTCTTCAAAGTTCAATCTTCTTTCTTTACATTTTAATCTGAGTTTTGAATAATCTTTCTTCTATTCAAAACAAAGCCTGCTGAGACTTTTATATGGATAGTTTTTAGTAGTGCAAGTATGCTACTGACAAATTCTGTCAGCTCTTGTTCTATTGAAAATATTTTTATTTTTATGTTCACTGTTGAAACATATTTTCACTGGATATAGAATTCTAGTCTGTCAGGTCTTTGCCAGGATTTTTAAGAAAATATATTATGAGGGACACCTGGGTTGCTCAGTTGGTTAAGCACCTGATTCTTGATTTTTGGCTCAGGTCATGATCTCAGGGTCATGAGATGGAGCCCTGAGTCAGACTCCATGCTCAGCTTGAAGTCTATTTCTCTCTCTCTCTCTCTCTCTCCTCCTCTCCCTATGCCCCTCCCCCTGCTGGTGCTCTCTTCCTCTCTAAAAAAAATAATAAATATTTAGAGGATACATCCTTATATTATCTTTTGAAGTTTACATTAATTTAAAATCAGCAATTTAAATAGTGTAGAGAAGGACAGAAAGAGATAAAAATCAGGTATCTTTCAGATAGTACCAAGTGGGGAAAAAAGTACAATGTGTCACTGAATCATGGTATATAGTTCATTCTTCATTACTTTGGGTACTTTCCTACCCGTTCACCCTCCCCACTATCTTCAGCAGATACAAAGGTATAATATACTGGAAGCACTGAGGAATATAATCTATAAGCTTTCTGATGGTCAGGGATGATCATTTTCTTTTGGGGCTTCTCTTTATGCTTATTTCACTATCCAGTCTGCTTATAAATAAATATTTTTTTTGTCTGTTATAATTTTATTGTTTTTGTTGCTTTTAAATTAGAGATCAAGATACAGAGGGTACGTTGTTCCAATAGCAAATGAGCTACAATTATTTACTTCCACTAATTGAGGAAGGCATTTAGAGCTGAAATGTAAGTACACACCTAATAGCAATTGAATTAAATGGTACTGTGTAATAGCCCCTGTTCACTACAGCTGATTGTATCCTTGTGAGAAAACAGTACAACGGGAGGGCAAGGAATTAATTTTATAAGTGGATAGAGTATTTAGGGTACAACAAATAGTGTAAAATGTGCTAAACTGCAAAGGCAGGGTGAAAGAAAACAAATTAATGCAATCAAATAAATCTGGCAACTTCCATATAAGTTTCTTTGTCATAGAAGAAACAGTTAAGATTGCCTAGACTGTATATTCTGTAAGTTTTCAATGCTGAAAACAATAAGGCAGTTAATATAAGTTGTGTCCCTAAGGAAATTTTAGATATTAAGCACAAGTTATAATTGATTTTAGAAGCAAGGAAATTTTGAAACTTATGAGGACATATTCTCACTCTGAGCATTCCATTTTGTTGTCTCTAAACTTCCCACAGTGTTCTTTGGATAGAGAAAGGAAGCATATTATAGATAATTATACATATTAAAGAAGAGTTGTAGCCCCCTGCCAGAAATTTATGGATTGTATTATTAATACTCTCAGGTGCTAAGTAGCAGAAACACTATTCATTCAACTCCAGGGACTGTTTTTTATGGGCCTATGTGATGTTACAGATTTCAAGGAAAAAAGTTACACAATAAAAGTTTTTAATAGCTGTGCAACTCCTTGGTGGTTTTAAAAGAAAAAAAAATTCATAGAGAAGAATCCAGATACACAGTAATGAGATATTAAATGTGCCTAAAAGAATGATGAACTGTTCGACTCGGCAGAATAATTATAACATCTCTGTCAAATGGAAACAAACGCTTTAGAAACAATGTTTTGTTTATAAATAAAGTTACTTCTTTGGCAATGAAGGAATGATATATTATCAGAGTCAAATTATTTTGTTATTTTTATGTTAATTAATATGAATTAATTCACTGATTTAACATTTATTCATTTGTAAACTATTGATTACCACTATGTAACTTTTACACTAAGCAATTTACATTAAAAAAAACAAAAACCAAAAAACTAGACCTGTGATGAATCTTGAGCTCAATTCCTAACCACAAAGTTTATTAGGTGTTATCAGACCTGTAGCATAAATAGGAATTGGATATTAAACACAAGAGAGTAACATTAAATTTCATTGGGATTTCAATGATAAAGAATATATCAGAAAGCATAAATAAAAGTTGTCTGACCCACATTCTTCTGCCTTTTGGTTATCACTTTTGAATTTTCTCCAGGAAAAAAAAAAGCCAAAAAACAAAACACATTTTATGTAAATTGTCCCTCCCTACCTAAACATGATGAATTTATAGGTGGTCACCTCATTCAAGATGGGATTGCCCTTTCCTGGAATTCTTGGATGTAACATATCTTTCCTGTGGTTGAAGCTATTATATGTAAAACACAGGAGATAAGAATTATAGCAGTTGTCTCTTTAGATATCTTGCAGGCAAGAAAACAAAAGACTGACACCTTTAAAGTGATGAAAAGGGTGAAAAAAATCTGTAATACTGGAAATCAAATTTGACTGAAAAAGACTCTTCCTGACACACAAAAAATTAGAGAATTCACTGACAACAGACTACCCCCCAAAAGCTGTTATTAAAAGTTTTCTGGGGAAAAGGAATATAATGTAGATTAGAAATTGTATCACACAAAAATACTATTGGAAATGAATTTTTTAAAAAAGATAAAATTATTATTTGCCCAAACCAAAAAATAAAGTATCTGATGTATTAAAGTTACAATAATAAAGATGTGCTGTTTTTATAACATATGGAAAAGATAAATGTATGACAACAATGACACAAGGGATGATACAGGATGATACTATCATTTGAAGGTACAGTTGGATTATTTAAAAATGTATACAGTGTACTCCAGGGAAATCTCTACAAAGTTAGCCAAGAGAAAAAGAAAGAGATATGTAAAGATAGATAGACTAGATCAATAGATAGATAGATATTAATAGTAATTACAGAACAGGCCAAAGTATAAGGATGAAGAAACAAACCAGTGTAGTGATATCAGGTGTTGAGGGTGAAGTTGACCATAAAGAGGTGATAAAACTATTCTGTATGGTTCTGTGGTGGGCATATTCAACTCAATAGTTTTGTCAAAACATATGGAATTGGAAAGCACAAGAAGTAAACTTTATTTCATGCAAAGTTAAAAAAAAAGAAATGAAAAGGAAAAAAAATAACCTGGGCTTCAAGGGACAAAAGATTAAATGCTACTATAAAAATTAATCTACCCATATCACACATGCATGATATAATTTCAATGAGAGTGGATGAAAAAGTAGCTGACCTAAATATTCCTAGAAGATAATGCTTTGACTGAATAATCTTATAGATCTGCAGAAAAAAATATTTTCATGTTTTTGCCCTCCTAGAGATCTCTGAGGAAAGAACATTGGAATCTGGGTTAAACGGCAGGCCTTGGACTTTAAGTGATGACTGTATAAAGAGTGAGAGACTTCCAGAGAGACTTATAGGTCAATTTCTAAATTATTTACATTTCAAAGGGCAATGAACTTCTGAGACACGTGTTTGCATTCCAAAGGAATGTTTACATTAGGGAAACAGAATTTTTCTTTTTCTCTCTCAGGAGGGGAGGGTGAGAGTTGGACAATAAATAGTCTATACAAATTTGAAGGTTCAGATCACCAAAAGCTATTCGCATAGGAAGCTCCTTACTTTCCTTCTTCCACAGTCACACTGAATATACAACTACACACAGATTAATTACCCCTGAGAAAAATTCAGAAACTGGTTAAGGACTCCTACTATAGTTAATATACACTCTTGCATTAATCACATCTGTGGGACAGCACTACACAGTGGGGAGGGAACCTCCAACTCCCAACCTTTCTCTGAGGAGTGGAAATTTTGGACCACAAATAGCATCCTAGATGTTTAGGCTGCCACCTGAAGAATGGGAGTCCAACAATATTACAGCAAACAAAGAAGCAGTTGTTGAATGAACACACAAGTACTCCTCACAGCTACCTCCTCCACAAATCCCCCTCAGCTAAGTACAGAGGGAGTGGGCAAAAACACTCAACTCCCCATCTTTTTTTTTTTCCCTATAAAGGGTTTGACTGTATACTCTCCTACCTACTACCTGAGGGCCCAGGTTCTAATTATACTGTGTTTTAGAGTTGACTGAAACTTTTCAGGAGCTTGAAAGGGCTGGTGGTGACACCCTATGACATTTTCCTCTCACTAGTCTAACAATAAAACCAAGTGTTTTGCTTCTCCCTGGAAGGAATCTGTCCATACATTTAGCATCTCATCTTTTGTGGCTGCCACCCAGGGGATAAACCCTCAATCACCTATTTATCAGAGCTGACAGGGCTCAGCATTCAGAAGCTCCCCAGAAAAATACAAAACTAAAAGGTTTTTAAAAGCACCCCCAGTGACTATTCACTCTAGCTCAGCAAGGAGTGAGTAAGCAAAAACAGCCAGCTCAGGTTTTCTCCCTGGTCGGAACTTGATTGCACATGTAATATCCTGACTTTCCCAGTTACTTTCTGAGGTTGGGCTTCCAATTAGCCTGTATTGGGGAGCTGACAGAGCAGACAAATAATAGTTATCTGAGAGCCTCAACAGTCAGGTAGGCATTTCCCATAACTTTAGGACACTGAATGGTCTTGGCACACTCTCAACTACTGGGAGCCACTAAGAACAAAGATGGTGACTTGGATAATCACAAAGATTTAACAGGTAACTAGCCACTCAGGCCCATTGACTCATGAGATTCATCTACATAAACTAGCATGCCAAGACTGGGAGAGTGGCTATTTTATCAAATTCATCAAATTTATATTTATTTATCAAGTATCAAATTTTTGACAGAGAGTCAAAGAAAATAAAAGGGGAATATAGTCCAAACAAAACAAGATAAAACTCCAGATCTCAACCTTAATAAATCAAAGATAAATGCTTTACTTGATAGTTCAAATCAATGGACATAAAGATACTCACTGAGTTCAGAAAAGCAATTCATGAACAAAGTGAAAATTTCAACAGAGAGAAAATATAAAACATACCAAATGAAAATCATAGAGCTGAAGAATTATAGAACTGAAAAATTTGATAGAGTTTCAACAGAAAGCTAGATCAAATGGAAGAAAGGATAACAAACTTGAAGACATAGCAGTGGAATTCATCCAATCAGAAGAATAAAAAGGAAAGAAAAAAGAATAAAAGAAGTGTAAATAAAGATATCTTAAGCAACTTATAGGACATGATCAAATAAACCAAAATTTGTATTACATATATTCCAGATAGAGAAGAGAAAGAGGCAGAAAGCTTATTCAAAGACATAATGACTGAAAACTACACTAACCTGGGGGAAAGAAAGAGATGTACACATCTAGGAAGCCCAAATTATTCCAAATAAAATGCATCTAAAGGGTCTCACAAGGAGACCATTATAATTAAATGTGAAAATTTAAGGACAAAGGAAATATGTAAGCATCAAAGGGGGAAAAAAAAAAGGCTTGTTACATACTAGGGAGTCTCCATAAGACTACCAGCATATTTTTCAGCAGAAATTTTCCCAGGTCAGAAGAGAGTGGAAAGATATATTTGAAGTCCTAAAAGATAAAACAAAAACAAAACAAAACAAAAAACAAGTGCAATACAATAATACTCTACCAGGCAAAACTCACCTTCAGAATTGAGGGAGAGATAAAGAATTCCCAAACAAAAGCTGGAGGAGTTCACAACCATTACACTGCCCATAAAAAGAAAAAAAAAAGTTATTTAAGCTGAAAGAACACTAATTAATAACATTTTAATGGACATGGCATAAAAAGAGGCAAATTAAGACATCAAAACATAATGTAGGAGAGAGTGTTTAAAATTGTGGAGTTTTTATGTGTGTCTCATGTTATTATCAACTTAAAATAGACTGCTGTAAGTATAAAGTGTCTGATGAAACCATCATGGCAACTACAAAACAAAAGCCTATAGCAGATACACAAAAGATAAAGAGAAAGGAATCACTTTAGAAAATCATCAAGACATAAAGGAAGAGAGAAAGAGTAGGAAAAGGGAAAAAAGTAACTACAAAATAGCCAGAAATCAATAAACAAAATGGCAATAGTAAGTTCACACTTATCAAAATTATTTAATTGTTAATGGTAAATACTCTTAAATCAAAAGATAGAAGGAGACTGATTGGATGAATAAACAAAATGAACTGCACGTTGCCTATAAGAGACTCGCTTCAGCTTTAAGGACACAGATATGTTCAAAGTGAAGGGATGGAAAGGCTATTCCATGTAAATGAAAGCAAACAAATAAAGACAAACAAAAAGCAGCAGTAGCTACATTTGTATCAGACAAAGTAGACTTTAAGCCAAAAATGGTAATAAGAGATAAAGGAGATCATTATATGATGATGATAAAGGGATCGATTCACCAAAAGAATATCATTATTCTAAATATTTATGCACCCGACATCAGAACACCTAAATATATAAAGCATATATAAACAGAATAGGTGTAGATGGAATGTATCTCCATTCCATATGGAGGAAATATATGACAAGTCCACAGCATAAATCATACTCAATGGTGAAAAGCTGAACGTTCTTCCTATAAGATCAGGAACAAGACAAGGATGCCCACTCCCACTACTTCTATTCAACATAGTTTTAAAAGCAAGAGCAATTAAGCAAATAAAAGAAACAAAAGACATCCACATTTGAAAGAAATAAGTAAAATGTCTGTTTGCAGATGTTATGATCTTATACATTGAAAACCCTATAGACTCCATGAAAAAAATAAAAAAAAACTATAAAATAAAATTATAAAACAATAACATGTTGATAAAAGAAATTGAAGAAGACACAAATAAAGTGAAGGATATCTAGTGATCATGGATTAGAATTATTCATATTATTTAAATGTTTATATAACCCAAAGCATCCTGTAATTGAAGGCAACCCCTATCAAAATTCCAATAACATTTTCACAGAAATAGAAAAAAAAATCCTAAAATTTGTATGGAACCACAAAAGGCTCTGAATAGCCAAAGCAATCTTGAGAAAGAATAACAAATCTGATAGCATTATACTTTCTGATTTCATATCTATTCAAAAAACTACAGAAATAAAGAGTACAGTATTACAATAAAAAGACATATATATCAAAGGAATAAAAAGGAATATCAGTAATAAGCACATGCATTATGGTCAATTAAGTTTTGACAAAGCTGCTGAGAATAAACAGTGGGGAAAGGAGTCTCATCAATAATGGTGTCAGATAAACTTGATATCCATATGCAAATGATTAAAACTGGACTCTTCTCTTACTCCATACATAAAAATCAATTCAAAATAAAGACTTGATGGGCACCTGGATGGCTCAGTTTTTAAGCATCTGCCTTCAGCTCAGGGCGTGATCCTGGTGTTCTGGGATCGAGCCCCACATCAGGCTCCTCCGCTGGGAGCCTGTTTCTTCCTCTCCCACTCCCTCTGCTTGTGTTCCCTCTCTCTCTGGCTGTCTCTCTCTCTGTCAAATAAATAAATAAAATCTTAAAAAAATAAATAAAGACTTGAATATAAGACCTGAAATGATAAAACTAGAAGATATCATAGGGGGTCAGCTCATTGACATTGGTCCCGGTCATGATTTTTTAGATTTGACACCGAAGCATAAGCAACAAAATAAAAAATACACATGGGACTACATTAAACTAAAAAGCTTCTGTGCAGCAAAGGAAACCATCAAGAAAATAAAAAGCAATCTATGGGAATGAAGAAAATATTTGGAAACCACATATCTTAACCCCTTATATTAAGGGGTTAATAATCAAAATATACAAAGAACTCACACAATTAAACAGCAAAAAAATATATAATTTACCCAAGCAAAAACTGGGTGAAAGATCTGAACATTTTTTATGAAAAAAAAAAAAAGATATACAAATGGCCAACAGATACATGAAAAGGTGCTCAACATCACTAATCATCAGGGAAATGCAAAATCAAAACCATAATAAAATGCAACCTCACATCTGTTAGAATGCCTATAACCAAAAAGATAAGAGATAACAAACGCTGACAAGAATGTGGGGAAAAGGGAACCCTTGTACACTGTTGGTGGAAAGGTAAATTGGTACCGTGACTCTGGAAAGCAGTATGGAGGGTCTTCAAAACAGTAAAAATAGATCTATGGTATAACCCAGCCATCACACTCCTGGGTATATATCCAAAGGAAATGAAATCATTATATTAAAGAGATACCTGTATTCCCATATTCATTGCAGCATTATTCACAATAGTCATGGTATGGAAATAACCTAAGTCTTGGATGAATTGATAAAGAAATTATGGTATACAAATACAATGGAATATTAGTCAGCTTTATAAAAAAGGAAATCCTGACATTTGAGATAACATGGATGAACCTAGAGGGTGTTAGGCTAAGTGAAATAAGCTGGACAGAGAAAGACAAATGCTGCGTGGTTTCAGTTATATGTGGAATCAAACATACAGGGAAAAAATAAAAAAGATAAAGGAAAAGAAAAGAAAGAGAAAGGAAAAAAAAAGAAACACATTTCTTCCAAAAATGTACTATACCAGTCTACTTGTGAGAAAATATGAGACAAACTAACATGTGGCTAACATGTGGGGGGTTTTTACAAATTAACTGACCAGTATTCTTCAGAAGGTCAAAGTCATAAAAACAAGAAAAGACTAATAAACTGTCAGAAACCAAAGTTAACTGATCAGGCATGATAATTAAATGCAATATGGAATCTCATTTCATTTCTGGAACAGAAAAAAAAAATGTTGGAAATACATTATTGGAACAACTGGGAAATTTAATACAGTTTTTAGCTTAGTTACTAATAATGTACCAGTATGAATTTATTAATTTTCATAAATGTACCCTGATTATGTAAGCTAGTACCACAAGGGTGGAGCTGGATGTAGAGTATATAGGAACTCTCTGTGATGCCTTTTTAACTGTCCTGTAAACAAAAAATATATATATTCAAAATAAGTTTTAAAAAGTAAGTTTAAGAAGAATTTTAGTAATTTTCAAATGCAAAGTCAAATAATGCTTATTAATGATAACTTTGAAAAATACAAGAACAGTTCTTAAAAAACAGGATTTGTGTCTTATTTATCTCTGTATTTCTGGACACCAGATTGTGATTTGACGCAGAAAGAATAAAATATGACAAAGGAAGTTACTAATTAAATGAATATTTGTCTGAAGGTTTAATATCACTATTTTCTATAGAGCTAACATGAAAATTTTTGTTTATTCTAAAATAAATCGATAATTTTGTTTTAACGTAAGCTATAAATATCATGAAAATTTCCATACAAATGGTTGTCAAAATCATCACCTCAGGATTCAGTTTCACCTTGATCTAATACAGCCTAGAAGAGGATATGTTGGCATGTACAAGATAGAAAAAGAAGTATACTTTCTACATCTCACTAAATTAAAACTTTGTATAAGTTTCTTAAACTCTTTTTTTGCCTGTGTAAGATTGTTTTTGGTAAGGTAGTACAACTGACATCTTTTGAAGCTAAGCAATGTCTTTTATCTTATTGTGTATCTTTCCTGGTACATTGAATAAATTATATATTAAATTTGAAAGGCAAAAAAAAAAAAAAAAAGGCCACATCTTTATCTCTCCTGCAGGAACAACATTAAATCAGTGAAATTTCAATGTCTTGTTCACAAAATCAATGTCTTCATGAATAACACAGGACATCACTAGTTTCCACAAAAGATCAAGGCCACTGAAAAATTAATTTGAACTCAGTAAGACACACAACAACAACAACAAAGAAAACACTATTTTTATGAGCTCTTGAGAGATGCCATATAAAATGATAATCTTTTGGTCATACAGATGTAATACTTAACCATCTCTCTTGAGGTCAGCAATTTTATTCATTTCAAAGTATATTAATTACTTCCTACCAGAACACTGACAATATTATCTTCAAATTCAGGTCAAAATTAAAGCCAATGCTTAGACTTCACCAATATAATTTCTATGAGAATCATAAAGCAATTAAACTGTATGTTTAGGAAATTGAGATTAATTTGTGTTCATTCTTTCTGTTTCCCATCTGGGATTGATACATTATATCATTTGGCATTACATGAATGTCAAATGTTATATTTGTGCAATATGCTTTTTTTGCTGTTATCTTGTGCCTTTCCAGACATTTCTAAACTTCATGTTAAAAAAATCTGTCTGACCAGGAAAACATAGATATATGTTTAAAATGAGTAATCTTGGAACAGTTTTTAAAAATGGCTAATATTTCACTTAACTCATTCAGTTTTTCTCACTGGATGCATGTTTGACATGAAATACTTCAAACGTTAAATACACTAGCCATTGTGAATCTTCAAGACGTAAATGTGCCAACCAGAAACCCAATATAGATTTTCTATCTTCTTTATAAATCCAAAACACTAAAATTTACAACAATCCATAAAATAAATAAATATTACTTAATTCATCACCTGAAGATCTGTATGTCTGAATTAATTATAGTTACCCTCTATATTATCAAGAGTGCACTTATGATGAGATCATTAGTTGTATTTTGGATTAATGGCTGTAATTTATGAACCTCTTCCCTTTTCTAAAAGTCAGGTGTACTCAAAGTGCTAAGAATTAGAGTATTCGCAATTAAATAGAGCTGTATGTGAGCTTTGTCATACAGGGTATTCAGGGTGATGAATATGGTCAGGATTCTTAATCTAAAGCCATCATCACGTTCACTGAGCTACGTCAGATCTTGCTAAGCACCAAGGACACATCAGGTACACAGCATTTTTACTGTCAAAAACGTCCTTGACTCCAAATCTCCGGTCATGTCCTCTCATGACTTGGCTGGCCCATGCATCAGCTAATACTTGATATTCCACATACAAGTTATAACATAGTATAGCAAGAATGGATAATAGACAAAGAAGCATCTGCCCAACAGCAGAAACAGGACTGAATTAGGAAGCACCTCAATTCACTCTGTCTCCCACAATTTGATTTGTTATAGAGCAGTGAGCTAGAGCACATCACACAACCTTTTTTACTAGTTCCACTCAACCTTTTGAGTTAGTCATTCCCAGGCTGAATGAACCACTGGTAAATATGTGCCCTATCACAGCCACAGTTTACTTAAGCTCTCTGACACAGTTTCCACAGGTGATAAATTGGTGTGATAATATATGATTTTCCAGGTTGTAAAGTTCAGAGAAAAAGATATGCATGCAAATATTAAGCACAATATATGCCACACAGGTATTCAAAAATGATACTTTTATTATCACTATTATAAAAATAATACCCCTTGCTCAGTTAATCAACTCAGTTGATCAAAACAATGTGCTTCTTATGAACTATTATCTTTTTTAAAAAAATTATCCAGCCCATTTGTCACTGTAGTTCAAAGATCTAATGAAAAAAGTAATTTTACAACTTAAGATTTTTACAAATAGGATCAGTTGTGAAAAACTGAAAAACACTTTATAAAACCAATAGTTTTTATAAATTTAACTAAATAGTTTTCATAAACTAACCCACTCCTTATAAAAACTAACAGTATTTCACCTAAACATCTATACAAGAATTTGTTATTAATAATTTTCAATGTTACCACAAAATGTTATTAATACTTAAAATACTTACATATATATATATATATATATATATATACACACACACATACACACACACCTATTTAACTAGAGGAACTGGGTACCATCTTAGGAATGGAAACACTCCTTTTACATAGCTCTTATGCTCATACATATAACCACATACATATTTGTTCTCCATCTATGTTCCATGGAATTATTTTGTACATAACTAAAATTTTCCCTTGCCATGAACTTGTGTCCACGTGCAATCCCCATTCCAGCTATGTCCTAGAGCTTCTGCCTTTGTGTTACTAAGGAATAGGTGTAATTCTTCTCCAATTTTTCTGTTCATTTTCATGTGTGTTTATTATAATGCAAATGCATAATAAGAGGCTTCCATTGTTAAGTTGACTGGAATTGGGAGGACATACAGTGCAGCCTTGAGTAAGAATTTGAAATTTATTTGTTCAGTTACCTGGATCCCCTTATGGTTCTGTCTAAAAGAATATAATCCATTTTAGTTCCACCTTTCTCTTTCTCCATGAAGCATATTTTTCTCTCTAAACATTCTGGCTGTTTGAGTTTGTCTTGAATTTACAACCGCCACCAAAAAATTACACTTACTTCTACTGCCTAAACAGCACTCATCCTTTCTTTCAAACATTAGCTTTCCCTCTGAGCTCTCCATTCTGATTTTTATTTCCCTCTCAACATCTACTTGTGATAGATATGTTTTTATTATTTTTATGCTTTTGAGATTATAACCCACATCCACTTAAAGCTAAAAGGGATATATGCTCAGATTTTGATGTTCTCAGTCAAAAGAGGAGGGTCCTGAGCCTGAAAAAAAATTCCTTTTGTCATTAAATATTAAATGAGGGTCTGGTAAGTTCCTGTCAATGCGGTCAGTGAGCAAAAACTGATGTGGTCCTTGCCTTTTCATGGAGACTGTAATCTGGCAAATAAATTGATGTGCGTCAAATATAACACAACTAACTCTGTTAGTTGATTCCTTCAACAAACACTTACTGAATATTCACTATTTACCAGGCACATTCAAGATGTTGTAGATACAGAAGTGACCAAACATAACAAAATTTACCTACTATCATTAAACTTACACTCTAGCTGTGAGGTCTAAAAATAACCAAAATACATAAAATATGTGCTGATAAGTAATGAGAAGAAATTAAAGGAAGAAAGGGAGATGAAATGTGAAAGGTGCCAATTGGGGGTTTGACCTAATTCTGCCTTCCCTGGAAGGTTCCCTGATATGGTCCCTATTGAGCCGGGATGTAAAGGAATAATTGGAATAATCTGCAAAGAACGGAAAGAAGCCCTCCAGGCAGGGAGGATCACATCTGAAAATGTCCTGTGGTGGAAGATGATGCAACTTCACAGAAGAACACAAAATTCCTTGTGGTTGGAAGAAAAAGAAAAATATGAGAACTTCATTATCTAGTCATTCTGATTATAAACATTTAAGTATCAATGGCAGGCTATTCTATTCATTCCCTTGTTGTATTTAGGTGTACATCAGACTGACACAGACCTCTTTCATTACTGCCTTTCCATAACTAACAAATCACGAACCTGCCACTATATGTCTAAGAAGTTCAGCTACTCTATCGCAATTGCTCTTGTAATTGTTTTCTGCATTGTAAAGAGGCCAGGCTCTAGAGCTAGACTAGGTGTGATGTCTTTGTGTAATACTTACTAGCCATGTGACTTAGACAAATGATTGTTTTGGAGGTTCGTTTTACTCACCTATAAAATGAAGGCAATAATGCTATTCATTGCATAGTGTTGTGAGATTAATATGACAGTGTTGTGTGAGATGATGCATTTAGCACAATTCTGGGATCATAACCAAGCATTCAGAGATTTGTGACTTTTAATGAAAATAATAATAGGGATAATTCCTTATTGCAGTAGAATCAATGTGACATATGGACTTCAGGTGATCTAACTTTCATAAACAACTTCTATCCTCTGTCACTCCTTGAATTACAGAGAGGGACTTGAGAGGTTTTATTGGCTTAGTAGATAAAACATAAATCTTTCAGATATATTATTCCCTGGAATATTATTTCTTTTGTGGCTGTTTCTTGACTCTAAAATATCTCTATTTCTTCCCAGGATAAAAATTGCCCACTAATGAAACCAATGCTCTCTTATCTAGCAGTGGCTATGATAGCAAGAAGGAAAGACTCCCTTACCTACTTCACGACAGCTATGTAGATAACTAAAGGCTTTTGTTTTCCAATTTTCTTTGTAGAGTTTTAGTTCTGTCCTTGATAATGAAGATTCTTGCATAACTCACATTCAGGTTAATATGTTACTACATGAGTGAAAATAAATACAATGCTCAAATTTTATTTAATAGAGTATCATTACAGCTGCAAATAGAAGTGACCAAATAAGTAAATTAAATATGGGATTATAAATTATTCTTAGGAACAAAATTCGTAACCTTTTGTGGCCATAATGACAATGATTTCTACTATTAAATTTGAATAAGCTAACCATTTTAAATTTAAATGATACATATAAATGAGCTGTCAGAAATGTCCCATTATTTTGGTAAGAAATTAAGAAAGATATATATTATACACTATCACTATTTCACAAAACCAGTATTTTTTTACTCTTTATGACATTCAATTTAAACATTATGCACACCCAGAATTCACATCTCTTTCTAGAAGAAATGAGATATTCATTTTAAATGGCTTGGGTATAAATGTAAGGTCAAGCTGGTGCCATATCAATCTGAAGGATACCGGATCTATTATTTGAAAGAGGTGCTTGATATTTCTTATCCTAGGTGATAGAATTGACTTTCCTTGCTAGCTGAGAAATCTCTACCTAGTTAAAATAATACCTCTAATTTACTGATTTTATTTTGAAGATCAATCCGATGTAAAATACACATAATTGGATTTAAATAATTGAAACTATCTTGCTCCTTCTGAGAAAATAACCATCTTAAGTAAATAACATCCCTTCTGTAAGATTGAACAAAACATAAATGCTCTTTCCAATTATCTTGAGAATGTTGATTATAAAGTAAGAAGACTTAAAGAAAGACCCACTTTTGTAAGTATATATCTAAATATATATTATTCCCCTTAAAATAGCTCATGAAAGATGCTATATGATATTTTTCCACAACGCTACCTTGCTCAAAGTAAATTTTGAACATGTTTTCACTGTTGTTATTATAGTATGTGATCACATTCAGGAACTGGAAATCTGTGTTTTGTATGGAATTGTAATATTTTGACACAATCTAAAAACATTTAGAGCTCACACTCAATAAATATTGATGGAAGAAATTGAAAAAGGGCAAATAAAGTGAATTAGGAAGCTGGATAGCATTATTTTTAATAAAAATAGTATGTGACTGTAAACCAAATATAGTATTTCTGCATGACTCAACCATATTTGGAGAAAATATATTAAGAGAAAATATTGATTTATTTCTGCAGATTTAAAATAACTATGTATCAACCTGATGTGATTACTCCCAAAAATGTTTTTAAATTATATTTGGATTTATTCTATAAATATAAACAAATTTTAATCAGATTTATATATACTGAGATGAAAGGTTTACAATGGTTTTTAATTTTAAGATGATGGATTGAGCATATGTTGAAATCTTCTCCTTCTGTTTACTTCAGGTACACCAAAATGAAAGCCCATGCATAAAAATAAGGAAGAGAAATTGCCAGGGTTCAAAAGGAAGACATCTCTAACAGAGTAAAAAAAAAAACAAAAAAAACAGTTGTGAACCCAAACCTCACAAAAATTCTTAAATTCGGTGGCCTGAATTTAGAATGAACTTAGAATCTTATAATTAAAATTTGCTCAAATGGCTGGGATCAGGGGTCTTGAGGACTGTGCAGGTCTTACAGGACTGGCAGGCACAGGTGCACACTCAGCAAAAGGCTGGGGGATGTTATCTTACCCACAATTGTGAAATTGAACACTAGAAACTCTGCCACTACTATTACATAGGACAAAAATAGTACCCCTTGCAAAACTGAAGTTATTATAACAGTGTGGCATTAGTGCTGGAATAGAAAAAATAAACTAAGCGGTGCCCGGTGACTCTGTTGGTTAAGCATCTGCCTCTGGCTCAGGTCATGATCTCAGGGTTCTTAGATCAAGCCCTGCACCGGCTCCCTGCTCAGTGAGAAGTCTGCTTCTCCCTCTCCCTCTGCCTCTCTCCCTGGCTCATGCTCTCTCCCTCTCTCTAGTAAATACATACATACATACATACATACATACATAAAATCTTTAAAAATAAATAAACTAAGAAACAGAATAGAAAAAACAGAAGTAACACCAGCAACAAAAAACTCATATATAGTAATTTGATGTATCCTGGGAAAGTATTGTTAATCAGTTGGGGAAATACTGCTGTGATTCAAAAAAGGTACTGGAAAAACAAATTATCCATATCAGGTTATAATTAAACTGGATTCTTACTTCATAGAGATATTATAGACTTAAATATAGAAAATGAAAGTAGGAAATCTCTAGAAAATAATATACGAGTATCTGTATTTCACCAGTGCAGGAAAAGATTTCTTAAATAAGGCATAAAACCACAAATATTAAACGATAAGTGAATTAAGCTACATTATATAAAGAACAAAAGCTCTTAGTTCATCATTGTTTTGTTCATCAAAAGATAACATAAAGTGAGTGAAAATACACTAGTATATTTTTATAATGTGTGCACATTTTTAATAACACATAAAACCAAAACTGTTTAGTTATTAGAATATATAATAAATAATTAAGAGTTCTTAATAAAACAACTAACAACTCAATAGAAAAATAAATAAGAAACATGAACATGAAGAGGTATGTAAATAAATATAATTATGAATGACCATACACAGATTAAGGGATGCTCAAGCTCACTACATTATGGAAATACTGATTAGAACAAAAGTGAAATATCATTTCATATTTATCAGATTAACAAAAAATAAGATAGTAAAATACCAAATGTTGTTAAAATTGTGGAGCAATTTTATAGTGTGACTATAAGCACTTTGCACAATTAATTAGCCTTCTCTAGTAGCCTGTTTCCCCCAAGTGCATTACTCAGGAATCAAATGCACATGTGCACTAGAATCTATATATATGAATGATTCTCCTACAGTTGTCCACAATAGAAAAAATACAACAACCCAAATGCTTACAAATGGTATAATGGATAAATTGTGTTATTTTAATAAAAATGGACTTGTTACACAATGAACACAAATGTAAAGCTGCATTCATCAACATGGATAAATTTCAATATATCACAATTTTGAGTTAGAGAGAAACATCATAGAATACTTTATACTTCCATCTCTATAAATTATAAATTAGGACAAAGGGGGGAAATATTGTTTAAAGTCACATAAATATAGGAACTCCATAGAAGCAAAGAATAGATATGAGTAACTGATTTTGAAGCCTGTGATTACCTTTGTAGGAGGTGGCGCTCAGTACAACCAGTTAAGGAAATGGAAAATATTAAGACATACAGAGATAACAATAATCTCCCTTGTCAATTGCATTCCATGACCCATCAGTGTGTGAGTTTCAGATCCTACTATACATTTTTGATACATACAAAATCATAGTTACTGCAATCAAGGTCTATACATGCTTTAACAGATATTTAAAAATACATCTGCTTTTTTTTTTTCACTAAACCTGAATTGATATTTAGTGTAAATTCATTTGAAGAAAAATAATGAACTTCTATTTGTTCCCTTTTAGTAAGATCATCCACTGGGGATAATTTGTACAAACATTATTAGAAGAACTCATTCTGAGCTTTCGTAGAAACATTAAACAAAGGTTTATTATATATATATATATATATATTAGGTACATGGGAATTTTATACATGCATATTAATACTGTTTGAATCTCATAGGTATTTAATTAAAATTCTGAAATAAAAGTTCTACTTAATTTTCTCTATATAAAATAAGGCAGGATGAACTGTTGCTCAGCAGATACACCAAGGAGCACTAGGTGGACCACTCATTAAACAACAATCAAGGGAGCAGGGAGGGAAAGAAGGATCTTATATGAAAGAATGAAAGAGTTAGAAATTGCTTCTTCAACCTCTAAAGAAAAAGAAAATCACAATTCCATCACGGCCTAAGATAAAATAAATAGATTTCCTTGACCTATCTTTTGTTTTCTGGTTATTTCATCTAGACTTTTTAATTTTCAATTTTTTTTATGAAAATAATTTTCTTTCTTCCTTTCTATCACAGAATCCCTCCCACACACATAAACTAAGGTTCAACTCAATTTCTACTCTACCCATGTAAACTCTAGTAGCTACGTGAAATCTAACAGTAATATGCACACTAACCCTGATAATAAGAAACATGAAATGTGTAGTTTTCTGAACCAAATGAACATGTGGAATTACCAGGAAATTAAAATATATAATATAAATAAAATTCTTACTTATTAGACAAAACAAATTAGTAAAGAAAATATTAAAAATACTTCTATGACATACTTTTTTTGTTTCAACCAGTGGCAAATCACTATGCAACAAATTCCTTAATCAAGATTTTATATATATGTACTTTAAATTTATTTTGATTACTCAAGTGATATGGCAATTATTAATTACTTCTCTATGTTACTGTTGATTTTTAAATTTTTATTTATTTTTTTCAAAGATTTATTTATTCCTCTTGGGGGGCAGAGAAAAATATAGACTAGAATAAAGGAACTGATATGTGTCTGTATATTTTTCAATGCTGTTAGAATTTTGGGAAATAAATTAGTTGGAGGTTTAAAAATTGAAAGAAACATAGTTATAGCACTTGTACTATGGTGGGTGGAAGGTATATACCACAGTGCCACATGTTTAGGGCATAAAGCAGGATATACTGTGGAAACTCAAAAGCACAGCATCAGTGTGATGAGCAACTTGGTTTTGAAAGCTCTACTCATTCAACAGTGAAACATGAATTGATGACGGCATAACTCAACATGCTGTGGATTGTGCTCCAGGACAGGAAACCTGCAACCTGTTACTTTATCTTTTTAAAGGACAAACACGAGAGTGGGCTTGTACATAGGGGAGACTGGTAAGATGTGGCCAGGGGATTTATCTCTTTCCTGGTGCTGGAAATGCAGTACTGGCTCAGACCTACCTCCTGTCCATAAATCCAGAATGTTCTATCTTTAATTTTCTATTAGGGTGTACATAGGGAAGTCACATGGCCTGTGTGAAGTTAGAAAAAGTATCTTAGGGTGTCAGATTCTCCTCTCTAAATATTTAAGTAATCTTTCCTTTCTTAGTCCCACATACAACCAAGTTGTATACATAGTACCTTTAATACCTAAGAATGTTCTGGAGTACTGAGTGCAAAAAAGACCAGACTTTTTTGCAAAGACAAAAAATATTCAGACTTAATAATGTGAAAAAGAACAAGGACTTCGAAGAGATGTATATGTAAATGTATGTAATATATGTGTGTGCTTGTTCATGTGTATTTATATTTATAGTATGTGTGTATAAGTTTACACACACAAATACACTCACTTAAAAAATTGGATTTATTTATTTTAATTTAAATTCAATTAATTAACATATAATGTATTAGTAGTTTCAGAGGTAGAGGTCAGTGATTCATTACTCTTATGTATTACCCAGTGCTCATTACATCACATGCCCTCCTTAATGTTCATCACCCAGTTACCCTATCCTCCTACTCCCCTCCCCTCCAGCAACCCTCAGTTTGTTTCCTATGATTAAGAGTGTCTTATGATTTGTCTCCCTCTCTGATATCATCTTGTTTTATTTTTCCCTCTCTTCCCCTACAATCCTGTGTTTTGTTTCTTAAATCCCACATATGAGTGAGATCATATGATAATTGTCTTTCTCTGATTAACTTATTTTGCTTACCATAATACCCTCTAGTTACAGCCACATGGTTGCAAATGGCAAGATTTCATTTTTTGATGGCTTAGTAGTATTCCATTGTGTGTGTGTGTGTGTGTGTGTGTGTGTATCTATCACATCTTATATATATATATACCACATCTTTATCTATTCATCTGTCGATGGACATTTGAGCTTTCCATTGTTTGACTATTGTGGACATTGTTGCTATAAACATTGGGGTGCAAATACCCCTTTGGATCACTACATTTGTATCCTTGGGGTAAATATCTAGTAGTGCAATTGATGGATTGTAGGGTAGCTCTATCTTCAACTTTTTGAGGAACCTCCAAACTGTTTTCCAGAGTGGCTGCACCAGCGTGCATTCCCACCAATAGTGTAAGAGAGTTCCCTTTATTCCTCACCAATGTCTGTCATTTCCTGACTTGTTAATTTTAGTCATTCTGTCTGGTCTGAAGTGGTATCTCATTGTGGTTTTGATTTGTATTTCTCTAATGCTGAGTGATGTTGAGTATTTTTCATGTGCTGTTGACCAAATGTCTTCATGACTTCTGCCCATTTCTTCACTGGATTATTTGTTTTTTGGGTGTTGAGTTCGATAAGTTCTTTATAGATTTTGGATACTAGTCCTTTATCTGATATATCATTTGCAAATATCTTCTCCCATTCTGTCTCTTGTCTTTTGGTTTTGTCAACGTTTCTCTTGCTGTGCAAAAGCCTTTTATCTTGATGAAGTCCCAATAGTTAATTTTTGTCTTTGTTTCCCTTGCCTTATGACAGTCTTTGGTTTAAAATCTAATTTGTCTGCCATAGGAATTGCCACCCCAGCTTTCTCTTGATGTCCATTAGCATGATGAATGATTCTCCACTCCCTCACTTTCAATCTGGAGGTGTCTTTGGGTCTAAAATGAGTCTCTTGTAGACAGCATATTGATGGTTCTTGCTTTTTTTATCCTATCTGATATCCTGTCTTTTGATTGGGTCATTTAGTATATTTACATTCAGAGTAACAACTGAAAGATATGAATTTAGTGCCACTGTATTACCTGTAAAGTCACTGTTTCTGTATATGGTCTCTGTTCCTTTCTGGTCAATGTTACTTTTGGGCTCTCTCTTCACTTAAAGGATCCCCTTTAATATTTCTTCAGGGCTGGTTTAGTGATCACAAATTCTTTTAGTTTCTGTTTGTCCTGGAAGATTTTTATCTCTCATTCTATTTTGAATGACATCTTGCTCGATAAAGTATTCTTGGCTGTGTATTTTTCTCATTTAGCACCGTGAATATATGATGCCAGTGCTTTTGGCCTGTCAGGTCTCTGTGGATAGGTCTGCTCTCAGTCTAATGTTTCTACTCTTAGAGTTTATGGACCTCTTATCCTGAGCTGCTTTCTGGATTTTCCCTTTGTCTCTGAGATTTGTAATTTTCACTATTATATGTTGAGGTGTTTACCTATTTTTATTGATTTTGAGAGGGGTTTTCTGTGCCTCCTGGATGTGAATTCCTGTTTCTTTCTCCAGATTAGGGAAGTTCTCCACTATAATTTGCTCCAATATACCTTCTGCCCCACCCCTCTCTCTTTTCTCATCTTCTGAGATCCCAGTTATTCTAATATTGTATTGCTTTATGGTATCACTTAATTCTCGAATTGTCCCCTCATGATCCAGTAGTTGTTCATCTCTCTTTTTCTCAGCTTCTTTATTCCACATCATTTTGTTTTCTATATCACTAATTCTCTCTTCTGCCTCATTTATCCTAGCAGTTAGAGCCTCCAATTTTATTGCATGTCATTAATAGCCTTTTTGATTTTGACTTGATTGGATTTTAGTTCTTTTATTTCTCCAGAAAGGGATTATCTAGTGTCTTCTATGTTTTTCCCAAGCCCAGCTAGTATCTTTAGAATCATTATTCTGAACTCTAGTTCTGACACCTTATGTCCATACTGATTAGGTCCCTAGTAGTCTGTACTGCCTCGTGTTCTCTTTTTGCAGTGAGTTTTTCCATCTTATCATTCTTGCAGAAAGTGGTCACTTTTCTATTTGTAACATTGCAGCTACTCTTTTCTTAGATCTCTGGTTGAGTTCACAGGTGTTCAGAATGATCTGATAGCTATCTAGCTGAATTCCTGCGACCAGATGAAACTAAGGTTTCCCACTTTTCCACCATCTTGGACTCATTTGCAATCAGAACTTTCTTCCCATTCAGGGGCACCTGGGTGGCTCAGTCATTAAGCATCTGCTTTAGGCTCAGGTCATGATCCCAGCATTCTGGGATCGAGCCCCGCATTGGGCTCCCTGCTGAGCAGGAAGCCTGCTTCCCTCTCCCACTACCCCTGCTTGTGTTCCCTCTCTTGCTACCTATCTCTCTGTCAAATAAATAAATAAAATCTTAAAAAAAAAAAAGAATTTTCTTCCCATTCAGCACATTGACTAGATCAGGCCACACCCTTCTGGCCTGCCAAGTGTCCTTTTTGATGAGGCTTCTTCTCTCCCTTTAGTTGTGGGGTTTGTTTTGTCAGTCTCCAGGCTGATTTCTGAGGTATTTAGGATGATTTGATAGTTATCTCATTGTGTTCCACAGAAAAGACCGGCTTTGGGTCCTCCTACTTGGGCACCACCTTAGCTTATCCCACAAAATTGGATTTACAAAAGGGTATAAAAAGAAGTTTTTATATTTACATGCATATTTACATAAAGGACTGAAGCCTAAAAGTAATAATAAAGGTAAAAAACATTATTTTTCAAAAGTAATAAAACAATAGAAATAACAAAATAAACACATTTTTGTTCTAGGCTCTGTTTTAAGGTCTTTACAAATGAAATCACATTGATACTTAATACTATACAATGAGAGGAATACTACATTTAAGCAAAATACCAATTATTTGCCAGAATAAGATAAATATATTGAGAAAAATATATAAACACGAAGAATTTGAGAGAAAATACAAAAAAAAAATCTAACTCAACAATAAATGAATCAGAAGACAGACCTAAATAAAGAAAGAGAAAGAAGGGAAAACACTCTGAATGGTAATGATAGTATGCTTAGGGATACATAATGTAAGCACTAAATATGATTCTTAATGCAGAAGTACCTGCTTTAAGGGAAAATTTTATTTCATAATTTTTTTATAGACTTTTTTTTTAAGATTTTATTTATTTATTCGACAGAGATAGAGACAGCCAGCGAGAGAGGGAACACAAGCAGGAGAAGTGGGAGAGGAAGAAGTAGGCTTATAGCTGAGGAGCCTGACGTGGGGCTCGATCCCATAACGCCGGGATCATGCCCTGAGCCGAAGGCAGACGCTTAACTGCTGTGCCACCCAGGTGCCCCATAAGGGAAAATTTTAAATTGTCACAAATTACTGTTCTTAATTAAGAAAATAAATTTATACAGAAAAAGATTACATTTAAAGAAATAAAAATTTCTAAATATTTTATTTGAAATGAAGTAGAAGACCAGATAAAATGCAGGAGTTAGTGATAATACATCTGGCTTTCACACATTGACAGATAAATCATGTTTGATTATGAACACAACAAAAAGGAAATTAAAGCAGTGGAAAATAAAGTTGAACTCTCAGATTAATAAAGGAACATATGAATAAATAGCAACTTGATAAAACCAGCAAAATATTGGATAAAATTTAAAGGATAAATGAGAAAGTAAAATGAATAGTAAACACAGGTAAGACAAAAAAGAGGAACTGTTATCCACTTTTATATTAAATGCAAAGTGAATTAAATCTCTCACCAAAAACAACGCTGGTCTCATGATAAAAATTATCAGATAGTGAAAAAGTTTGATGCATTTATTTTAGACAAATCAGATACCTATAGCAGAAAAGAATATATACAAAGAAATAGTTTCAAATCTCACTGACAAATCCATTTTAAGGATATATAGATATATATTCTTAAAGAGAATATTTTAGCATATTATCATGTTCTGGGTAAAAGGAAAGCTTAAATGTTTTAAAAGTAAAGATTAAAAAGAAGAACAACAACAAGAACAGCAACAGCAACAAAACTACAGCTCAATATCCCTGATGAAAATAAATACAAAAATCCTCAACAAAATATTAGCAAATCACATTCAACAATACATTAAAGGGATCATTCACCATGTTCAAATGAGATTTATTCCAGGGATGTAAGGATGTTTCAACATTCACAAATCAATCAATGTTATGCACCACATTAACAAAACGAAAGATAAAAATTAATTATATGATCATCTCAATAGATGCAGAAAAATCATGACAGAATTAAAAAATCCATTCTTGATAAAAACTCTCAACAAAATTGGTTTAGAGGGAACATAACTCAAAATAAAAGCCATATATGACAAATTCACAGCTAACATCATACTCAATGTTGAAAGACTAACAGTTTTTCCTCTAAGAACAGGAACAAGACAAGAACATCTCTTGCCATTGTTATTCAACATAGTACTGGAAGTCCTAGCCACAGCAATCAGACAAGAAAAAGAAATAAAAGGCATGTATATTGGTAAGGAAGAAGTTAAACTGTCACTATTTGCAAATGACATGATACTGTACATAGAAAACCCTAAAGACTCTACTAAAAAATTGTTAGAAGTAATAAATGAATTCAGTAAAGTTGTAGGGTACAAAATAAATATCCAGAAATTGGCAGTGTTTCTATACATCAGTAATGAAATAGCAGAAAGAGAAATTAAGAAAACAGTCCCATTTAAAATTGCACCAAAGAAAACCAAAACCAAAAACCCTAGGCATAAACTTAATCAAGTAGGTTAAAGACCTATACTCTGAAAATTATAAAACATTGATGAAAGAAATTGAGGGTGATACAAATGTAAAGATATAGCATTGGATTGGAACAATTAATGTTGTTAAGCTGTCCATACTACCCAAAGCAATCTACAGAGTCAATGCATCCCTATTAAAATACCAATAGCATTTTTCACAGAACTAAAATAAGTAATACTAAAATTTGTATGGAACCACAAAAGACCCTGAAAAGCCAAAGAAATCTTCAGAAAGAAAAAGCTGGAGGAATCACAATTCCAGATTTCAAGCTATACTCCAAAGCTGTGGTAGTCAGAACAGTATGTTACTGGCACAAACACAGAGACAGATCAATGGAACAAAATAAACCCACACTTGATATGGTCAATTAATCTATGGTAAAGGAGGCAAGAATATAAAATGGGGAAAGGCAGTCTCCACGATAAATGCTGCTGGGAAAATGGACAGCTACATGCAAAAGAATGAAAGTGGACCACTTTGTAACACAATGCACAAAAATAGACTCAAAATGGATTAAAGACCTAAATGTGACTTGAAGCCATTAAAATCCTAGAGGAAAACACAGGAAGTAACCACTTTGACATCAGCCACAACAACATTTTCCGTTAGTTGCATATAATACCCAGTGCTCATCACAACACATGCCCTCCTCAATACCCATCACCTGGTTACCCCACCCCGCCATCCCCTTCCTTTCTGTAAGCCTTAGTTTGTTTCCTGGAGTCCAGAGTCTCTCATGGTTTGTCTCCCTCTCTGATTTAGTCCCAGTTTTCCCTCCATTCCCCTGTGGTCCTCTGTGCTCATATGAGTGTTCCACATATGAGTGAAACCATATAATGTCCTTCTCTGCTTAACTTATTTCACTTAGCATAATCCCCTCCAGTTCTACCCATGACAATGCAAATGGTAGGTATTCATCCTTTCTGATGCTGAGTAATATTCCACTGTATATATGAACCACATCTTCTTTATCCAATCATCTGTTGAAGGGCATCTCGGCTCCTTCCACAGTTGGCTATTGTGGACATTGCTGCAATGGATATTGGGGTGTAGGTGCCCCTTTGGATCATTACATCTGTATCTTTGGGGTAAATATCTAGTAATGCAATTGCTGGGTCATAGGGTAGCTCTATTTTTAACATCTTGAGGAACCTCCACACTTTTTTCCAGAATGGTTGCACCAGCTTGCATTCCCACCAATAGTGTAAGAGGGTTCCCCTTTCTGCACATCCTCGCCAATATCTGTCATTTCCTGTCTTGTTAATTTTTGCCATTCTAACTGGTGTAAGGTGGCATCTCATTGCGGTTTTGATTTGTATTTCCCTGATGGCTAGTGATGTTGAACATTTTTATTATTATTTCTCACATGAAACTCACCAACAAACAATGTTAAGTCAAAATTTGGTATTAAGAGTTTTCTAGACAATCCAGAACAAAACAGGGACACAACTTTGTTTAAGTACTTACCAAAGTAAGTGCAAGAAAATAAGCAGTTTAATGGTTAAAAAAAAAAAAAGAAAAAAAGATTTAATGACTTTATCAAAACTAATTATTCAACTAAAAATACTCTAGGTCTGATTATTTTATATGAAGTCCTACATCTAATGTCTTTATAGGCAAAACAACAACAACAACAACAACAACAACAACAACAACAAAAAACCTTATTCTTCTCATGTTCTTCTGATGACCTTAATGGGAAAACAAACAAAAAAAGTGAAATAGTTGAAGGGGATTAAGAGGTACAAACTTCCAGTTACAAAACAAATAAATTATGGACATGAGAAATACAGCATAAAGTATATAGTCAATAATATTTTAATAACTGTATTGTGACAAATGGTAATTACATTTATAGTGGCAAGCATTTCGTAATGCATGTAATTGTTGAATCACTATGTTGTACACCTGAAACTAATGTCAACTATACTTCAATTAAAAGAAAAGAGGACAAAAAGTAAATTCAGCAATTAGAGTCAATCAAACTAATCAAAGCTCAGCTTGTGATTTAGACTGAATCACCTCACTGACAATCTGAAAGATAAAAAAAGCTTGGGCACAAGGGTCTTATTGAGGGCACCTGTTGGTCCAATAATCTCCTGAAATTCTTCCAAGTGAGTGTTATACAAACATCTTCAGTGTAATTTCCAGAACTCTCACTGAATGATTTAAATTAAAAAGAGAAATTTATTACTTGTTATAGTAAGGGAGAGTTATGCTGATCAGGCTTAGTCTCTTCAAGTGGAACAGACTGTTGATCTTTTAAGCCCAATGATGCCCAATATGATAGTGACTAACCAATATGGCTATGATAATTTTAATGAAAATTTAAATTAAATGCAATTTAAAATTCAGTTCCCCAGTGCACTAGACACATTTCAAATGCTCAATAGTCACATGTGGCTAGGAGCTATCATGTTGAACATTCAGATATAAATATTTTTCACCACTGCATAAACCTCCACTGACAGCCTTGTTATATAAAATTTTTGGAAGACTATCTGAGATATAAATATATTATTATCACCTGTAGAAGTAAGACTACTTGAATAATAGTGTTGAAGGGTTTTCACCCAGAAGTGTACTTATTTGGAGTTTGTGACTTGCTGATTTTTATAAGTGAAGTTGAGACAGAGGGTGCAGATGAGAGGCTGACACGGATTGCTGGAATGAAAAAGTATGTTCACTGAGGCAATTTCTTGTTGATAGACTGAAGCTGGTTCAGGAGGCTATTAGATATAATGACTCTAGAATAAGTGGAATTCTTCTAAGTATATGATGACTTCTTTTATTCTCACAGAATCAGCAAAGCAATGGACAAAAATGTCAGTGAAATTTTAAAAAAATTTACAAAAGTCTCAAAGAAAAGAAGTAAAATTACTATATGATATGTGTAGTCTTTTAAAGCATAGTGTGATTTATTAAATAAAAGTATCTGTCTGGAAGATGATAAAAGTATACCCTATTTCACACCATGTACAAATATAAAATTGATATGCACTTAAATTACCACAATAAAGCAAAATGCCTTAAAAATATATTTAGAATGTAAGATGTACAATATCAATATGGTAATACCTGCGTGTCAGACTGGATACAAAAAGTTTAAAAAATAAAGCATAGAGCTACTTGTCTATGTAAAATTTGCCAATTTTTCCTAGGAAAATATTTTGATAGTGTCAGTAGACAAAATTTAGGTTTATAAAGTGGAAAACTGACAAAACCTCTTTATTTTGTGGAAAGGGGATATTTATACCATTATGGTTTGTCCTTAGGCACACGTGCCCTTGTCAGAATCAGGTGGGAGAAAGTAGGAAGTAGCGAAAAATAACTCAACAACCATAAAAGAGTATAAAAATTACTAAATACAAAGATTCTTATGGAAAATAGACCTCAGAAAAATCTAAATGAATATTTACAGTGTACTTTGAAGAAAAAGATGTTTGAGCATCTCTGAAAGACAAGCATGACTTATCCTCATTGAGAATGTAGGGAGGCAGCAATCCAGGGCAAGAGACTATTGGACAAAAGCATAAAGCACCAAATACCATGATAATCCTAGGGATACTATGTGAAACTGTATATCATAGTTATAGTGAAGGGTACATTTGTAGGAATATTGAAAGATGTTGGAAAGAGAACTCTTTTGGATCCTGGTAAATACAATGGTGAACAGGAGAAATGTTCTATGAATCATGAGGAAAATTGTCTGTTATACAAAGATTGGTTGAATGTGGCATTGACAAGGTCAGATATTCATTATAACCAATCTGACTGAATATTTCAACTTCTTTTACACAGTGTCTTTCAATAAGTTTATTACTCTAAATTCCTACGGAAAAAAATAGTTTTTAAGTTACATTTATTTTTTTTTATAGGTAAGGATAAATATTTTAGGAAAAAAAAAAGGTCTTCTTAACATAAAGTATCTCCAGTACTGCTTTGTAAATAATGGCTCAAAAATCATATCTAATCACATTTGCTTTGAGTTTGTTGTTGTTGTTAATGTGTATTAATTAAGTCATAATTTGATTTCCTAAAACCTAATCTTTTGATGAAAATGTCATTAGCAGAGGCTAATGATGAATTTATATATGAAGTGAACCATTGCATAGCTCATTAAAATTAAATAGTATGAAGTTAAAAAAAACTGATGGGGAAAATTAATGAACATAAAGTTTTACTTTTCAAGTTCTTATTTTGAAGGTTAAGTTCTTATTTTTCAAATAATCACATTATTTAGGGTTTGTTAAGATTTGAAATATTTGACAAAACAAGCTTTTTACCTTCTAAAAGGTGTATAAATGTTTTCGAAACAATTTATTCAGAATATTCTTATGAAAGTGCAATCGTTACTCTTTTGTACTTTCTAGCTTTTCTGATTTTCTAAGTGATTCTTCATCAGCAAATCAAAAAAGGTCTACTGAGGCTTTTCTAGGAGACCAACTTGCTCAACTCCTGTTACAGTGAGCTGCCTCATCTTTAGAGATTAAATACTGATTAAAGAATTAAAAAAGAAAAGATCTATTACTACACACGATGGGAAAATCAAATATTTGAACACATGTTCACCAGCTTTTTCTGCTGAGTTTTTGTGAACTGTGCCATTAATAACCACATATACTAGGTTTAAGGTCCCTAATTTCAATATGTAAATTTTAGGGGGACACAAACATTTGGTCCATAGCATATATGTATGCCTTCCCTGACTGCTCATTTTTTAAAGTCTAGGAAATTAATCCAGTGTGAAAATTTCAATTTTTAAACCTCAAATGCAAAAATATTTTTCAAACAATTCTCATTATAAATAAAAATTAAAATGCCTTCTTTCTAATTCTAGTGTATGAAAAATTGGGTACTCTGCATTTAAGTTGTCATTTTCACTATTCATGAGTAAATGTTTATTACCAGTAGACAAATTACAGCTTTTAATGCTGTCATCTTAAAAACACAGAAAGAAGATAGTTATAAGTGTTTTCCTTATTGTTTACAGAGTTGATCACTTAAGTGATTAAATACTTCTGTACCTTTACTGACCATATAAATTATTCTTTGCCTCATTATTATATATTTTAATTGTTTATTACTTGTCACTTTTTCTCCCATTACATGTCACAAGTTCTGTTTCACAAAAGGGCCAATAAAGTTAAAACAGGGAACTTAAACTCAAATGCCAAGGCAGTGACAATAAGTGAGTGAAGCAGACCAAGTTTGTTTATTTATTCATTCATTCACTAAACAATTAATTTTCCATTTATCAAGCATTTATTAAGTATTTCCTATGTGCCAGACCCACTTCTAGGTTCCCAGGACATAGAAATAAACATAATAAAGTTCCTTACCCCTTACTTCTTACATTCCACAGGGAAAACCAGACAATAAAAAATAAACGTAATAAATAATTGAAAGTTTAGAAGGTGAAATGACCTACTTAAAGTGTAACAAGAGCCCCAAAAATGTAGTGCAAGGGGTGAAAAGTGCTTACATTAGTGGAAATAATGAGGCTACTATTTTTAAGCAGACCTATGAATATTTTTAAGAAAAAAAACCTTTCCAGCACAAATCACTCAAATGTTATTTTCACAAGTATTAAAATTGTTCTGACTTAAGGAGATGACTAATATTACAGTATAAGGTAGAGTCTGCCAAAGCACAAAGTCATTCAAAAACCCAGATTTATAGTTTAAACTGTTTTTGTACTCAATTATAAGTTAAAACATTCCAAAGATATTGCCGTATTTATAAACATGTTACAATAAATATGTGTATGAAATTATGAAAATTATTTCAGTGTCATTTCAAGTCTCCATTTCCAACTTGTACATACTTCTTATGATTTCTTCTACCTGTCCCCCCCATAGGTCTTCTGTATTAGACACAGAAAGAGAATCCAATCAGAGTTGCTAAGCTGCGCTAGGAAAATGAGAGTTTATACTTGAAATTTTGGTGAGCAAAGTTGTAATGCTGTGAAATGTAAATTATTTAGATTTTTAAAATTTTCAAATAAAAAAACAAATACAAAATAAAAATCCACTATAATACAAGGATTTTGATTTATTACATACTTGTGAACTTCCTTAATTGATACTGTATGAGCTCTAATTTATTTTTCATGGCATAAGGTTATATGAGCTTTGGCTCAAGTTATTTTTAGGGATCACATTTTTTCTGCATATAAAACAATTACTGGAATAATTCATTTTCATCTTCCAAAATTCCCACTGTTTGGTGGCTGTCCACATAAATAATTTTCCCTTTAGAGGAAAAGGGTATAAAGTGTATGTTTTAGCAGAAATTTACATGATTTTGAAATGTTCCCTCTGAAAGCAATTTAGCATAACTTTTGCTTCTAATTCATGTTCTGAAGCTTTACCGCAAGCTTTGATTCATTGATAATGTAACAGACTGACAAATTTTGATCACGTTTTCTACTTAAAAGCATTTTCATCATCGGTATAATACAAAGGATGGGAAATTAAAACAATTATCATACAAAAAATAAGAGGAAAACTATCTTACCATGTAAGTCTTATCAAGTTATTTTAAATAAATTTGCCTATGAAAAAGTTCTGTTTTGATATATTCAATGCTTGTGAAGTTACTTTCAATTTGAAACAAATCCCCAACCCCACCAAACACACACACAAAAAGAACAATCTGTCTGGAGACAGAAACAGGTTGCTTATGGATTCATGGAGGTTATAAAATATTTGCCATGTATCTATAGACTCTACATCTCCAACAGATAATTTAACACTTGTATTGAAGATGACCGGGATTAGGAGCATTCTTGATGATAGGGTAAACTCTTCTCGGAAGTAGAAAAATTAGGTGAAGCATTTTATGTCTAGGCTGAGAGTACAAACACGTTGATTGTCTGAGTGAAAGGAATTTTAGAATCATGATCCTGAAGGATCTCCAGGTTTGTGTGTTTAAAAAAAAAAAAGAGGTATAAATATCCTAGGATACCTAAAGGGGAGGTACTGAAGAAGAGTATTTTACTTCACGAATATTATAAAATAGTGTCTTATAATTTGTGATCCTTATTTGCACTCTATTACAAATTCCTCTTCTATCATTTTTACTTTACAGAAGTATGGCTAGATAGATGGACAGACATCTAGCAAGGCTGCACACCACTCATTGCTGCCTTCTCTTTCATTCATCTCATGGCCTCTATTATGATGCTTTTTTAAAGTGCGTTCTTCAGGTATGTGGTGAAATACTATGTGAATTTTGGCCACTTCACAGATCTCTTCCTTTCACTACACCTGAGTATATAGGATCATGGGATTCCTGGTTTTCTCTTTTAATAGCCTTGTACTTCTACGCATTTCTAGCAGATGAGCAGTCCTGTATCAGTCTGACCCTTTCCCCTTGTAAATTACATTTTCTTTTTGTCTGAAATAGCATTTAATTTTTTTCCTAGGTAGTCAGTCATTTTACCAAGCTATGTCAATGTATGTGTGTTTTATAGTCAATCCTCACAAGAATTTAATAAGCAGTAGATTAACCCTTAAAAATCAGATTTTAGCTTAAAAAAGTTGTGCTATGTCTATTATGTTGCCTCCTCTCCATTCAGAATCATCAAACACAGCCTCACAGATTGTGTCCCCTGCTGTTGTGCGATATAGTGGTTCTGTCTCCATCTGTTCTATTTTTGCCTTTTGAGATTCCTCTGATTTTCATGTCAGATTCCCTGAATCAATCTACAGACCTCTTTAGGTTTTCTTAATGAGGTATTTACCTTCAATTTTTTGCTTTTGTGCTTTGAAACATCTCTTGCATACGGTGCTTTTCAAGACATAGCAATAATGTTCTTCAATTAATTTAATGAATGTTTTAAAAATATATTAATTTTTAGCATTGTTTTCATCTTGTATCTGAAATTCCATAAGTGTTTTGCACGCAGATATATGTATATGTAAAAACATACACGAAGACACATGTACATATATATCTATTCACATACAGGTTTCATTAAGAGTCTTTCTTACCTTTAGAATTTTATCTGATATTTACCTCTCGGACTGTTGGGGCACCTTACATGTTTTGTTCATTATTTCGCTAGACTGGGATTTATTCCTTATGATATTTCTAGTTCCCCCTTGAAGCACAAGGAGGAAAATTCTCCAGTCCTATGTTTCCCAAGCTTCTCTAAGCTTCAGGGGTGGAGGAGCCTTAGATACCTCCTTGTCTACTTGTCCTCTCCATGGATGTCAGGGAGATAGTTTTTCCTCACATAGTGAATGTGTACTTTCTATTTTGAGGGCCTTTGTGTCTCTTGGAACCAAGCTTTTTCCAAGGTGCATGAATCTGTGCCTATAGTTTCCTTTTTTTTTTAATTATAATCGTATTTTTTATTATATTATGTTAGTCACCATACAGTACATCCCTGGTTTTTGATGTAAAGTTCGATGATTCATTAGTTGCGTATAACACCCAGTGCACCATGCAATACGTGCCCTCCTTACTACCCAACACCAGCCTATCCAATTCCCCCACCCCCCTCCCCTCTGAAGCCCTCAGTTTATTTCTCAGAGTTTCCTATTCATTAAGAACAGGCAACATGCAAACAGGCAAAATGCACAAACTGCATTTTCCCACTTTCTCTTGAAAACGGGGGATGAACCTGTTTTCTGAAGGCTATATGCAGCAGCTGCTTGTCTCAAATTAGATGAATGAGAGTTAGAAGTGGAGGAGAGACAAAGATAATTGAAGTAAAAAATCTCTTTGTTTTTGAATGACTTTTAACATATTGTTAACAAAAATAATTTTTTCTGACTGTATCAAGATTGAAGTGAAAACTACAGATTGAGCTTCACCACCCCCAACCCCCAATAAAAGGTTTAGGATTACAAATCATGAATAATTTGTCAGAAAAACATTTGTTTCTGAAATAAATAAATATATTAAAAAAATAAAGAATTCTTTTAGATGATACTCTTAGCCTCTTGAGACATGGGGAATTACCTATTGATATTTTTAAGGATTGTTATGAGACAGCTTCAGAAAGTTACTCACTTGAGTCTTTTTTTTTTAAGGTTTATTTATTTATTTTAGAGAGAGAGAGAGAGAGCGAGAAAGAGAGCGTACACACCCACAAGTTGGGGGAGAAGCAGAGGGAGAGAATCTTCCCTACAGTAGGAGACCCCTACTGAGTGCGAGCCCAACACAGGGCTCAATCTCATCACCCATGAGATCATACCTGAGCCAAAACTAAGAGTTGGAAGCTTAACTGACTGAGCCACCCAGGAACCCCAACCCACTTGGTATTCTTTTTTTTTTTTTTTTTAATGTTAACAGATAAAGGATTTATTATGTTTCTGCATGCAAATGGGACAACTTTATGGCTGTTCCTAATTATCTTAATCTCTGTATCAGGTGGAGTATAGTCTTTTTTTTTTAATGTTTTTTTATTATATTATGTTAGTCATCATACAGTACATCCTTGGTTTCTGATGTAAAGTTCGATGATTCATTACTTGCGTATAACACCCAGTGCACAATGCCATACGTGCCCTCCTTACTACCCATCACCAGTCTATCCCATTCCCCCACCCCCTCCCCTCTGAAGCCCTCAATTTGTTTCTCAGAGTCCATAGTCTCTCATGCTTCACTTGGTATTCTTAAACAACACATTTGTGATACATCTTGTGGAGTTCTTACATTTTTTTTGTATTCATATGTAAGTATAAACATTTCTTCTGAAACTAATAGATTTACATTCCTATGTTTCATTTTAATGAGGTCAAGCTGTTTCCATATCGTTAACTATACAGAAGACATAGGCTGAAAAAAGAAAAAAAAATATTTACTACAGTATTTGAAAATAACATTATATACTTGAGATATTTTATTTTATTATTTATTACTTTATTATTTATCCAACCATGTGTTTATTATTTGTTGTTCTACAGTTATTTATTTTATTAAATATTTAGAATGTGTATTATTTATTTACTACTGGTCCTTGAAATAATGCCTTTTAGATTGTATATATGGGACAGTAAATATCTGCTAAATGACCAAACACTCTGGTAGGAACCTGAAATTTTAATTTTCATACTAATAAGTATTACCGGAGTTCTTTCTATATAAATGCATGTTTATCAGGTTTTTTGCAGATGGTTGAGCACAGCTGTATTTTAAAATATACTTTTGTCATGAAATTTTTTATATATTTGCAGCATACTATTTTATTTTACTTTGTTTTCTTGGATATGGAATGAATCTTTATAAAATAATAGATTTAAAAAATTGTCGGGACATAGCAAGTCACATGGACTTTATCTTAAAAGATACCAAGTTGTACAGTGGCCTCTTTTCCATAAATATGTTCTGACATACAAAACAAAATGTGACTTTTAGTAGCATGTGAGGATATTGAGCATGATCATATATTACTTTTATGCAATTTTAGCTCATAGCTTTTTAAATTAAAAACAGTGTTCTAGGTATTCTCCTACAGTGTAAATGTCACACTTTCATGTTTCCTGTAAATGAAAACAAATAATTAAAACTTTATGAATGTCATCTGTAGTTTACATAACACTATTTTACTCTTTTTTTAATATAGGCTATTTGGTTGGCAAATAAAGACTTAAAAAAATAGGCGGCATAGATTTTTTTTCTTTTCACACAAATCCTCTGATACCTCACATCTGTGTTTTTAAGTCTTCCTAAATGGCCCTGGCAGATGACCATGTAACAACTCAATCCTATTTAGCTGCTCAAAAATATAGGGCAGCTGAATCTCTTATCAGTTCACTTCTCCAAGAATAGAAAATAGCTTATTTAAGTAAATCTAAATATTTTACACTTTAAATTTGTGTGCATGTTTGAGTGTTCTGTTTACTTCCGACATTGAGTCACCTTAGCTTAAGGTTTGTTATATGCGAATCTGCCATATTTGTATAAAAATCAAAGTGTAATAGAACAAAACTAAAGACAAACTTTTATACATGTTCAGAACACTAGCTAACTTATAATAAGAAAAAGTTCTAGATATCACTTTTAGCCTACAATACAGAATCACACTGCCACTCGAACACGTAGTTTCTAGTATTTTCTACCATTAAAGTACCTCAAAATCCCATTAAAGTACAGAGACTTGCCCAAGCTTGAACGATAAGTGAACATTGAAACCACAAGTGAAATGAGAACTCAGCTCCCATTCCTGGACTTTCTAATTTTAGAATCACTCTTACCAGGATTTTAAAAAAGAACAATTAAAACTGTTCAAGGATTGCTTTAGAAAACAACCACCGTGTAATTTTTAATACCTTCTGAATAAATATGATTTTCAAAGAAGAACATAAGAAAAAAAGTGAAAATTGTCTAATATAATATCATTCTCATTAATTAATCAACTCATTCATTATTACAAAATCTAGTTACTGATTTTTCAGACTTCTTCTTTAAAAAATTCTCCTTATTATATATAAGACACATGCATTGTGCAACATGATGTGCATTTTAAACTAATCTTTGTTGTAGGCATCTCAATAATAAAATGACAGACTATAAATACTTATTACTTAAAAGTATAGTGACTCTAATTTTCAAGAAAATATATTTTCTGACACTGGTTGCCTTAGTAATATTATGTGAAACTTTGACTTTTGAATCTCTACTAACATTAAGCACTTTTTATAATTTCATGTAAACATTCACTCTATTAAAATGTAACAATTCTTAACAGAGAGCTACATTATCTCAGGATAGATTTTACTGTTTTTTGATTGACTAAGTTCAATTTTAGGCCTTCTGCATATTCACATTCTCACTATTTTATGTTTTTGCTATAAACATATTTTTTAAAGATTTTATTTATTCATGATAGAAAGAGAGAGCGTGTGCCAGATGTGCCAGAGACAGCACAACCTGGGGGAGGGGCAGAAGGAAAGGGAAAAGGAAGCTCCCGCAGAGGAGGGAGCCCAAGAGGAGGCTGGATCCCAGGACCCTAAGATTATGACCTGAGCTGAAGGCAGATGCTTAACTGACTGAGCAACCCAGGTGCCCCTATAAAATTTTTTTTATAAAACAAAATTTGAAGAGGAAACTATACTTTTATATCTTTTAAAATTGTCAAACAATAAAATTTCTTATGTGGCAGCCTAAGGATTTTCAGGTCTCTTTTTTAACAGAGATGAGAGAAATTTCTCTTCCTTGGTAGACACTGAAACATTAGTTTGCCAGGTCTCCTTGAATCTTTGCTTTTAATATTTTAAAATCTCCTGTGACTTAAGTCTCAGCCCAGTTGCTAAGTGAAAGAGATGTCTACAGTGTATATTCTCAGAATGCCACAAAGCTTAATCGGCCTTGAGATTTTCAATTTCTACTTTAATACAGTTCATAAAATTTCTATTATAAAAGATTTCTTTGAAAAAAAAACTAACTTGTATGAATATATCGATTGGGAAAAGTTAATTTTTTTGAAAATCTAAACATTATCAGAAAAATAAATTGAAAGAATTCATAAAATAGTTTATAACACATATTTATACTTCTCTGCAATTTTTTTTAACTGCAGTTATCAGTAAAATGACACTGTGTTTGCAAAGTAGAAGCTGGGTTCATAATAAAGCAATTATCACAATCCACTTGAGAAGTGACAATTGTAAAGAGCAATGATTGTTGCAGACTGTCCTGCTATGTCTATACTGTCAGAGACATAAATAAAGAGTAGCTCATTACTAATGAACGGTGCAGCAGAATGAATGGTAATATTAATGACTTTGCGATGTCTGTGTAATACCTAGCATAACTGGGTTTGGAGTAGTGAATCACAGCCAATCACAACAGAGCAGAAATGACAATAAAAGTATCACCATTAAAAAATGGTTCATGTCATTGATTAAGATTTTATTTTTTAATGTAGAAACCTGACTATAACCTTCTCATCAAACAGCAGGTTAATTTTCTGACATTCACCTAGTTCTCTAACTAACAACCTGTAACTATTTTCATGTAATGTTTATTTTGATGTTACTGTTAATTTTAGCAAGTTTATGAATTTTAAGGGAAATTCTTATTGCTGAGAAAAAAATACCTCCCTTTACACAGATCATAGACTTTTTATTCTGAAATTATCTAGGTGCATAATTTTAGATATGAAAACATTGAAACTGGAAGAGGTTAAGTAGTATGTCTGAAATTATAAAAGAAGTTAAGGATGGGTAATATCAAGATTAGATTTCGTGACTCCAGATTCCAAGTATTTTTCTACCACACAACAGTATTTCCCCAAATACCAAATTAGGAAGTGCCAAGGGATAATAGAAAATGCAAATCATAGTTAATAAAAATTTTTCTGATTTCAAGGTCAGAGGTCAGGTTAACTTCAGGCTTGGCAAGGGAACTGGTGTGGTTGATTTGCAAGAATTTATATCCAGCTGTCAATCTCTTAATGAGAAAATGATGAACGAAACAAATAACATTACTGTTATATAGCACACAACAGTATAGCAAATCCAGTATTATTCACAGATTTTATAGAACTCTCCCATTCAGGAATTTATGGAACTTATAACAATTATTATTTAAGACAGAATAATTGTTTTATTTCTTGACATTTGTACAGTAAGGGAATTGTGTTTTAAAGGTAATTTAGATTATTTTAAAATTTAAAAGAACATAGAATATTTGATGTTCCCAAAGAGAATGCTTTCTAAAATGATAACATTTATTGTCATTTTTATGATCCTTATGGAGCCTTTAAAAAAAATACAAATTCCCTAATATCTAATAAATTCCCTCCTTGGCTTTCTACTCTCTTCCATACCAACTCCTACAAACTCTAGATTTTATTTACAAACTGTTTCTTGCTAGCTCTACAAATTTTGGCAGTTTCATATTTGGTTACATATATACTATTAAGTGTTCCTTTTCTATCCCTTGAAATCTCACACTTATTTCAATTGATAAATTCCTATTTTTCAAAGCTGAACACATTTGCTCCTACCTCTATGGAGCCTTCTTTATCATTTAGGTCATATGAACTTTCTTCTTCCTCTCTCCTTCCACTGTTTAGACAAGCTATTAGTATAGCATTTATTAAGTTTGTGTCATTACAACTACGCTATTTGTACAAAACTTTTCCTTGGGGGGCCTGGGTGGCGCAGTCATTAAGCGTCTGCCTTCGGCTCAGGGCGTGATCCCGGCATTATGGGATCGAGCCCCACATCAGGCTCCTCCGCTAGGAGCCTGCTTCTTCCTCTCCCACTCCCCCTGCTTGTGTTCCCTCTCTCGCTGGCTGTCTCTATCTCTGTCAAATAAATAAATAAAATCTTAAAAAAAAACAAAAACAAAACTTTTCCTGAACTGATAACATTAAATTAAGTGCTATATTGGAAATTTAGTGTTTTTGTTTTTGTTTTTTTGTTTCCACAGTTGAAATGAAAGTTTACATTTCATTTTCAAGTTAAAATCTGAAAATGTATTCCTTTCAACACGTAGTACAAGGAATATTGGAAATCAATATGTATAATAATATAATAAAAAAAGAACTTCAATCCATACCTGGCACCATATACTAAAAATTGACTATAGTTTTAAATTTAACACCTCAGACTACAGAAATCCCAAGATAAAACATATAAGAAAATCTTTTTGATCTTATAACCCATCTCCAAGTAATTCTTTTTTCTTTTTAAAGATTTTATTTATTTATTTATTTATTTATTTATTTATTTATTTATTTGAGATAGAAGAGAGCACGAGTCAGGGGCAGAGGAAGAGGGAGAAGCAGACACCCTGCTGAACAAGGAGCCCAATGTGGGGCTCGATCCCAGGACCTCGGGATCATGACCTGAGCTAAAGGCAGATGCTTAACCGATTGAGCCACCCAGGGGCCCCACCTGCCCCCAATGTCTCTGTTATTCAAAATATACAAAGATCACTTAAAACTTGAAAAATGAAAGTTAATAAAAATGGGCCAAACAACCAAACCAAACTTCAAAAGAAGATACTTAGATGGAAATTTGCATATGAAAAGATGCTCCTCATCACAAATCATCAGGGAAATGCAAATTCAACCAATGAGATACCATGCCACACTCAAGATCATGGCCACAATCAGAACACTGACACACAAAAGGCTAGTAAAGAAGGAGGGCAACAGGAACTCGTTGCTGGTGGGAGAGCAAAATGGTACACCTACTTTGGAAGATAGCTTGGTGGTTTCTTACAAAACTAAACATACTCTTATCATATCATAAGCCATCCCATACCTTGATATTTATGATATTTATGTCCACACAAAAACCTGCTTATGGAGGTTTGTAGCAGCTCTATTCATAATTGTCAAAACTTGGAAACAACCAAACTGTCCTTCAGTAGGTGAACAGTAAACCAACCATGATAAATCCAAACAATAGACTATATTATCCACTGCTAAACAGAAATGAGCTATCAAGCCATAAAAAAAAAAGCATGGAGGATGGTTAAATGCATATTACTAAGTGAAAGAAGCCAATGTGAAAAGGCTACATACTGCATGATCCAACTATATATTTAATATGTGTAATGAAAAGACAAAACTACAGAGACAGTGAAAAGATCAGTGGCTGCCAGATTGGGAGGAAAGAGGGATGAATAGGTGGAACACAGAGGTTATTAGGGCAATGATATTACTACACTTTACTGTATATTACTATAGAGTAGTATGATACTATAATGTTATATACATGTCAACGTGCATTTGTACAAACTTACAGAAGTACAAGACCAACAGTGAACACTAATGTAAATTACAGACTTTGGATGATAATGATGTGTCAGTGTAGTTTCATCAGCTGCAACATAAGTTCTACTCTGGTGGGGATTGTTGATAATGGGGTAGGCATATATGGATTAGGGAGTTTATGGGAAATTTCTGTACCTTCTCCCCAATTTTCTCTAAAGTTAAAACAGCTCTAAAAAAAAGTCTATTAAAAAAAAGAAAAGACACACCACAAACTAAAAGAAAATATTTCCAAATGACATAACAGATAAAGAATTTTACCCAGAATATGTAAAGAACTTTTTAAAACTTGGCAATAAAAATAAACATACATACAATAAAAATGGGCAAAATATTTGTACAAACACTTCACCAGGGGCTCTTGCGTGGCTTAGTTGTTAAGCGTCTGCCTTCGGCTCAGGGCGTGATCCCGGAGTCCTGGGATCAAGCCCCACATTAGGCTCCTCGCTGGGAGCCTGCTTCTTCCTCTCCCACTCCCCCTGCTTGTGTTCCCTCTCTAGCTGGCTGTCTCTCTCTGTCAAATAAATAAATAAAATCTTTAAAAAAAAAAACAACACTTCACCAAAGAAGATATACAAAATGCAAATAAGCTTAAAGTAAACTGATGAACAATAACATATACATCTATTAGAATGGCTCAAACTTAAAAGTTTGATATTACCATATATTTGCAATGACTTGGAGGAACTGAAGTCTATATAGGCATGGTGGAAAACAGTTTGGCAGTCACAAAAACAGATACAAGGCAAGTATAACCACTAACCACACAGTTGATTTTGAACAGAATCTAAAAAGGAATACAGTAAAAGAAAAACCATTATGGTCACGTGTGTCAAAGAAAATTTTTAAATGATATGACTTTCTTTAAAACTTTTATTTTCCTAAATTGGTTTCAGATTTTAGCTAATAAAAAAATGTTAAATTGAAGAACAAGGCAATGATGTCCACTCTCCTCATTTCTATTCAGGATTGAAATGGCATAGAATTCTCATAACATTGATTATGGGGGAGGGGGGGAAGAAGAAAGAAAAAGAAAAAAAGTATGAGGATAATAAGAAAAATTTCATCCAGATAACTGTTTACTGAGAAAATTCTGAGACATCTAAAAATTAACTATGAGAACTAATAAGCAAATTTATCAAGGACATTAAAGAGAAGGTTAACACACACTGTCAAGTGTAGGAGCAAACAATAGGAAAATTAAATAAATTATTCAATTTATTTTTCATCAGCAAATATAAAATGTTTATGAATAAACTTAACAAAAGATTCACTGAAAACTACAAAAATACTATAAGAAATAGTAAAGAAAACAGATTATTAGATATACTTCATGAATTGAAACATTCAGTATTATTAATATCCCCTTTTTTTGCAAATTGACATATAGATTTAATGTAATCCCAATACTAATTACATAATTAAAAAATACAAAGTTATTCTAAAATTCATATGGTACTCAAATGATCTTATATATTCAGGGTAATTTGGAAAAATAAAAACAAATTTGGAAGACTCAACATGCCTAGTTTCCAGACTTACTATAAATAAATAGGTCTTGTGGTATTGGCATAATGATAGACACAGCATTCAGATCAACAGAAGAGAACAGAGAATAGAGAAGGTGAACCATGTATAAATGTTTAACTGCTTTTCAAAACTTCATTTATTTAATTCAATGGTGCAAGAATAATCTTTTCAACAAATGGTGATGAAACTGCTTTATATCCAAATGGAAAAACAAGTGATTCCGGCTTACTACCACTTACTACTCATACACATGCAAAAGATAACCAGAGCTGTATTACAGTCCTCAAACTACAACCTTTCTAGACGAAAACAGAGAGGAAATCTTAGTGACATCAAAGTAGGCAGAAAGAAAACTTAAAGTACCCAAAACATACAACTCATAAAGGGCAATAAATAACAAAATGGACAGCATCAAACTTCTTATGTAAAGTTTTTATTTAAATTCCAGTTAGTTAACAAACAGTGTAATATTAGATTCTGGTGTTCAATATAGTGATTCAACACTTCCATACATCACCCAGTGCTTGTTGTGATGAGCACCAGGTGATGTATGGAAGTGTTGAATCACTAAATTCTACACCTGAAACGGATAGTACACTGTATATTAACTAACTGGAATTTAAATAAAAACTTAAAAAAAAGAAACAAAACAAATGAGCAAATGGACTATATCAAACTTAAAATTCTCTGTTCTTTGGAAGCTACCACTTAGCAAATGAAAAGGAGTTCCAAAAACTAAGACAATTTTTTCACTCTACCTATATCACATAAGAGGCTTGTAAACAGAAACTATAAAGAACTCTTAAAAATCAATAAGAACACAAGTAACCCAGGCAAAAGATTTGATCATACATTATATAAAAGAAAACATACAAGTGTTCAATAAGTAAAAAGTTCCTCTTTATTGTTACTCACCAGGAAACCAGAAATTAGCATTGCAATATTAAAACACACACATTAAAATGGTGGAATTAAGAAGACTAACAATATCAGTCTCAGTGAGGATATGTTGCTTCTGGAACACATATGTATTGTTTGAGTGTCAAATGACAAAATCATTTTGACAAAGTTTCTTATAAATTTATCATATGACATACCAAGCTTTCTTAAGGGAAATGAAAAGATATGTCCACATAACAATTCATACACAAGATATTATATCAGCTTTATTAACATCACCCCAAATCTGGAAACAACCTAAATACACATCAACAAGTGAATACATAAACAATTATGGTATATTTCTTCAAGGAATACCACACAGCAATGGGAGGGGATGGGTAGCTACTAAAAAAAAAATGAAGGAAACTCTGGTGAAATAACCTAATATAAAAGAATACCCACAATATGATTCCATTTTTGTGTAGTTCTACAAAAAGCACAAAGTATCTATGGTCACAGAACACCTGAAGCTGGATGTGGAGGTATGTGTGAGGTGATGCTGACTAGAACAACACACATAGAAGCTTTTTGCATTTTTGACATGTCAGTAACATGCAATAGCAGTCCTGACTGTAACAGTAGTGACAGGAATGTATTACGATCAACACAAATCACCTACATGTAAACTTAAAATAGATGTATTTTAATGTATGTAAATTATACCTCAGAAAGTTTATTTCTAAACAGTTTTATGCAATAAAATTTAATGGTTTAATCACAAATCTCTTAACTTCTATACGACCAGAAAAGGTTACTTTTGTAAGCTCCTGGACTTAAAAAGGATGGATGGGTAGACATGGATCTAAAATAGCTCCTTCCCACTCCCACTTCTCTTTCAAACCTTTTCAAAATTGGAGTTAGGTCAGGGAACAGATATAATAATTAGTTATTATTGAGGGGAACAAAAATGTTTTTGACCTCACTCAGTTTGGACCTTACCTTGCCTGTTGATGGCAATCTTCGAAGATGTGACACTGTGACAACTTTGTGTAAATGGTGTTTATTTTTTCTTTGGGGTGCTGCTGAGCTTCTCCTCAGTCTCTTTGTCATTAAGGAACCTCTTCAAGAGGTGTAATCATAACTCCTTTTGATTCTAGCAGAATTCTGTGCACCAAAATCTTCCTTATACTCATCATCCCATCACCCTTGGTCATATGGCATTTAAGGCACCACTTTGGCTCATCTCCATTTTCTAAATTCCAAATTGTTTCTTTTTGAACACAGAATTTGATGGGTTGCTCTATCTCATGTTCTGTGATTATTTTAGAGAACTGGAATGATTGACATTGCTTGGAATGGCCAGCAATCCCTGTAGGGACGGATGAAAGACGACTCCAAACTTTGCTGTAAAAGAGAGGAGAAGGAAAGGGGATCAACGCTTAGAGGGGAAGGCCCTTTGCTCTTCTTTGCTCCCGCTTTTATTGGTCCTTCGGGATAATCACAAATCCTTATCACTGTTTCTCAAGCACATGATGCGTGACAAGGGGTCTTACTGAAACTGGGAGGATCTGTGTACAGGAAAGATACATATGCTAATTTGCATGTTATAGGCAAGCTGCTAAACATAGCCTAAGGGACAATGCCTACATCTCTTAGATCACAGGGCGACTGGATTAGGTAAATTTTGGAGGCAACTCCCCGCGGCATTCCAGAGTGGTCACACAGGCCTTGACATTCGAAAGGCCTCCGCCCTTCTCCGTAACCTTCCCTGCTCTAGGCGGCCTCTGTGTTACATTGTAGAGAGACAGGTATTATGACTGATTTCATGCTCTGCATTAACCCCAACCCAACATGGTGACCATTATTCTCAGGCATCTCTCACATGGTCCCTTTTAAGCCTTTCTGGCTCAGAATATTTCAGTCACTCCTTAGAAGTCTTTATTATATCCAAAACAAAAACCAAACTTCCAATATCATTCACCCCCAAGTTCTAAGGAACACATGTCAAATTATTCCAAAAATTCTCCTACCATGTTCTGCTCCATTTTGCTGGATACACAATGATGATCTTGGGGATTTTACAGTTCAGGAACTATTCAGGGGAGGAGATGTCAATCTCTCCTTTTTATTAACATTCTCAGTTTCTACTAATAACATTTCTTTAGAGTCCTTGCCACTTTGAGCGCTTGTTCTCTCACATGAGGCAAGAAAGTCACTTTTCCTCAGGAGCACTACAAAGTTTGGAAGTCAAATAAATATCCTTTCTGTTTCTACCTTTTTCTTTTATAAACTGGAGGTATAGGGTAGTGGTGGTGGATGGGTAGTAATTGGGTAACTGCTATCCCAAGTAAGGCCTGGGGAAATCATAATGGTTCCTTGGTGTTTGTTTTCAAAATATGATACCTTCTATCTCTTTTCCTGTTTTGAGGGCTTCAGTTGTACTTTGTGACAATGTGAAAGGTTCCTTTCAAATTCTGCTGCATTACTTGTTTTTGTTTGCATACTTTTTTTTTTTTAAGATTTTTATTTATTTGTCTCAGAGAGAAAGACTGAGAGGTGGGGATGGGGCAGAAGGAGAAAGAGAGAGAGAAGCAGACTCCCCACTGAGCAGGGAGCCCAACACATGGCTTGATCCCAGGGCCCTGGGATCATGACCTGAGCTAAAGGCAGACGCTTAACCAACTAAGCCACCCAAGCGCCCCTACATACTTGTTTTAACGTTTAAATCTGAATGTTACAGATATAAACCTGTTTGGAAAGTTCAATAGGTAAGCATTTTGCAAAAGGCAAACATACTTGACTTTTGATTTCTGAAGACAGTCCTTTTTTTTTTTTTTAATAGTAAGTTGGGTAATATCTACCATTGACTATAAGTCAATGATATAGAAGCTTCAAGTGGTCATTTTAAGTATATAGCTTGCAGTAATTCTTAAATATTCTACTTCACAGAGTTTCTTAAAAATTTTAAAAAACATAGAAACTCTACCATGCATTATATTTTTCACATACAAGGTCAATGGATTTACTCACCACCTGAAATTCTTTGAATCATGGACATCCATTAAAACCTATGGCCTAGAAATGATTCCTGAATCAAAATTAAAATGCATAACACAATAAATAACTTCAAACCACTAAAAATCGGTAATAGTCCTCTACTGTATCCTCTCTTAGAGGTCATCATTGTATAAAGATCATTCCTCTTAGCTCTCAAGATTTTCATATCATAGCCCATTTTTTTCTAGTTTCTATATTCCATTCATAGAAATTGGATTATAAAGCAAGTTTCAAGCTCATAGTTTCAGCTATGAGTATTATATAGAATTTAAATAACTCTTCAAAGAATGCTATTTGATGGATCACATTAGTTTTATTATTTCTAAAGAACTATAATAAATAATTTTAATTGGGTTGCTCTTTTGAACAAATGGAGAAACAAAATACTTAGCAATTCATGTTTTTGTGTGAAATTTAGGGATAGAATCCGAATCCTTCTTCATGTATTATACATTTATAAAAATGCACTCCTTGTTATTAGGAAAAAAATTAACATTCAGTACTAGTATTTAGAATTATGAAAGCTTTGTGAGCCTTTAAGTGTACTTTTGAGCCATAGTATTTATGAGGCTTTCCAGAAAATTTCAAACATCAATATGTTAGGCTGTGCTTGATATGTTATCAGCTATTATAGAAATGTTATATATTTATGTCATGCACAGAAACAATTTTGTTAGAAAATTTATAAGATATTATGATTTCAGTCCAAAAATGAGATACTATATTTGAAATTATGTTTCTGAACTGACACAAGGGCTTAACTAGAGGTGATCTAAAACAAACAAAGCACAAATAAGCTGTGTATATTTTTCCAGTAATCACCTAAAATCCAGAGAAAATGGTTTGTGCTTTATATTAACTCATTAAATTGCTCATGTCAGGAAAGGAGACCATACGCAAATGCAGTATCCATTACTAGATGCTTCATAAAACCTAATAGAGTACTTACATCTCTAGAAGGTCAGGAAGGAAGGAAAAGAGGAAACCTGCATTTATCAAGTGTCTTTTAATGTCAGCTTCTGCATTTAATGCGTCTTTTACATAGAAGTACAATAGAATGAATTGAGTGACCCTGTGTAATTGAGAAATCCCCGATTAAAAATCATGCGTTAAACATAAACTTTATATCAATTCTCTACTGAAATGCAAATCAAATGGTAATAAAAAGAATAACAAAAAGATCAAAACTACAAAATTAAGGGAGAGTGGACAGCTACAAATGAGTATAAGTAAAAAATTCTGGAAGAATAAATGCAAATAAATTAGTTGCAGCTAATTAAACAGAGTGGCTAAAACCACTGTATATGCAGTGGTGGTGGGGGGTGGGGTGGTAAATATAAGAAGCAAGTTAATTTGTATCAGATTAATTGATTAGAAAATATCTAAAGTTTGGGGAGCCTGGATGGCTCAGTGGGTTAAGCATCTGACTCTTGATCTTGCCTCAGGTCATGATCTCAGGATTGTGGGGTAGTGGGATCGAGCCCTGTGTTGGGCTCCACACTCAGTGGGGGAGTTTGCTGGATAGTCTCTCCCTCTCCTCTGCCCCTCCCCCTGATCATGCTCTCTCCCACTCTTTCTTTTCCTCTCTAAATTGGATAACTAAATATTTAAATAAAAATAAAAATAAAAATAAATTAAAAAAGAAAATATATAAAGTTCAATATTCAAGAGCTAGTAGTCTATACAAACACGAGAGTTGAAAGTAATTGTGTCTCTAGAATAAAAACTGAGACTAGGAAGGGGTGGCACAGGCAACTGCATAAACTTTGAGGTGTTATTTATATTTTAATATTATATTAATGTAGTACATATAAAAATATATAAAAAAGTAAAACAAACAGACATGAGAAAAGATAGCTCCTTAGTTCAAAGTAGTATCATTACCCTTCACAGAGGGTTCAGCATATGGCAAATTCACAACAATGCACCTACATATGAGTGAATGGTCACTATCTCAAAATAGTACTGATAACTTCCTAGGGAGAAGAAATAGAGACTCAGGAAATTTATTCATTCCAATGCTATACAGTAGTGGATAGATGCAAGTAACAAACCCTGGTTAGCTTCACTCCATGCTGAGTGGTTTACTATCTATATCCTGTTAGTTATTTTTCATTAAGAAATAAAGGAGATGTAAATATATATAAAGACAGAACAAGAAATATCTGCCCTCCCCCCCAAAAAGGAGAACATAATGTTTAAGTCAGTGAAAATTATTCAGAATTGATGAACACATACTGGACTCTACATGACAAAATGAAAAGTTATATCTAGATTATATTGCAGGTGTATTACAGTAGCATTAAGTGATTAAACCATTAAATAATAATCACATTATAAGAACTGTTAAGCACCAAACAAGGTTGTTCAGAATAGCAGTCCTTCAAATTGAGGTGCACACACATTGAAGCTATCTGAAGATTGCAAGGATAGATAAGCAAGGCTATTCAAAGGGAACAATCTTTTATGTAACCAAATTTTGTACATACTAAATGTGTACTGCCGGGGAGAATACTTTTTGTTGAGGCATCATGTCAAGTCTTCTATCTTGCCTTGCTTATGTGAATTACTTTTCTCCCACATTCAAAAAAGAAAGGCATACTTCTCATCATACCAGATTTCACAATCAGGTATTGCTCCAGGTTTTAAAATGTTCTATGAGGGGGCACCTGGGTGGCACAGCGGTTGAGCGTCTGCCTTCGGCTCAGGGCGTGATCCTGGCGTTACGGGATCGAGTCCCACATCAGGCTCTTCTTCTATGAGCCTGCTTCTTCCTCTCCCACTCCTCCTGCTTGTGTTCCCTCTCTCGCTGGCTGTCTCTATCTCTGTCAAATAAATAAATAAAATCTTTAAAAAAAATAAAATAAAATGTTCTATGCACAGGCAAATCATGATTTTGAGGAAATTGAAGCTTATAGAAGATAAGGAGCCTGCTTTAAGGAAAAAATACAAAACTGCAAATACAAAATTAGGTATGAAAGTAAATATTTATTTAGAATAAGAAAAGAGATCATAAATAATTACTGGAGCATTGGAGCTCAAGGTCCATTTCTTGTGAAATTGCTTTAGGCAATTTACCAGAACTGCTTACACAGAAATGCTTCTTGCTTGTAATGTGTCTTCATTTCCTCTCCTAGAACAGTCTAAAACTAACAGTAACTCCAAGCAATGATAGGAGTCTGTTTAAGGAAGGGGCTCTGAAATTTGAAGTTCATTATTTTCAAGGCCATCTTCTGCTTCCAGGCCTCCAAACAAAGATAAAATTTGATGTGTGAATGGCAGTAAAGCTTTCCATAATCAATTAAGACACCATAAACCCATGAGAGGGCCATGGCTCTTCCCTTGCCTTAAAATGTTTGTGCTGAGAGTAAAGTGTATAGACAAAAATAGATAATTTGGCCCATGTTCTAAATTCAGATACATTGTAGATTAGGACAGAATTTAAAAACCATGTCATACTTCTGAACTTTTACTTTTGGTCATAAAGAATAAAGATATAAGATGAGTCTTCCCACTTAAAAAAAAAAAGTATAAATCCTGGGGTGCCTGGGTGGCTCAGTAGGTTAAGTGTCAACTCATTATTTCAGCTAAGGTCATGATCTCGTGGGTCATGGGATAGCTCAAGCTGGGCTCCACACTCAGCTCAATTTATTTCAGATTGTCTCTCTCCCTCTCCCACCACCCCTCCCCCTGCTTGTGCTCTCTCTCTCAAATAAATAAAAAAATCTTTAAAAAGAACCTATAGGGGCGCCTGGGTGGCACAGCGGTTAAGCGTCTGCCTTCGGCTCAGGGCGTGATCCCAGCGTTACGGGATCGAGCCCCACATCAGGCTCTTCCGCTATGAGCCTGCTTCTTTCTCTCCCACTCCCCCTGCTTGTGTTCCCTCTCTCGCTGGCTGTCTCTATCTCTGTCGAATAAATAAATAAAATCTTAAAAAAAATAAAAAAATAAAAAGAACCTATAAATCTGAATAATACATTAGGCAGGCAGTGGACAGAAAGAAGCACATGACTCTGATCATTGGTATTTTGAAAATTAAATTAAAACTGCCATTTACAATGGGATTTTAAAAAGATTGAAGACAAAATCAAGAGTGAAAGCACAATGCATAGAATGAGAAATATTATATATCTGAAAAGGCATTATTTTCCAGAACTTAGTAAAAGAAAATTCATACAATTCAATAACCAAAAAAATGACAATCACATTAAAAAATGAGCAAGAATGTGAGCAGATGTTTTTCCAAAGAAGATATACAAATGGTCAATACAATTACAACTTCACTGTTAGATATATACACAAGAGAACTGAAACCAAGAACTAGATGACATATTTTTATGCCAATGTTCACAGCACTATTCACAACAGCCAAAAGATGTAAACAACTCAACACAAATGCCCAGATGAATGGATAAAGAAAAGGTAGCATGTGCATAAAATGGAATATTATTCAGCTTTAAATAAAGGGAAATTCCAATACATGCTACAACATGGATGAACCCTGAAGGTATTATGCTAAATGAAATAATCCAGACACAGAAGGACAAATGTTGAAATATTATATAATTCCACTTATATACGTTACCTGGAATGGAAAAGATGAGAAACAGAATAGTCACCATGGGCTGAGAAAAGGAGGAAATGGGGAATTATTATTATTTTTAAGGATTTCATTTATTTATCTGACAGAGATAGAGACAGCCAGCGAGAGAGGGAACACAAGCAGGGGGAGTGGGAGAGGAAGAAGCAGGCCCATAGCGGAGGAGCCTGATGTGGGGCTCGACCCCATAACGCCGGGATCACACACTGAGCTGAAGGCAGACGCCCAACCACTGTGCCACCCAGGCACCCCAAGGGGAATTATTTTTAAGGGGCACAGAGTTTCAGTTTGGGATGATAAAAATGTTCTGGAAATGGATGTAGGTGATGGTTGCACAACAATGTGAACTTAGTGCCACTGAATTGTATACTTGAAGATGGTTAAAATTGTAAATTTTATGTTTTATAGATCTTACCAAAATCAAAAAAGTAAAGAAAAATTAAAAACAGCTATGAAAGTGAATGAAATAATTTTTAAGACCGCTACTCTAAAGTCTCCAAAAACTGCTGAGAAAAATGCAGAGAAACTTCATAAAAATAGAGACAGACACATCATTGATTAGAAGAATACAGCAGAGATGTCCATTATACCTAACCTCATCTACAGGTTTAATGAGATTCTAATCACCAGTAGGTGATTTTTCATTGTTTTATTTTGGTAAAAATTGAGAAACTAATCCTACAATTTATATGGAAATATAAAGGACCCAGAATGACCAAAACAATTCACTTAAAAATAAAAACAAAGTTCAAGAATATATGCCACTTAATTTTATAGTGTAATATAAAACTACAGTAAATAATACAATATAGTTCAGCATAAAGTTATACATTTGAATCAATACAACAGAATGGAAAGTCCCAAAACTGACTTGTACACATATGATCAATTGATTTTGAAAAGATTCACCAAAGTAATTTGAAGCAGAAATGATTGTCTTTCAACAATTGATTCCAAGACAGCTAGATATCTGAATACACACACACACACACACACACATACACACACACAGAACCCATTCTTAACATTACAATTAGCTTAAAATATATTGTAGCTTTAAGTGAAAAAGGTGAAACTAAAAACTTCTAGAAGTAAACATTTAGAGAGGGAAAGATTTTGTAGTGAGAACTCAGAAAGCAATAAAGACAAACTAATGATAAACTGGACTGCTTCAATACAGATGCCACTATTCAAAAAAAGCTCTTAAGAAAATGAAAAGGCAAAATACAGACTGTGAGAAAATACTTACAACATACAAATGACTTGTATTCTTAATTTTATAAAAAGCTCTTACAAAGGAATAGTAAGAGAAGCCAATATTAAATAGGCAAGAGATTTCAAAAGAGATCAGAAGATCTATGAATGGCAAATAAGCATATGAAAAAGTGCTCAATATGATTAGCCAATTAAAGCCACGATGGGATATAATTTCACAGTTGCTATCATAGATAGAATTCAAAGCACTGGCATTTCCAAGTGTTAATGGAGAGTCCAGTCAATTTACCCACTGCAGGTTAGAATGGTGCTACCTCTTTGAAAAACATGTTGGAAGTTCCTTATAATGTTAAACAGACACTTATTGTATGACCCAGCAACTCCCATATATTTACTGAGATGTAATGAAAACATATGTTTATATGAAGACTTTTACATGAATGTTCATAGAAGCTATCTAAAAAAAATCATATCCAAAACCAAAACAACATAAAAGTCAACCGGCAGGTGAATGAATAAACAAATTGTGGCATACAGATACAATGGAATGCAATCAACAATAAAAGTAACTGCTGATTCATTCATCCACATGGATCAATTTAACAGACAAATTGCTGGCAGAAATAACCTAACACAATAGAATGTTGGGAAATGATTCCTCATGGGTCTCTTTTGTTCCTGCACTTGTGAATAGGAAACACCATGTTTTGAACTATTTTTCAAGGATGCCTGCAGAACAAATAGTCTTGAAAGATAGCGATAGTGTCTCCCTTCAGGGCAGAAGGTAGATTTGTTTTCTGATCAAAAAACATAGTAAAAAACTGAATTCTTTATGAAGCAACAGAAACTTAACCTTCATCTCATTTTCACCTTAGATGCTGAGCAAATTTACCCTATTTAACTGTTTTGCTTTCTCATTCTCTGCTAAGAAAGTAGAGTTATACACATGCCAGCAAATGTGCCCCTGACATGTTCCTCTAGTGTAAATGGTCCTCTTAATGCTTATGAAATAAAGTTTATATGAACTGTAATAAACAGGAAAAAAATGACGCTCTATCCAAATGCACTGCAGAGCTTCAAGTTGTAAAAGATTTCCTAAAATATGCTATTTCATGTATTTTTTGATTATTCACATCTGGAATTTATTATTGATTAGTCATATGGAATTTCCTCTCCTTACCAATCATTGCTCTCCTCATTCAATATTATCTGTCCAAGTTCATCAATATATAGTTTCATTTTGCCCTCAGTTGATTTAATTTCTTTCCTAATATATTACATTAATACAGTTTCTCAGAGTTTTTCGTGTATGGCTTAGCAATTTTCTAATGATTAATATCTATCTTCTTACAATTTCTACCCTTAGTCCAGATTCTGTGCTGTTGACGATATAAGTTTATTTCCTCTTTCATTTCAGGTACTATCACGTATTTGAACATAAACTTAAGGATACAGTTTTTCTCATTTCAGTTAAATCCCCTTTCTTCAGAGAATATTTTTATATATTGTTCACTACTTTGTATATTATTAACTTTGTGAAGATTCTCATTATAGTTTTCCCGTTCCCAGAAATGGAAATGGTGCCTAATTATATATGAAAAAACCTTACCATTGATCATGTTCTGAGCATCATGATTGCACTGGTACACTTCTTAGTATAACAACTTTAGTGTGTGTGTGTGTGTGTGTGTGTGTGTGTGTGTGTGTGTGTTTTAACTTCCTTCCTCCTAAATAAGCAAGTCCACAAGGAATAATTAAGAATTGCTGATTTTGTGTCTTAGTTTCACCCTTCTTCCTGTTCGTATACAAATACAAATTATGGCTTCATTTTTATTTGTCGAGGTTAATTTTAATAGGTTCAAGTTTTAGTCTTTAATTGTTGACTGACCTTGAACAAATTTATTAGTCAGTGTGAGTCTTCCCTCTTTTACTAGTTATATGATGTTGGGGAACTTCTTTCCCTTAATTTATTCATTTGCATTGAAGGTTATATACTTGAAGATCTTTTGCCACGAATGAATGAAATATCAAATTGCAGTCCTTGTGATATTACCTGACACATGTTAATTATCTGACATAGATTTCCTGTTGTATAACAACATTCTTTTTTTTTTTAATCTATTTAATTTTTCTGTTGGACAAATTTCACCAAGAAATGCTCTATTCATCCATGTCAGCATTGTGACATGTAGAATCTGGGATTTCACGCCTTGTTAGTTTCCTCTGGCTGCTCTAACAAGTTACTACAAATGAGGTAGCTTAAGAGACTACAAATTTACTCTCTTGCAGCTCTTTAAGAGAAAATTTTCCAACCAAAGTGTTGGCAGGGCTGCACTCCCTCTGGAGGCACTAGGGGAGAATCTGTTTTTGCTTTTTCCAACTGTGCATAGCTGTAGGCATTGTTTGACTTGTGACCTTATCACTCCTCTCTCCTCCTCTATGGCCACATGGCTTTCTCCTATTTCGTCAAATCTTCCTCTGTCTCACTCTTATAAGGACACTTGCTATTGGATTCAGGGTCCACATGGGTAATGCAGAAACAGCGCCTTCTGTCAAAATCTTTAACTTAATTACATATTTTGCTATGAAAGCTAATATTCATTCTTTACCTATGTAAGATGATATTCACAGGTTCTAGGATTAAGGGATAGACATATGAGGGTGGCTATTATTCAATCTATTATGTACACCAATGACATTACTACTCAAATCACAGACACTAAAAAATATTTATAAGAAGAGGGCCTAGGAAAGACTGCTGCAAGTTACAATTTGGAAAATTTTGCCAATATTCACATGATTGGGAGTAAAATGAGAATATCACTACTTGGTATCTGGGACATGGAGGAATTTACTGTGTGAAGTTGGGCAAGTGACCTCAACCCCCCGAATCTTTAATTTACCTACAAAATTGGAGACTTTTTCATGATTCTCAAATTATTTTTGACAAGAATTTCACATTGGCATTATTTGCTCAGAGAGGTATACAAAAATGACCTGGCCTTTCCTTCTTATAATATAAATTCAACTTTAAAATCTATAGATAATTTTATCCTTGCATAAAATTATAATATGAGCAAATAAGGACTCTATGGCATCTGTGAAATGAGTAGAATAATCAGTAATTGCTACATAATTTCCAGAGAGTAATTATTTCTAATTCAGATGATCAGAGAAGGCTTCAGAGGAAATTTGGAAGGAGTCAGTTAGAAACAAAATAAGGAAGAAGAAAGGGAAAAGAAATAGCATTGCCAGAATCCTATACTCCAAGAAGCCTTCCATAGTTCTGACACATTAAATGGACGTGAATTAAACATCTTTAGGAACTGATTCCTCTGCTATTAAAATGCTTAATTGGGATTGACAAAATTGAACCAAAAAGCTAATATGAATTTTGAGAAAAAAGTGATATACTATAAAGCAAACTGGTATAAATTTCAATAATTTAATGAAATTGAAAGAGCTACTTTATCTATATTGCAACATTGCATAGTCATGGAAATGAAGACATAAGTTCTGTACATCGATTTATTAAAAGATAACATACAGATGCACTTTATTCCCATTTGTTATCTTGTATACATGCTATGCAATCCAATCCAAATATATATTCATTGCCGGTTAATGACCCCATCACTGAGGTAGGTTCTAGGAAACATTCTATGTGCTTCAAGGAGCCTACAGTAAGGCAAACATAATATGTGTCATGTCTCAAAAGGTAAATAGGGGATTGATATGGAAATACTTTTGAATGCATAAACAGATCAAATAATGGGACAGATATTTAGGACTTCTCTGTTTCTATACAGATTATTTTGTTTCCCATGGAATTCTTTAGGTGATTTTATGTAAGTACACATATAACTAAGTCATTTGTTTCTCCTTTATTTGAGATACTGGATACAAACCAATGAGAGAAGTAGAATAATGCTTACCAAGTTAGAAATGCTTAGAAATAAAACTACTTCTGAATAATTTTGTCTCCTCATTTATAGGATTATTTTACTTTTCAGTCTACATTAAGTTACACATACTTACTAGAAGTGAATCCTCTGCTATTAAAATGCTTGTTTCTTATTAACAATAATGATAGAAATTCCTTTCCAATGCAAGAGATTTGTTCCCTATCACTAATAACCCTAAAATAGAATGTATAAATTATCACTCCTATTGTGCATCTAAAGTTTAGAAAAAGTATGCAAGAGCTTCTTGATGGAAGAGTGAAATATGTAAGAATAGGAAACTCTTAGTTTTATTTACTTACACTTTTGCTTGTGCAAATTCCACCTCTATGAACCACGATTATGATGATTACTTGTGTGGAATGCTTTATCTACAAATGCAACATGAGCAGAGGAGTGATCAGGAGGCCAGGAATATTGTTTCCACAAAATACTGAGAAAAAGACAAAACACAAGTCTCATATCTTTCCAAAATCTACTGGTAAATTCACATTTGAACCTCCTTCTGATAAAATAAGTCAATAAATTTTCTCTGTTTCTCAATAGGGTGAGAATCAGGAAATTAAATAGTGCCCCTGTCATTCTGCATTGATAATGCAATACTTTCTGCGGATATGATAAGAAAAATAAATGCTTTACCTCCTTAAAAAATGAGATAATGAAACACACTATAACATATGAGGAAGAAACGACCTTCCAAGAGAGAAAACAGTACAAAGATACAATTGTAACTGTCAGCATTAGACATGCCAGTGCTTTGCTTCTCAGCTAGCTGGTAATCCAACAGTTCTATTGCAGGAACAAAAGAAAAAAAAACAAAAATTCATAGTATTACCACATAAATATAAGTAAAATAAATTCACTCAATTGGTTGGCATTTATTTGGCTAGCAATGAGGAAGAAGTACATTTTTTCCTAATATTTATTACTGTAAAACATTTTTAATACATATTTCCCAAACACTGAAACCATAAAATTGAATCATTTACAATGTAATTAGGTAGAAAGAGACACTCCTTTCTTCAAGGAGCCAACCAAATAGAGGATCCTTAAACAATTTAAAAAATAACCAGGGAATCAAATAGCTTCATTAGGAAAAAAATAAAAATAAAAATACAAGTCCTTCCCTCTGCTAAGTTGAAGGCTATAGAGGATATTATCTTGTTGATTTCTGAATGTATTTTGTATGTAAAATGACACAAAAGTGTTAAGCACATAAATTAAGTCTATGAAATTATACTGAATGCATATGCATTATTTCTATAGTCTATTATTCTTTTTCAAAATTTGTAAAGTATAATATTTATTGGTCCAAATTTGGTTACAAATTGTTGTTTGGGTACAATTAAATGAAATGGCATTGACTTTCTACACATAGTTTACAAGTGTAATTGGGCATATGCAGAAGTTTGCTATTGTTTCTCTGTCTGTGAAGTACTGTACTGATACATTTATATAAGCAACTGGAGCACTGAGACATAATCACCTGCCACAAAATTTTAATTGCTCTTTAAAAGCCCTAAACTATCTGTTCAAATCTAACTAGTTGGTGGTAACACATGAAGAAATTATACTGCCAGATGCTGCAAGAACTCTTCAATGTCAAGTTCAAACAATTACATTCTGGGTCCTATTTTCTAAGTGAAAAGTGAAATAAATAAAATATATAAGTAATCAGAAATGTTTTCCAGTCTTATGATTAAAAGACATTTAAATACCATCAGTTACTATTATGAACATTTTCCTCTTGTGCCTTAGCATTTTACATTTAAAATTGAATACAGGCCATCAGTATGTGAATCCAACCCAACCGAAATGCAGTCTACTTCTACAGATACAAATATATATTCATTTAAACACTTTCAACCATTGCCAAGTGCTACATCCTACATTTGCAGCATCTTGTAAAGCTAATTTTATGCCTTGGTAATTTTAATCAAATATTTCCTTAAGTTATAAAATCATCAAATGAATTTCTCCTTTAGAAGGTAAAACATACTTGAGCAGAAACGTTTACCTTCTACAACATGTTTTATCTAACATTACAGAAATTGTACCATTTTCTTAAGAAAATAATCCAATAATGTTTGTTAGAAACAAGTTTCAAATTTTGACTATAATTTGGTAGATTAACACATCCCTATACAGTATAGATACCTCATGTACTATACCTCATGTTTTATAAACGAACAAATATAAACTACTTTTCTTGGTAAAAATCCCTAATGAAATGAAGAGTAAATCAATCTTCCTCCAAATATGTCATGACTGTGATATCATATATCACAAAAACTGATTAATAAATCCCAGAAAATTATCAAGAACAGGATAGCTATAACATAAAAGGTAGTAATATGTTCCAACTTCAAATTATCAATATGAGACTATATCACAAAAAATATAGCATATAGAGATTCAAATTTAGTTTTCCTTGGTGACATACCATGAAAATAGATTATGTTTTTATTGCTGTGTCAACAACCTGGATTGTTATATTTAACTTTCTTTTATCTGACTACATGGAAAATTCTGTCCTTATTTTAACACAATGTTTTTGTGGCTAATAATATAAAGTTAGAAGACAGAAAAAATCAAATTACTAAACTGTGTATATATGCATATATATATTGTTTGTTGTGTGATTTAAAATATACACATCAAAAATTGTTAAAACACTGTTTTTTTTTAAAGATTTTATTGATTTATTTGACAGAGAGAGAGAGAGTGCACAAGGAGGGGAAACGGCAGAGGGAGAAGGAGAAGCAGGCTCCCCACTAAGCAGGGAGCCCTATGTGGGGCTAGATCCCAGGACCCCGGGATCATGACCTGAGCTGAAGGCAGACGCTTAATCGACTGAGCCACCCAGGCACCCCATGTTATAACTTTTAATAAGAAAAAAAAAGAGAGTTAAGGAAACTACACTGTTAGAAACTAGATAAAATTTTTGAGTCATAGTTTACCAGATTGAAGAGTACCGTCTATTAAGGATACTGGTACTCTTTATTGGACACTACATGCTTTAGATATAATCTCAATTAGTTTATATTACTGTTTAATTATTTTGTATTTCTGGATATCAATAGGTAGAATACAGGACATGTGATTTTAAATGGCTTATAAAACAGTTTGATTAAAGATATTGCTCAATGAAAATCTATAACAAATGTGATTCATGGTAGACAAAATGCCATTAAATAAGATGGAAGAGAAAATACAGATGTAATAGAGAGCTGAACATATATTATTTAAGTATAAAATGGATTAAAAATGAGAGAAGTTAATGTAAGCGCTGGTGAGAGAAACACTCTGAATGTAAGAAAAAAGTAAAACGTATACAAAAGTAAAGAAATAGGGACCTGAATCTAAATTGGTAGACAACACCCATAAAGTAAATAGTTCCTGGATTATTTTGATTATTTCTTTAGTTATTTTGATCCTCACAGTAATTTCTAAAACTAGAAAAGACAGGTTTTATTATTTTTCTACTTCATTGTTAAGAAAACTGTAGCTTATAGATTTTATTCACCATGGCAACAGGTATGACTACTTCAGCACCTCAGCCCTGATCAAAATAAGACAATTTAATGAAAGAGTTGCCATTATTTTATATTATGTATGCATTTTACACCTGATGCAAGTTGTCATTTTCTGGATATAACAGAATAGAAGATTCCAGGAGGTATTAAGGGTGAAGCAAGATCTTACGCTATAACACACACACATATACACACAAACACACAGGATTTCTCACATTTAAATAATTTCTTTCGGTATCCCCAATTTAAAAGGTACTTATAAACAATTTAAAAATTGTATTTTACTCATCAATAACTTGTTGAATTACTTATAGGTGTTTATAATATAAATTTATTTCCATAATTGTTTTAAATGCTTAGAATATTGTGGAGTTGTTAAAATTCCTTTGGACCTTAAACTTTTCTCTCTCTGCCTTCAGAAACAAGTTTCTTTTCAAAAATTCAAAGATGAAATTTTGCTTTTGAACAAAATCCAAAGAATGGAATGATCATTGAAACATAATCTATATAAGAAATTTCCTTCACTGCTGAGGAAACCCACAAATGTTCTTTCTTCCCATCATCAAATAGTAATTTAAATAGTGAGATAATTATAGAAGAAACTAGATTTTCTATAGTACAAATAATTCTCTGATGGAAAAGATTTATGAAAGCCAACCTGGGCTTTGCAGTATGATGTTACACAATGCTACTTTCAAATTTCTATCTTATAAAGACAAAGATAGGATGAAAATAGGAGGAAAAGGACAGAATCTGTGTAATAAGCTGACTTTAGTTTAAGTTTTAACTAACTAGCTGTTTTAATAGGACCAACGTATAAAGCCTTTCTCAAATTTCAATGGATGAAGTCTGTGATTTATAAACTGTGTTTCTTTGAAACTGTTCCATGAAAGTACGACATTGTTACTAATAAAGATGTGAGGAAAGTCGGTCAGAGAGCCGCATAAGCAGCTTATCCCGAATTTTAAAAATATAGTATTTATTAATACTCATTACATATCTACATCTTTCATGTTAAAATATTTTAATATCATTTTATTATGTAAATAAAATAATACTTGAGCATATAATGCATACGGATCTTAAATTTACCCCTTATATCATTACAGCATTCTCAATATCACTTCTACTGATGAGAAAAACGAGGTAAAAAGGGATTAAAGTGTCCAATGTCACAAATCCTGGAATTGGCTGATCTGAAATTAAATTGTAGTTCTGTACAATGCAATGCTTTCTGTATTCCCAGCTATCCTATTCACCAATGACATTTACTTGTATCCATTTATTCTATAAAAAGGTCCCTGGAGACCCTCAAGTGTTCCTGAAATAAGTGTGGAAGAGCATTTCTGTATTAATATATTTCATCTTTATTGAAAGATTGTCTAGATGTAAAATATAAATATTACACCAAATTATATTATAATACATGATTATTATGAAGTAACAATACTATTAATAAACGAAGGGACTAATAATGAACATTTTCATGTTGGGATACCATTTACTTTTCCCTTCTTATGAAAAGGGTTTTCCTCCATTTCTTTTTGGAAAGCTTTCTTTTTCTCATTGTGGCTTTCCTGAGTGCTTTTTCTCCCCAGGCAAGGACACGTGGCATGATCCATGATAAATCAATCAAATGCTGTGGGCTGGCAGCCGTTTCTTTGTTTGGGCCTTTCTGATTCATTCCAATAGATGTTTGTTTTACTTAAATTATCTACAGTAGATTTCTGTTGGTTACTTACAAAAATCATCAATGATACAAGTACATAAAGTGTTCCTGTATGTAATGAAATTATTATAACATTCCAATGTCTAGAAAAGTTTTCAGTTAGTTCATAGCCATAAAATACACATTCTGCACATAAAATACCTTGATGAAGTTACACACACACACACACACACAACACAAAATTTGCTTATGTTGGGTTTAAAGTTAGGAAATGCATCAAAAAATGGTATCGGGGGCACCTGGGTGGTTCAGCCGGTTAAGCATCTGACTTTAAGTTTCACCCCAGGTCATGATCTCATGGGTCCTGAGATTCAGCCTTGTGTCCACCTTCAGCCTGCTTGTACTCTCTGTCGCCATCTCTGTCTCTCTCTCTCAAATAAATAAAATCTTAAAAAAAAAAGTGACCTACTGCTACATAAGATTAAGACATTTTGATGATGTCATATACTTTACAATGATGGAGCTGATCTGTAACTCAATTCAAGGGTGAAAACTGCACTCCTTGTTGCCTAAGTCAAGATTATTTTCTGAAAAACAGTGGTTCTCTGCATTATGCCACATGTGTGCCGTGATTCGCTTTGCTAGAAAAGGCAATTCTTGTGTTTATGGACCACCTTCCTTATTTATATCAGATAGGTCTGCCCTCTGTCATTTTTACTTCTTCATGATGCAACAGAACATGTCATTATTAATTACAAGTCCAAATGAACTTTGTCTCTTTCCCAGTCACCTGAAATCTCTCCTTTCTCCTCTAATCTTCCTCTCTAACAACTAACAAAATCATACCAACGTGTTCATGCTTTTAACAATGATGTAAAAGGTATTATTTTAAATAATCTTCTATTTCTATATTAACAGAAATCCTCGAGGGGAGGCAAAATAAAGCAAAGCAAACTACCCAGGGGCCGAAAAGGTGATACTGAGAGTCTGGGCACTATAGCAAATGGCACACGTTTGTATCTCAATAAAATGTGAAGTTTAGTCAGCTGAAGGCCATTTGTGAAATGAGTCTTCCTTGCTCTTAAAAAAAAATACTAGAAATTTTGCATTTATGCTCCTGGACATAACAGTGTTTGGTTATAATCCCTGGAAACTCTGTGGCCATCTCACTACCCTCCGAAAATAAAGACGTGTGTAAAGAACAGTTTCGATTTACAGAGAAGCAGAACCAGAGCCCAAATTTGTTGCTGGGAGTTTTTATTTTTTCTAGGCAGCGTATTATGTGAAACAATGCTTTTCTCTCTGTTTAAACATACAAAGTCTTTTGCTTGCACATCTGAATCATCCTAATTTGTTCTTGTGGTGACATGAATTGAACAAAGATTTAATTTACAGGTTTTATAATAAATCATAGCATCATATACCAAACTTTCACTTTGCTATTAAAATGAGCTTAGCAAACTCCAATTCCAAATTTGTCTACATTTTTTGTAAAATATTTAATAATTATTGCCATATACATAAAAAATCAATGTTGATGTGTGTTTTGATTTGCCAGATACCAGTATGCAATTTTAACTTCTGTATTTAAAATACCCAAAGGTTGTCTTGGCATTGAAATGTTTGTGGGACGTAATTAAACTTTTGTTCTTCTAAATTGGCCAAAAAGAAAAACCCTGTACTTATCCAAAGCTGTATGTGTCTATGAAGAGGTGGGCATGACTGGAGAGTCACCAAAGAGTGGGCTTGAGGTGCCAGAGATCTGCTTGCATGGGAGGCATCTCGAATTAACTGCTAGCATTAGTAATGGAGTAGAGGAACTGGTAGGACAAGAGGGAGGGGCACCACACTCACAAAATTAACCACAGAACCTGGCAACCGTGCTACAGGGTTGATAATCCATATGAGGAGAAAATCAAATCAAACCAAACTTAGCCTAATGTAGCCAAACCAAACCAAACCAAACAACAAATATATATCCCCAGGCCTGAACATTTATTATATGAGTAGAATTAGTATCCTTTTAGGTGTTGAACTTGCCTTTGAGGGCTTGTAAATAGGCTTCCATGTTTCTATCACTATCTACAACCCATACTAAATTGCACAGAGCTCTTTTTTATACACTAGTTCTTTTGTTTGGAGACACATCTCACATCCATGCTTATCACTAGTCACCACTGTCAGAGGCTGGTACAGCATCTGTCTAAATGTATTTAGTGCCACTGGATTGTACACTTGAAAATGGTTAAAATGGTACATTTTATGTTATATATATTCTTATAAAAATAGAAAAAGTAAAGAAAAAATTAAAAACAACTTAGAAAGTGAATAAAAAATATTTTTAAGATCTCTAAAGTCTTAAAAACTGCTGAGAGAAATGAGGAAAAACCTCATAAAAGGAGAGAGATAACATGTCATTGATTGGAAGAATCAATATTATAGAAATGCCCATTATCCCTAAACTGGCCTATAGATTTAATGGGATGGTAAGAAAAATCACCAGTAGGTGATTTTGTATAGATTTCTTTAGGATGTTTCCTGACCTGCTCTGGTTCCAGGAAATGTGGCAGACCTTTGAACAAGCTTGGGTATGTTCTTTAGCTGTGTGGCGTACTTTAGCCTAAAGTCTTTAAGCTGTGTGGCCAACTAGGACCAATATTCCCACAGTCATATGCCCTCTGTGATTCCACAGTTTGAAGGTTTTGTTCTAGTGGGTTCATGTCTTTGTCCTAAGTTTCCTGAGTTCTTCCTTTTGAGACCCTATCCCCTCCCCACCCCCCAGATTTAGTCTTCTTGTTCATTTTCAGACCCACTCACTTAAACCAGAACTTTTGAAGTACTTTATAACTCAGCAAGCCAGTCCTCTGATCAAAAAGAGGAGAGATACTTACTTCTTATGACTATTAGGAAAGTCTGGCATTTAACTATCACAGACACAACAGCCTGGATATCTTCTTGGGAGGGGAAAAAACAACACCTTCTTGCTTTTTATTCGCAGGAGATTCCTTGCTATATTTCAAATGAATCACTCTGTTATACTTTTATTGCCTCTACACTTTTTCATGGTGTCTGGAAAATTACAAATATGCTTTTTATGTGTTAGATACAGATAAGATTACATATTAAGAGAAATATTACATTTTCTATATTATATATTGAATAATTTTATTTCAACTACCTTTTGGATACTCCTTACTTTTCTCTCTTGATCTTGATCCACTTTGGTATGGTAAATCAAGAATTGATTATGCTTGTTTTAACACAAGTAAACTGAATTGAAATGAGCCCCAAAGAGCATTTCCTCTGATCTCAGTTCCTGAAGGGACAGAGTCACCAAGGCAGAGCAGATTATACAAATCTAACAGCATAGCAGACATATGTTTGGACATGCTAAAGCTGAGATTATTAACTTAAACCTATTTTTTTTCCATAAAACTATATACACTCAGCTTCTTAATATACAGACATGGTAATACTGAGGTCAAACTATCGATGCAGTATTTTGATATTTATTTTATATTCAGATTAGTCGGAAAATTAGGGGAGTAAATATTCAGCATACTTAGTGTATTATTTTTAAATAGAAAACAAAATTTAAGTAAAACAACCATTTTAAGCATAAATATTAGATGCATGTTGGGAAAGACAGTCACCCGGTATGGTCACATAAGAGTGTGCTTTGGGCCTGGGACACTTCCCTTCAAGGAGATAAAGAGCCCTCAACCTACGCTGAGGATATCAATTTCTTTGGAAACATCATTCTCTAATTGGACTTGATGTGTACTTATTTGTTCTGCTTAATGTATATATATCATACGGCACAACCCCACAACTGTATATGTTCCCAGTGGGAAGAAAACTGGGTCCTCTACCTGTAGCACGAGAAGACTACCTCCCTGCATTGGCTATGGGGAAGATCATTTGGCCATGGGAAACTAACTACTGCTCTGCCTTCTCTAGGTGAATAAAGCATTCTATCCAGAGCCTGTGTAAGTTTTGTCTTTCTTGGTGACTCCAACTCCTAAAAACCATACAGTGGGGGGTCATGCTGAGACTGTTCCTTCTGGTGGTAGGCACTGTTAGGCTCTTTGCTAACTTTCCATGCAGTAAAATGGTTTCCCTGGAGGTGGATCCCACTATCACTTAGTTGACAACACATGTTTTCAATCTAATATAAATTATTAGCAGAAATTATTTAAAAGTGTTGCAAATAAGTGAAATGTTGCATTAAGGTAAATTAAAAGTGCTTATTTAGGAAATCTGAGATTGGAATTATATTATTTGATCTATTAAAGAGTAAAATCTGACCAAAAAAAAAAAAAAAAGAAAAAGTTCACACGGCTCTGATAGTAACACATAGTTACTACAGCCCTGAAAATAATACATAGCCCATGATGTCATTCTTAGACATTTATGATGGCTGTATTGGTGAACAACGGACACAGTGTGGCTCAACAACAGTTTTCTTCTTAAAAATGTAGAATCAGGGTACAGAATTAAATCAGGGTACAGCAGTTGACTGAGATGGTCATGATGACTGGAGAACCAGGGCATTGGAAACTTGGAGTATGTGAGCTTTCTTTGGAAGCATTTCTGATAGTAGAATGTGGAGGTAAGTAGCAGAGACAACAGCCAGAAAAAGGGCAAACATCATACAAATATACCGTAATGATGAGAGGCTGTAGCACCAGAGAAAGGAAGGGTAATGGCTTCTCTCTTTGTTCTAACACTTTTCCAGGAAATATTTTCAATCACTGCTGAGGCCAAGCTGCATTTTCTGCCTCTGCACCCCATGTGCCTTCTTGTTATTTCTAATAATAATAATGATAATAATAGTAATAATAGAATTTTTGTGGGTTAAATTTAGTAAGTGTACAACAAAATCTCCCCAGTGTTTTCAGATATTTAGCCAAGTTTAGAAACTATCCACACACAGATGCTTTAATAATAGTTTTTCAGTACAAAATTTCTTATAAAAAAGTAGATTTTTCTGTTAGACAGCAATTTATCCTTGAAAAGATAAAGGTATTAGTTACCACATTTAATAGTATTATAGTAGATTTTCAGAGGGTTGACATAAGCTTTGTGTAATGCCACCCATGTTTGGAGCACTTTGGGGGACTAGTCTACCAGGGGTTAGTTTTCACCATATCCCAAGACCTCTAACAGGAATTAAGGTTTACTAAGGGAAGAGAGTACAAATGAACAATGAAGAGGACTTGGTCAACCTCAGAGTAAAAGGATTATTTTAAACACAGGAGAATAAAGGCTGCTAAATTTCTTGCTCTCTTATTTCTCTATAGGACAGTAGTATTAAAAATTAACAACTGAATTTGTTGTAAGGTATTAGGAGCAAAAAACAGCACTCTTTTGTTTACACAATAAAAAATAATGCAAACAGATTTAAATAGAGGCTTTATTGGCACACTGGAGGGTGGAATAGAGAGATGGGGAAGATACTGCATCCCAAATCATTCCAGTATTATGCATGAGGAGTGTCAGAAATACCACCCAAAAAGCCCTGGAAAGGAGAAGAGGGAAATAATCTATTTCATTGGTAGGGAAGAGAATAGGAACACACATGAAACACTTTCTAGAAAATTTATATTCTGATAATGAGCAATTAGAAAAGAAATGGATTATTTAAACTTCTTTCCATGGTAATAGACCCAGATGAACTGCTTCTCACTGCTACCACAGCATGAACTACTGAAGAAATTCACTTCAAAGTTTATTAACAGAGTTACACTTTCTACCTCATAAAGACTACATGAAATCAGAGACACTAATGGAATTATGGCTTTGGATGGAGTTATGACAGAAGCAAAAAATTATTACAGCACATGCAGTATTCAGAGGGATGCTAGAAATGTTACTGTTATAGAATCATAACTCAGGGGATGGGGGCACCTGGGTGGCACAGTGGTTAAGCGTTTGCCTTCGGCTCAGGGCGTGATCCTGGGGTTATGGGATCGAGCCCCACATCAAGCTCCTCCTCTAAGAGCCTGCTTCTTCCTCTCCCATGCCCCCTGCTTGTGTTCCCTCTCTTGCTGGCTGTCTCTATCTCTGTCAAATAAATAAATAAAATCTTAAAAAAAAAAAGAATTAAAAAAAAAAAAACCTCAGGGGATGAAACAGGAAGTGAAAACAGGAAGCTGCAAGAGAAGTATAGTGAGAGTGCTTGTCTTTGAAATTTCTCTGAGAACTAGTCAGTTTCTTATATTTTCAATAAGTCCCACAATTAGTTTCACCTGAAAAGTGGATCTCCCCTGCTCTGGAAAACGCATACATATGTATGCATTTGAAAATTCAAAAATAATATATGATATTATATAATTTTATAATAATATATATGCTTAAAATCAACACTTTATATAGATAATACATGATTTTCACATATCAAGAATTAACTAGCAGGGAAGCTCAGACGGTAGTGTAGTAGCAGGACCCTAGGCTCCCCTTATCCCTCAAACACAGCTAGATAACTATCAAATTATTCTAAATACTCAAGAAATCAACCAGAGGACTGATAGAATAAACTACACAATTAGAGGCAGAGAAAAGGTCATTTGGAGGAAGATAGGAAGTGTGGGATGTGGTTTGGGGGAGAAATGGATCATAGGTGCTGTGGAAGGGAAAGA
>NW_024424452.1:58310721-58369515 GCF_017311325.1 Ursus maritimus
GTGGAGTAAGGTGAGAAAGAGTAGAGCACACAGGGATACACACACGAACACTTCCCCAAAGCCATTGGCTGGGAGAATGAGAGGGGCTGAATGTCCTGAGCTTTTGCAACCAGGGCTCAAAGACAGATGTGTCAGATATCCTTGGGTTTGGCTGGGATAGAGACGTGAGGATGCTGCCCTGCTCCTTGAGAAGAGACAGGAAAACAACCCTGGGGCAAGCTGTGCAATCTGAGGATACTTAAGCCACACAGGGAGAGATGGTTTGTACTTTTTGGAGCTCATATGTGAGAGGTGGCATTGCCACTCTGGGGACAAAAGACCAAGCAGGCACCATTTCCCTACTTCACCCCTCAGCATCACACAAAGATGCCAAAAAATTGCCAGAACTGATGCACAAATTCAGTGAAGTCGCAGGATACAAAATCAACATACAGAAATCTGTTACATTTCTATACACCAATAATGAAGCAGCAGAAAATGAAATCAAGGAATTGAACCCATTTACAATTGCACCAAAAGCTGTAAGATACTTAGGAATAAAACTAACCAAAGAGGTAAAAAATCTGTACTCTGAAAACTATAAAACACTGATGAAAGAAATTGAAGAGGACACAAAGAAATGGAAAAACATTCCATGTTCATGGATTGGAGAAACAAATATTGTTAAAATGTCTATACTACCCAAAGCAATCTATGCATTTAAGGTAATTCCTATGAAAATACCACCAGCATTTTTCACAGAGCTAGAACAAACAATCCTAAAATTTGTATGGAACCACAAAAGACCCCAAATAGCCAAAGCAATCCTGAAAAAGAAAAGAAAAGAAAAGCTGAAGGCAATTCCTGACTTCAAGTTTTATTACAAAGCTGTAGTCATCAAGACAGCATGGTACTGGCACAAAACAGACATAAAGATCAATGGTACAGAATAGAAAACCCAGAAATGAAAGCACAACTGTATGGTCAACTAATCTTTGAGAAACCAGAAAAGACTATACAATGGAAAAAACAAAAAAACACAGTCCCTTCAGCTAATGGTGTAGGGAAACCTAGAGAGCAACATTCAAAAGAATGAAACTGGACCACTTTCTTACACCACACAAAAATAAATTCAAAATGGATGAAACAATCAAAATCCTAGAGGAGAACAGAGACAGTAACCTCTTTGATATCAGCTGTAACAACTTCTTACTAGATATGTCTCCTGAGGCAAGGGAAACAAAACCAAAAATAAACTATTGGGAATTCACCAAGATAAACAACTTCTGCACAGTGATGGAAACAATCAACAAAACTAAAAGGCAACCTATGGAATGGGAGAAGATACTTGCAAATAACATATCTGATAAAGGGCTAGTATCCAAAATCTGTAAAGAACGTATAAAACTTAACATCCAAAAAAACAAATAATACAGTTAAAAAATGGGCAGAAGACATAAAGAGACATTTCTCCAAAGACACGCAGATGGCTAACAGATGCATGAAAAGATGCTGAACATCACTCATCATCAGGGAAATACAAATCAAACCTGTAATGAGATATCACCTCACACTTGTCAGAATGGCTAAAATTAACAACACAAAAAACAACAGGTGTTGGCGAGGATGAGGAGAAAGGCAACCCTCTTTCACTGTTGGTTGGAATGCAAACTGGTGCAGCCACTCTGGAAAACAGTATGGAATTCCTCAGAAAGTTAAAAATAGAACTACCTTACAACCCAGCAATTACACTACTAGGTATTTACGCAAAGAATATAAAAATACTGATTTGAAGAGACAGACACATGCACCCCAATGTTTACAACAGCATTATCAACAATAGCCAAATTATGGAAAGAGTCTTAATGTCCATCATCTGATGAATGGATAAAGAAGAGGTGACATACATATACAATGGAATATTATTCAGCCATACAAGAGAATGAAATGTTGCCATTTGCAACAACATGGATGGAGCTAGAGAGAATGTTGCTAAGTGAAATACATCAGAGCAAGACAAATATCATATGATTTCACTCATATGTGGAATTTAAGAAACCAAACAGATGAACATAGGGGAAAAAAGAAAAAAAAAAGAGGGGCAAACCAGAAAACAGACTCTAAAACTATAGAAAACAAGCTGAGATCTACTTGAGGGGAGGTGAGTTGGGGGGACTGATTAAATGGGTGATGAGTATTACAGGGGCACTAGTAGTGATGAGCACTGGGTGTTGTATGTAAGTGATGAATCACTAAATTCTACACCTGAAACTAATATTACACTGTATGTTAACTAAGTGGAATTTAAATAAAAACTTGAAAAGAAGAAAACATAAATAAATGAATAAATAAATAGATGATAGATAAATAGAGATAGATAGATGATAGATTAGATAGATAGATAGATAGATAGATGATAGATAGATAGATAGATAGATAGATAGATAGATAGATAGATAATAGATAGATAGATTATTAGAGGACAGAGATATTTGAGACAAATGATGAAGAGAGGTAACAGGTTTAAGATTCACCCTTGGGCAAAATAAAAGATCTAAGGATTATATTTTGCTGTGGGGCACAGAGTACAAAGGTAATTAAAAATGTTCTCAGCCCCCTCTTGTCAATTAAGTATAAACCTAGGTAACCTAAAGGTCTATAATCACAATCTTTTGTTTTACGGCAGGGAGCAGGAAAAGACTCCTCATATACTTAGCATTTTTCCCCTTATTAATTCAAACTAGTCCATAAAAACTCAAGATAAATACTGAGTTATCCTATGTTCTGCGGAAGTGTTAATTCTCAAGAACAACAGATTCTTTTTTTCCTCAGATACTTCACATATGAAGTTTGAGGTGAAGGAAGGGCCTACTAATAAACCTTATTTCCTGAGAAGTCAACAAGGATAGAATTCAGTACATAAGAATAAATACTAGATTTGGAAAAGAGGAAAGATCCTCATCTATTAAGTTTAACAAAGAAGGAAGTGAGTAGGCTATGGATGTGTTAAGTAAGTAGTTGCTATATAAATGATGGTCTTTATATATTGGCCCCTAGATTGATCGTTTCTTCCCAGAAGTCTGTGACCCATTAGCTCCAAAGCCTGCCGGTACTAAATTGAAAATTTATACATCCAATTGTTATATAAATATAGCCCAAATAAGAGTTTTAGACATCTCCAGTCTGCCTGCTTTGCCTACTCCACAAATCTATACCCACCATCTGCTAATAGAAAATGTAAAATCTGAAAATATAAAGACCTCAAGCTGCTGCTGCCCTTCTAAGCTCTCTGATCCAGAAACTCTTTGTTATGCTGCTATTCAACATTACCTAGACATGCAACTCCTTTCCCAATCCCTCTCTCACCTTCCGGATGGTGTCTCCCATGCCTCCATAGCCTTTGGAAAGTCTCATGCTATGAGAGACTTCCTTACATCATCACATACCAGAGTCTCACAAACTAACCTTGTGTGTGCTACTGTTAAGTTCTTGGTCATATCTTTTTCAAAAATGTTCAGCCCCCAAATCCCTCAAACCCCCTATAGTAGAACAACATCAGACAGAGAGTATCCATTATAGCTGCATTTATCTCTGTTTCACAGAAACAAGTACATCTGCAGAAAGAAGTGAAAGTACCTAAGAAGGATGATAAAAGATTTAGAATAGTTTGGCTCTGGACAATGAGATGAGAGGGTGCTAATTCCAGGTATTTTGAAGACTGATCAACTGATGATAGAAACAATGAATTTATTATAGTACAGTCCTGTTTTGTTTTTTTGTTTTTATTTTGTTTTGTTCTTTTTTTTTTCTTGTGTTGTCCAGTATCCTTGGTGGCAAATAAAAGATGGAAATTTATTGATTAAACAAAGAATTAACAAGCCCATGTTTTCTCAGCATTTGCTTAGACCTTAATTTAAATGAAATTATGTATCAGAAACACCCCCACCCATAAATGTTGAGGTGTTGTGTTTGTGTTTAAAAGATTGTACAATATGTAAAAATATATCATTATCATTATTGAAGGAAAATTAAGAGATATCCCAATTATTATTTTAAAATACAATATTATTTAATTAATCTGTCAGGTGATGGCTACAAATATATATTAATTATGTACAAAGCTACTACAATCTAAATTCTTTCACACATAATTGGAAGAAAAAACATGAAACTTGCACTCTGAACAAATTCTCTCTTAAAAAAGAATTATTTTCACCTAATTGATAGTTACAAAAGCACTGTACAAATAGAACAGCTACTTAGCTTCTAGAGAAAGTAAGCCAAAGACATAAATTTCAATTATACTCAGAATATAGTTAGTAGATTTTAAATGTTGCAAGGGACATTACAAAGAATTCTGTAAATACTGTGAATTTAAGTTAGGTTCAATTCTACCTTAAAGTAGAAAGATAAATCAAATGAATTCCTGATATTCTTTAATCTTCAAATTTTGTTTGATATCGCCCAAAATATGAAAACAAAACATTTAAGTTTTGTGGCGCTGACACTACTTAAAAATGCAACATGAGGAGTGCATTTTACTCCTACGTTCCAGAAAGCAAGTGGTGCGTTTAGTCCAAATTCAAAGGTCTGAGAACCAAGGTAGCTGACAGCACAATTCCCAGTCCTAGGTCAGGAGAAGACTAATGTCCTAGCTCCACAGGCAGGCCAAGAGGCCAAATTCTCCCTTCCCCTGCCTTTTCGTTCTATTCAGGTCCTCAATAGATGATGCCTACCCACACTGGGGAAATCCATTCACTTCACCCAGTCCAGTCCACTGATTCAAATGCTAATCTCTTCCAGAAATAGCCTCAGAGGTACACCCAGAAATAATTTTTTTTATCATGTTAAGAAAGTACCAATTCTGGGGCGCCTGGGTGGCACAGCGGTTAAGCGTCTGCCTTCGGCTCAGGGCGTGATCCTGGGGTTATGGGATCAAGCCCCACATCAGGCTCTTCCACTATGAGCCTGCTTCTTCCTCTCCCACTCCCCCTGCTTGTGTTCCCTCTCTCGCTGGCTGTCTCTATCTCTGTCGAATAAATAAAATAAAATCTTAAAAAAAAAAAGAAAGTACCAATTCTCACTTTATTATTTTCTTAATAATTTTTATTTTGTTATATTAGTCACCATCCAGAAATAATGTTTAACCAGGTTCCTGGACATCCCATGGTTCAGTCAAGTTGACACATCACAGCCATGGTGATATCTTCCCAAACCATTCTTCCTAATGTTTAAGTTTTCAGTGATCTAGCTAAAAATATTTTAACAGAGAAAATGAAAAAAATGATTTGGTCTCTTCTCCATGAGAAGAATCTGAGAACAGATAAAATCTGATGATAAATCTGAGAAGAGAAAGCTGAAGAATGAACTGTTAAGTATAAAGGAATGAGAACATGGCAAGTTTAAAATAAATCTTTCAGTTTCATTTTTCTTAGTTTCTCAACTGATACCTATTGTCAACTGCCAGACATGTAATTAAAGACAACTTCAGAAGATCTTGCCCTGAGTATTGAGTCTTCCCAGAGGGCTTCTCAGATGTCATGGAACTGAAAAAAAGGCATTCTTGCTATGCATTTTTGTAATTTCTGCCCCATAGAATCTAAATTATGGAGTGAAATTTTAATAAAAAAATTATTGAAAAAATTTAGTGTTTTAATGAAAACATCAGTGCTACTCAAAATTATATATATAATATATATGATATATATTATATAAAATTATATAATTTAAAAAATTTAATGTTTTAATGAAAACATCAGTGCCACTCAAAATTATATATAAACAATATATATTATATATGTTATATAAAATTATATATATGTATAATATATATTATATATATATATTCATTCCCTGGTGCTCTTATTAAAATCCAGATTCTGATTTAATAGATCCATGCTGGGGCCTAAGATTTTAATCTCTTGTCCTCTGATGATGGAAGTGCTGTTGTTTCGACCCTAATACATGTTGTAAGCAGAGTTACACATTTTTCACTCAGATTCAGGCAAAAGAATTAAACCCTAAAGAAGAGGATTTGTGTGGTTTTCTTCTCAATTCTCCCAAGGTAGGCACATAGTTAGCACTATCCTAGATGCCTAGGAAATACACTTCAATTCATGTGTGTCTGATGAAGAAACAGCGGATGATAAAATTGATTTAAGTCCCATGGGTCAGATTAAATGAGACTTGGAGTTGAACTGTTATGTTCATTTTGGATCGGTCTTAAATAAAGAGAGGATTAGAGGAAATGAGCTTTCTTTGTCATTCTATGATTCTTCAGGGGATTCCTGGTACCCAAAAGATATAACATTTGTCAGTCTTTCTCGGCAATTACCAGTTAAAACATCTTTATTTCTTTCCTATCTCTCTTAAAACATCATTCTAACTCTCTTAAACAAAAGTTTAATCCATTCTACTTTAATAGCATATAGGAGCTAAGAGTAGATTCTCTAGAAATAAACTAGTTCTAACTGGTACTGAGAGCGCTGTTTAGAGTCATGGAATTTGCAGTTAAAAATGAAGAGTCTAAATAAGACTCTGGATAGCAAAGAGAGACAGAGAGAAGGAGAGAGAGAGAGGAAGCTAACACATAGCGGGCATGGGGTTACAACATTTTCCAGTTAACTACAGAAATTATTTTTAAAAAGAGACAACCAGCAATGCGGATTAACTTAATTTGGTTGTAATGTTAGAGCATTTTTTTTAAAGAGTTACCCTGATGAAACATTTTGCGGTTCTTTTTACTGCCTTGCTTTTCCTGAAGATTTGACACTAAGTAGAAAGAATAGTACATAAAACATAAATGGGTTCTTGCAGTCACATTTGCTAATAAAATTTATTTTTAAAATATGCCAGTTAAATATCTAATACATCAAAAGGCATCATTGTGCTTTCTTATCTCATCGCACTGTGATACCACAGGGGATAAGAAAAGTTATATTTTGAGGTTATTCTGGTAATGCATATTTTGTAATCTGATCCACTGTGTGGACCAAAATGAAGTAATGTTGTACACAGCTAATACTCTAAGTAACCAATGAAAAAGTTAACACATTATTGGAATTCCAATTAATAGACACCCCATAGTTTTTCCATTAAAATACTATTGCAAGTCATTTAATTCACTTCATAAATAACTGGATTTACATAGAATCTTTTTAAAATAAAGTGTAAGGGAAGATGACTATCAACTACATAGTATTTCCAATAAAACACTGTAGGAAACTTGTCTTGCAAATATAACTTTTTGGTTAACTTAACCCAAAAGATATAATTTTATTTTTTGTTTTTGAAATAGATGAGTGAATATATTAAGTTGTTAAGATAAAATAAAGAAGAATAAATATATAATTCTTCATGAATCAACTAATCCATATAAATATCTTAATAAAGGTGCATTGTATTTTCCTGTTTAATACATTGATTTTTATTCACTAATTTATTTATTCACTTATGGGATAGATATTAAATGAGAAGCTATTACTTGTCAAACACTTCACTAAGTTTCCCAAGAAACAAACCATATATGATTTATGCCTTTATGGACTGAAGTAAACAAAATACAAATATAAAATAAATCCCAAAAAATACTGTAATGAAAGAATTGAGATAGAACAACTGGAAAAAAAAATCTTCTTTAGTTGGTTGATGAAGGGAAATCTTCCTGAACAAGTGATGCTACCACTGAGTTCTAAAGGATGAAAAGGATCAGGTTATTTGGAGAGAGATATTTAAAGCAGGAAGAATTCTGCAAAAAACCCCTAAAGAATAGTGTGGTTGCTACATAAAAGACAGTAATATAGTAACCAAAGTACAAACCATACAGGGGCTCTCTATAAAAACAAAGAAACAAACAAACAAACAAACGTGTTTCATTCTAGGGAAATTTGAATTTTATTAAGCAGAGGAGTGCGATATTCTGACATACATATTTTTAAATATCACTTTGGCTTCTTTGTGTAATGTGTTCTGATATAGGAAATGTGAAGTGCAGAGACCAGGAAGAGGCAAATGTAATGGCCAACAGAGATGCTCAGTTTGCTTAGACTGGTTCCTAGCAATAGACAGAGAAGTGTAGATGGACCTATTTTGCTTGAATAAACTGTTGTAATCCAGGTTTATTTTTTCATTTTACAGATTAAGAAAAACAGTATTTATAGTATAAGAAGATATTAGAAAGTGGTAGAATAAAGGAAACTTACCTTAAGCTTATTCTTTTTAGGTGAGAAAATTATTCTTTCTGAGATACTACATTTTACAAAATGTTATAGATACTACATTTTACTAAATGTTATAGAGCCTGTTTTAGAGAATAAAGGAATTGTTTCTCAAAGAAGAGGCAATATCAAGTAACATTATCTTAAAAATTAAAAAATAAATCTGTAAACTAATTAAAATTAAGCATTCATATGTACCATTTATAGTAGTAATTCTTGAAAGGACATTCTTTTCTTATTTTTTTATTAATAGTAATATCAGAATATCAACAATTGTAGAGGGTTTTAGTAGTTTTAAAACAACTTCACATACATAATTGTTCAATTTTACCACAACCTTGATATACAGTTGGGAAAATGAGATTCAACCAGATTCTTTTGCTCTGTCAAGATGTGAGTCTAAAATCTATGTCTGTATTATGTTGAAAAATCAATATAAAATTATTATATAATATAATGGTAGGCATTAAATGCAACTGTAATGATTAAATGACAAAAAATGTAGAAGAAATTAGCCTCATGCATAGTACATACAACTGAATAAGTATTGGTTATTATTTAAATATTCATTATAAACTAAGCCAAGAATATATTTCCCTTACAAAATAGATGAAATCAACCTTAAAGCTGGAAATTCAATATTGCTTATTTAAAGTTTACGGGAATTATCCAAGGACCTTGTCCAAATATATATATTGTTAGGTCTCCAGTGATTTTACAGTGGTTCTCTCAGAAATGTGTTTAAGCACTCTTTAGGATATTCTGAGTCAAGTTATTTTTGAGAGAAAAAACCAAATACTGTTTGCATATTTGATAGATCCAAACCAACTTTCGGCCATTTTATGCATGATGATTATTTAATATTTAATTGTGAAGTAATGAACAGAATCAGCAACTACTAAAGTTTTAGACCACATGCTGGGTCCTTCCATGTGTCATTTCACTTAATCTTCTAAATAAGCCTCCAAGTAAGGCATTGTAGCAAATACCTCCTAGTACATGATAGAGGCTAGTCCCATATTTGCCTCACTGTAAAATATATTCTTGTTCCAATGCAACACAGCCAGTAATCTACTCAACAGCAGGCCCTTTTTGGAGAAGGGGTGCTTCCAGTATTTGTAGTAGAGGTATCCAAAGCTTCTAATGCTTTACGGGAGGTGGAGAGAAGCTAGATAGAAGCCTTTTCAGACTCTTGCTTTCAAGCAAGACCATGACTGAAAGTGAGATAGTCACGAACCTGATCTTCATTCCATAGTCCATTGTTCAAGCCAAACAAATTTAAATAGCCTGTGCTTATACTTTTAACCCTAAAAGTACTGGTAATATTGCAAAAGCAGTAGTCTAACAGTAAATAATGGAATCATATATGATCATATGCCTATTAAAGACAAACTAAAATTTAGGTAATAATAATTGTACCTATTTTTTAGTATTTGGAATAGAAAAATTCCCCAACTGAACAAACAGTACTTTCAAATTTAGAACTACACTCACTATCAGGTTATCATTTCCTCTCTCCCTATGGAGGGGGGAGATAATTCCATTTAATAGAACCTTTGATTTTTGTGATCCTATATGATTCTTTAGATAGAAGTATCAATGTTTTAGCTATTCATGTAGAAATTCCTTTACAGAAAAAAAAAATACTACTTGCAAAAAAACCAAAAAAACAAAAAAAAAAACCCACAACACATAACATCTTGTTTTCCTCCATTCATTCAATCATTTCTACAACTAACAGTTTTTACTTAACACATGCTAAAATGCAAGAATATAATGACAAATAATAAAGAGTCACTTTTCTTAAGAAAGTTGCAGAGCAGTGGAGAGAAATTACAACATAAAAGAAATTATGATATAATGTAATGAGGAGTAGAACAATGTGAGTTATTTAAAGAACTAAGAAAACACTTAGAAGAATGAGCTAATCAGTCCTAAGGAGTCAGAGAGTTTCCTGAAAAGTTTATAACTAAGCTGAATCATAATAGGATAAAGAAATAACCCAATTGGGAAAAATAGAGAATGATGCAAAAAAAGAAGAAAAAAAAAAAGAAAAGAAAAAAGAAATTATTGTGTAATATATATCCTTTATATATATTACACATCAAATAAAATATAATATATATATTATGAAACACATATGTATTTTTATTTGCTTAAGTAATTTTCTGCTATGGAATCTCAAAATCTATTGGTTTTATAAAATGAATTACAATGAATTAGAAGCCTAATCTAGATAGTCAAATTGCTCTTATATTTGCAGAAAAGTCACATGTGAATACCATTAAATTTTCTCTTAAATATAATTAGCCAAAACTCCTCTCTCTATATATTATAAATAAGTTAATTAGGTCTGAAGTAACTTTTTGATTCTGGATAGACAATGTGTTTTCCTATAGATAAAGTTAACGTATGATTTTAAATGAAAATATTTTAATAGAGATAATGAATATATATTACAAAGCACTAAAATTTTATTAGTGTTTTTAAATTTATTTTTATTAATGTTTTATTAATGTTTGTTTACATTTAAGCATCCCCTTCCCCCTCTGACTTTAGTAACTTCTGAGGGTTTAAAGGTCCAGCACCCTTTCATTCCTCCTTTCGCATTTTTCTTTTCCCCCTTTTGGAAGTCAGACATTAAAGAGTAGTACATTTAAAAGTAATGTATACATGGAAAAGCTAGAAAGTCACTACAAATGCCCAGGGAAAGGCACAGACCCAGAAAGGACCAGAGGAAACCTAAAGTTTATGCCCCAGGCCAATCCTCAGCTTGGAGACAGATTACAGCAATTAAAAGAAATAAAAGAAAACACAAAAACAATCAGCAAATATTGGGGAAGAAGGAGAATCAGATTTCCAAAGATACTACATTATTAGATTCAAGTATCATTTTTCTCAACAACAGCAACAAAAATCACAAAGTATACAAGGAAACGAGAAATATGGCCTGTTCAAAGGTAAAAAATACATTTATCAGCCAACAAAATTGTCTTAGAAAAAGACCAACTGGTGGACCTACCATAAAGACTTTAAAACAATTGCCTTGAAGATGCTTCAAAGAACCAAAGGAAGATGTGAAGAAAATCAAGAAAATAATGTGTTAAAAAAATGGAAATATCAATAAAGAGAAGGAAAAATCTAAAAGAAACCAAAAAAAAATTCAAGAGCTGAAAAATGTAATAAAAGGAAAGAAAAATTCATGAAAGGGAATCAAAGGCAGATTTATGCAGACATTGGAAAGAATCAGTGAATATAAAGACAAGATAATAGAAATTATATCTGAGAAACAAAAAGAAAAAAAAAAGAGAAATGAACAGAATGTAAGCAACCCTAGTACACCATCAAGTGGACCAACATCTGTATTGTGGAAGCCCCAAGGAAAAGGAGAAGAGAGAAAAGAGAAAGGGGCAAGGAGTTTATTTGAAGAAATAATGGTTAAAACTTCCCAAATTGGATGAAAGACAACAACATAAACTTCCAAGAAACTCCAAATAAGATATATTTGCAGAGACACACACTGAGATATATTGTGATATTTGCCAATAGCCAAAGATAAAGAGAATCTTGAAAGCAGCAAAAAAGAAGCAATTCGCAAATAAAAGGGATCCTCTCTCAAAGATTATCACCAGATTTCTCATCAGAAATGTTGGAGGGCAGAAGATAGTGGGCTGGTAAAAGACTGTGGTTGCCATGGGATTGGGGAGAGGTGTAAGGACTGAACAGGTGAAGTACTGGGGATCTTTAAGGTGGTGAGACTACTTGGTATGATATTACAACAGTGGATACCTAATACTATGAATGTATTAAAACTCATAGAGGGCACCTGGGTGGCTCAGTCAGTTAAGCATCTGCCTTTGGCTCAGGTTGGGATCAAGCCCCACATAGGGCTCCCTGCTCAGTAGGGAGTCTGCTTCTCCCTTGCCCTCTGCCCCTGCTCTCTCTTTCTCTTCTCTTTCTCTTTCTCTTTCTCTTCTCTCTCTTTCTCTTTCTCTTTCTCTTTCTCTTTCTCTTTCTCTTTCTCTCTCTCTTGAATGCTGTCTGTCTAATAAATAAATAAAATCTTTAAAAACAAGCTCATAGAACTTTACATTACCAGAAAACTTAATGTACACAATTAAAAAAGTTTTTACTTAGGAGGTCAGGGGATCCCAGGAAGGAATGCAGACTATTAGGAATCTAACAGTATTACAAATAAAACAACTTCACTAAAGGGGCTCACTTGAGTAAATTTAGAAATGAGAGGAGTCTGTAAGACTAAAAAGAAAATCAAATGCACATAAACACTGCACTTTACTGGATAAAGTTATATCCCACAAGGGTATGAGTTAACAATTTTGATACAAATTTAATACATGTATACTGAATTGAAAAAGTAAGTAGGCGCACCTTGGTGGCTCAGTCGGTTAAGCCTCCGACTCTTGGTTTCAGGTCAGGTCATGATCGCAGGGTCCTGGAATCAAGCCCCATGTCAAGCTCTGCACTCAGCAGAGTCGCTTGTCCCTCTCCCTCACCTCTGCCCCTCTCCCTCCCCCTCTGCCCTGCGATCTCTCAAATAAACAAACAAATAAATAAATCTTAAAAAAAAGAAAAAAGAAAAAAACATAAGTAAATTGAAACAAGGTTTCTTACTCTTGGGAACCAAGTTTCTTCCTTTTGCAGTAGAAAAAAAAATTACAAATAAGCAAGGATGGGGGGTAGAATAATCATATGATGATGGATTAGAGTTAGAGAAATCAGTATGAACTTATTTTTAGCTCAGTATAGATTCAGATGTTTACATATAGAAATATTTGTACACATTCATATATTTCCTTGCCCTGTCAGTTTCTTCCTGGAAGAAACAACACTCCAGTAGCAACAGTGTACAGGTTGAACCCAAATCTTTGCTTTTTGAAGAATTCTCCAAAAAACAAAATAGGGTACCTTGGGGAAGTAGCTGATTCTAGAACTGAGGCAAGAAACAGGTAAGATGATTTGGGGCGCCTGGGTGGCACAGCGGTTAAGTGTCTGCCTTCAGCTCAGGGTGTGATCCTGGCGTTATGGGATCGAGCCCCACATCAGGCTCTTCCACTATGAGCCTGCTTCTTCCTCTCCCACTCCCCCTGCTTGTGTTCCCTCTCTCGCTGGCTGTCTCTATCTCTGTCGAATAAATAAATAAAATCTTAAAAAAAAAAAAAGAAATAGGTAAGATGAGTCTGGAGCATTTTGTAGTGACAGAAATTAGGAAGTCTAAAAACACAAACATACAAAAGAAATAAATAACAAAAGGTTATGGCATATATATGACATATGGTATATCAAAGGGACACAGGAGCCAAGTGAAAGAGTTCCCAATGGCCAAACCTGGAACGATTTGAGCATAAAAATAAAGTAGTAGTGGATTATAGCCAAAAGCATAACATACATATCCATGTTTCCACACTGATGTAAATAAATAATTAAATAAATAAAGAAGAGACAATCTGTGCAGAATTCAAGACAATTCATGGACCTGTTCCTTCAAAACCATATATGTTAAATCATCCTCTTCTGAAAGCCTTCTTAAAATTACCAACATTAGGGGCACCTAGGTGGCTCAGTCAGTGAAGCATCTGCCTTCAGCTCAGGTCATGATCCCAGGGTCCTGGGATTAAGCCTGGTGTCTGGCTCCCTGCTCAGTGGGAAGCTTGCTTCTCCCTCTCCCCCTGCCTGCTGCTCCCCCTGCTTGTGCGCCACTTGCATGCTCTTTCTGTCAAATCAATAAATAAAATCTTTTTTAAAAAAATTACTAAGATTAGATTTAGGTGCCTTCTTAGTAGATTTGAATCATCTGAGTTTAGTGCAATCAGTGATATCAGTATGAGCCCCCCGCCCCATTTTAACGGTGCAAAAACATCTATAATTTCTACTACTCCCCATTCATTATCAACATTCTTAAAAACTGAAAAATCAGTACCTGATTTGTTCATTAAATATACAGTTCTGTTTTGTTGTTATAATTGTGCTGCTTAAGTGGTTAATTGTGGAATGTAAAAAACAAACTACCAAATAACCTAAGTATATATCTTTAAATATACAGTGCATAATAAATAGTATAATATTGCCACAAGGGAGTTCATACTATGCTCAATAAGCTCTACAGCAGGATTGCTCATCCTTTATTTCAAGCATATGTTTTATTTACAACATAATGTCATTTTCCAAATATCTAGCCACCATGGCACAACTGGCTGTTTCACCAAAAGGCTGGAAGATACACTAGTATCAAATACATCTCCACCACCCTCTGAAACTAAAATTAATTGTATCTCCTTGGCCACTCCCATCCCAAGAACACTTCAATATTTTAGCAAATGCCCTAAATATTGTCCTTGAAAGGGAACTCTAATAACATTGAGCCTGGGAAGGATCAAAAGAAGGCATAGTTATCTATCAGATTTAATCAAATATTATTCTGAGTATATACCATTCACCGCAAATGCATTTCATATGCAGTTAGAAGAGACAACAGAAAGAAAATGTACAAAATGATAGTCTCTCCATACTATCATAGGTTATTTTAGTACAATTAATTATAATATAATTAACTCTGTACTAAGAATAAAATATCCAAGGCAATTATTAAAGCAGAATGCATGCCAGAAGAACAGGTATAACTCACAGTTGTAGAAAATACAAAATGTACTGTATCCTATATATATGCTTTTTTTATTACGATTTTTACTTTTATTCCCGAATCCTTTTTTTCTAGAATTTTATTACATTTTAATAAATAGTATATTTCATCTATGCTATGTTGGTAGAATGGCTTTTATTTGTAACTGTTTTTTTATTTGTAAGCACAATTTTTTCTTAATGAAGTGCACTGAAGTTTCTTTCCATAGACATAAATTCTCATTTAAAAATATTCTAGAATCAGGCACTGGGTGGCTTAGTCAGTTAAGCTTCTGCCTTCAGCTCAGGTCATGATCACAGGATCCTGTTTTGGGCCCCACGTAGGGCCTCCTGCTCAGCGGGGTGCCTCTTCTCCCCTTCCCTGTGACCCTCCCCACCACTTGTGCTCTTGCTCCATCTGTCTCTCTCAAATGAATAAATAAAAACTCTTAAAAAGATATCCTTGAATCATAATTTTTAAAGTTTTAAAAACAATAAATATCAAAGAGTATTTTATGAAGAATACCTGCATATGCCTATACCTGCATGTAAAAGAGGTTCAACAAAAAGTGTTGAGATAATTTTAAAATTCAGATAGAAAATTACACTAAATCATTATGTTAAAGGATCACAAAAGTCCAGTCTAGATTAATCATTTTTCCTAAAATCCATTTTGTCTCTTCAGTTAACTGACCCAAATATTCACCACCCTTCTCTCAGTCAATAATATAATTTTTCTTATTTTCCTGAGTTGTGTTGCAACAAAAAAAGCAAAAACAAACAAACAGTCTCATTTAGGCTTACTTGCTGCATTAGGAGCAGCTCTGTAAAGGAAGTTCTTCCTGTCTATCACGTCTGAGTCTCTATTACTTGCCAAATTTATGGAAATGCTCTGTAGGCAATTAAGCTGATGGTGGTTTTCAGTGACATCCAATTGAACTTAGGTTCCAACTATAGAATTAACACTGAGAGGATTCATTCTCATCAGAAAAGGGTAATAGAAAATAAACCTTCTTTGCTCCCCTTTTTATGTCTTCTTGAGAAACCAGGAAGAATTGGTGATAACTAGTTCATTGCCTGTCACTAGGTGTGAATATCTGACAGATTCCTTCAGTTCCCTTAAATTCTAGAGCTGCTGAAATAGAAAATAAAGTCTACAATTTCAAGACAGCAGTGAAAGAAATTGGTGATTAGTCTTAAAACGGGAAAAGTAGAAATGAGTTCATTGATAACTATTACTAGGTGAAAGTAAAAACTGAAGTAAAAGAAAATAATACTTAAATATTCTGAATAAAAATTATGATAATTAGACAAGGAAAAGAACCAGGCACATAAACTTTTGCATAAATATAACACTGTTATAGTAAATTACTGAGATTACAAAAATATTATTTTTAAAAGACTATTTGTGATGTGACAGATTGTTGTATTTTTTATATTCTCACAATGAAAAACATCATGTGCTTTATGCTTCCTGAATTACCCTTCGCTCTCCATAAAATGCTCACTTAATGATCCAAACAAATTTTGGACACTGGCAATTTAGGGTTGAATTGAGGATTCTGTCACTCACTAGCTGAAAATGCCATACCAAGTTATTTCCCCATTCTAAGTCTCAGTTTTATGTGTAAAATTAAGCACCACCACCTACCATATAGAAGTGATGGGTAGATAATATGGAATTTTACATGAACATGTTTAAAACATTAAAATTATAGACAGAGTTAGAAAAAATGCGATGTTTTAGACATATTAGTACATAGTTTCATATAAGATTTTTTAAAAAAATAGCCAACTGTGAAATGTCTTACTTGTTATTTTGTGTAAGTGCCTTTTATGGGTTAAATTGTGTCCTCCCCACCCAGGACCTCAAAATGTGACCTTATTTGGGAATAGGGTTGCTGTAGCTGTATTTAGCTGAGATTTCATCATATTGCAGTAGGGTAGGCCCCTAATGCAGTCAGGGAGGACACTATATGAAGGTAAAGAAAGGATCTGGGTGAGACCTCTATGAGGAATGCCAAAGATTGCTAGTAAACCACCAGAATCTAAAAGGGAGGCATCAAAGAATGAAATCCCGCCACTTGCAATGACATGGATGGAACTAGCGAAATAAGTCGGTCAAACAAAACAAAACAAAACAAATACCATATGATTTCACTCATGTGTGGAATTTAAGAAACAAAACAAATACAGGTAAAAAAGAGAGGGAGGCAAACCAAGAAACAGGTTCTTAACTATAAAGAACAAACTGACGGTGGTTACCAGAAGGGGATGGGTTAAACAGGTGATTGGGATTAGGAAGTGCACTTGTCCTGATGAGCACTGGGTGTTCTCTGGAAGTGTTGTACACCTGGAATGAGTATTACACTATATATTAACTAACTGGAATTTAAATTAAAAGTTTAAAATAAGAGAAAAAACAAGTAGATTAAAATTTACTGTATGTTAAAGTAACAACAACAACAAAAGAGTTTCTCTCAGAGCTCTCAAAATGAACTAAACTTCCTAATTAACTTCAAAATGACACATTAATCTTAGACTTCTCGCCTCCAGAACCGAGAGAGAATAAGTTTCTGTACACAGTTTGTGGCACTTTGTTATGGCAGTTCTGGCAAACTAATACAAGGTCTATTGCCAGTGCATGGTCTTCTGTGGAGCTGGGCTGCCTTATCTGAAATCTCCATACACTTAATTTACTATTGTATTGCGATTAATTTCTTAATTTTTTTGTTTACCTTCTCTCTGTAAACACTGAATAATGTTCTATGACCTCTACAACAAAGTTATCTTCCTTCAAACTTGTTTATTAGGATAAAATTAATCTTTAGCACATTATTTACTAGCATGTAATTTTTTCTCAAAAATCCTCCTCCATTACCTACTCCTTCAGGATAATTTTTCCTCTAATAAACTTCTCTAAATTTATCATTTCAAATAACTAATTATAATTATTTGCTTCATTCAGCAGCTATGATTCTTTTAAAAACATTAATAGGATTATGCCACTCTCAAAATTTTTCAACGTATTTCTTACATTTAGACTACAATTAAATGCATTAAAAATGTCCTCAGTACTCTGACTCTTCGGATCACTGTAACTTTCTCCAGTTTCATCTATTCTGTTTTCTTACCCTTCTCACACAGTTTCAGTCTCACTGTGACCTCAAACGCAGAGACTTCATTCTGCCTCAGACTTGGGTTGCCAGATTGAGCAACGAAAAATACAGATTGCTACGTTACATTTGGATTTCAGATAAACAATGGCTACTTCAGTATCATACGTCAAGACAAGATTTTTTCAATAAGAAGAGCATCCTTACCAGGCTTAAAGTTGCCCCAACTTCAAATAAATAAATATAGTGCTACCAATGTTCAAATAAATTCAGCACTGTTTATTTTTCCCATGAAAGACAATGATGATATTTGTGGGGAGTGTGTGTGTGTGTGTATGAAGTTTAGGAAATTACTATTCAAAAAAGTAATTTCACAAACCAGATATAAGTCAAGCACTGTATCTGATCTCTGTATGGTAGCTATACATCTATTATTTTGTATTTCCTTGTCTTACAAATTCTTAGAAGATGTTAAATTCCGCAATGATTACATTATTTTGTACGAAAAGACTAATACCTTGTTTTGGTTTTCTAATCATGATTTATCTACATCATGAATTCTGAGGAAAATAATGTTACTTATTGAAGTTGGAAAATTCAGTTTTTTTAATAGAAAAAATGTATATGTTTCTATATGTATATATTTTTAAAAAATAAATAGAAGTATTCATTAAAACATATTATTTTGGGGCCGAAGCATCTCAGTGTAGTAGCTATGGCTTAATCATAAACACATAGTTTCAATTACAAAGACTCCCTTATTAAATATTTAGGATTTCTTCTTATTTCTAATATATCCTCCTAAATATTGTAATGATTCATGAGGTATTAGATTCAAAGTAGTAGTTGCAGGTATTCAGTTATGTATTTTTTGTAGTAAGATTTAATAAACTCATTATTAGTTTGGGACTGCCCTAACAAAATATAAGTTGGCTAGCTTAAAACAGCAAAAATTTATTTTCTCACAATTCAAAGGCTAAAAATCCAAAATAAAGCTATTGGCAAAACTGTTTTCATTGAAAGTTGCAGAGAAATCCTTTGTGCCTCCTAGTTGATTGGGTTTTTTATGGCAATTTTTGGCATTCCTTGACTTGCAACTACATAACTCCAATCTTTGCATTCATTATTACATGAATGTAATAATTCTCTTTGGGTTTGTCATTCTCTTTGGGTTTGTCATTCTCTTTGCTTATTTTAAATCCAAGAGAAATTAGTTTTGCCATTTTATCTATCCATGCATACATTTATTTATTAATATTTATCAAGGGTATATAGTACACATATAAGTGCAGTGGTTAAAAATGACTATTCTGGAGGCATACTTATAGGTTCAAAGCCAGGCTCCTCTGAGTTCTAGCTCTTCGATGTTGAACAGACTACTTACCCTGCTTGTACTTCAGTGTCCTTTTTCTTACAATAAAGTGTATTAAATTTATAAGGTCTTTACAAAGGTACAATGAGTTCATCTTTAAAGCGCTTATAAGAGGGCTTAATATAATAGTAAAAAATCTTTCCCCTAAGTATCAGCTACTATTATTATATGGTGTATGAAAGATACTCAAAATAACAACTTTAAAAGAAAAATATTAAAAGGATACCAGGGTCTTCTAGTGCTACCCATGCTAGAGATCACTTCTAGCAGATTAAATGTCTCACTACAAAGGCCTGAAGTGCTATCAATTTAGCCAGCACTTGAGCCTCCATGATACCCTACAATAGGGAAAAACATGAGGTGATTATTACATTCAACCTGTTTTTACTTTTCCCCAAGAGACAATTTCTAATACAAATAAATAGAAAACAGAGTATTAGCAGAAAGCTATAGGCTTACAGAACTATGATGATAAAAGTCAGAATCCAGGGCTGGAGATGAGGGAACCACAAAGAGTGGACACAAAAATCACCATAAAAATCCTCTTTATATCATTGGCTTAATCCTAAATTGCACATGCTCATGGTGTAAACTTCCAGAACCCCCAAAGAAAACAGCAGTTGTGTGGCTATAGTAGAAATATGAATAGTTCTTTGGGGCGAAAGAGAAAAAAATTTGAATTCAAAATCCAGCCAAGGTGGAAAACTTTGGTCAGTCCCTTTCATTTCAAAGTCCCTAAAAGATGGGACTAAAGCACATACTCAAGGCACCAGGGCACACACTAGGAGTAAGAACTATATGCCAGGGGTAAGGACAAAACTGAAATAAATAAGACCTAACAAAGTCAAAACAAAACCTTTCAGAAAATTTAGCTGATTCAATTATTCTGTGCATCCTCCAGAAGGAAATGTGATCTGAACAATATGACTTCCTTGACATTTTCCAACAAATACTGAATATATTATTCTCAAATGCACATGGAACCTTTTCAAAAATAGATCATAAGTTGAGCCATAAAACAAGTCCCAACATATTTCAAAAGTTGTAATGATACAGAATATAGTAAATAGGACAAAATTTACCAGAAAAAAAGAAATTAAGTAAAAATACTTGTAGATGGTCCATAGGTGGGAAATCAGAAAATATTTTGAAATGAAAATACTCTGAATGAGATGAAAATGGAGATGCAGTATATCAAATTTTGTGATGCAGCTAAAACAGACTTTAAATAATAGTGAAATTAATACATTAGAAAAGAAATTAAGTTAAAAAATCATTAATCCAAACTTCTAACTCCAGAAGTTAGAAAAGTAATGGTAAATGTGAGATAAATTTCTAGAAAATAGAATAAAAAGACAAATGAAAAATATGTGGTAGGAGAAAGGTAAGGGATATGGACACTTAATACAGTATGTTCACCATCTGATTCATACAGGAATTTTAAGCAGGTTAATATGTAAAATAAGTGAATAAATGCTCACATATAGTTGCATCACACATAACAAATGAGTCCTATAATGGAAAAGAACAGAATTATCCTCCTCAAAGAGTAAAAGCTACTGGCAAAGGTATAAGTAATTAACTTATCAGCATCAGATTCATATCAGCAGTATTGGAAAGTATATTCACAAAATTATGATGCAGTAATCTTATCAAAATGAGAAAATATTATGAATCCAGAATTTATATGCAGTAATATTTTCAATTCAAATTCGAGAACAAGCTAAACATATTTAAGAAAGTTAAGAACTCAAAACTTGTATGTCACTTCTACCCCTTTTAAAGAAAACAACACTAAGAATATTGTTGAGACCAGAACTTTGACTTCGCATAAAGGACTGCAAGAAAGACAGAAAAAATGGAATCTAAGAAACTGACATATACAGAACGTCATAATAAGAGAAACAGGATATTATAGCATAGTAATTCTGAGAAATCAGAGAAAAAATGTTTTAAAATACTTTAAGAAACAGTATTTATGAATCTGGAAAACATTAGTGATATAGTGAAATCATATGGCTCTTAGTGTACGAGCTAAAGAAGAATTAAAATCTTTGGAAAGGGTCCATTTCTACCAGGATGGTTGTTCAGGTTTATGGTTGAGCCATAAAACAAGTCCCAACATATTTCAAAAGCGAAAATTAAAAAATACAGAATGAGCCGTCAAAAATATCCTCAAAAATATCAGAGTTCTTGAAAGACATTAGGAAAATATCAAGTTAAAATCTCGGTGAAATAGGAATTCAGAAGCGGATTTTGTTTTGATGGTATTTACCAAGTCATTAACATCAAAATTTAGTTTTCCTTGATTTGTCTAAAATGGGAGACAGAGACAAATTCCAGTACCACTACAAGGTGGATGACCCTTCTAAATAAGGCAGAAACATCAAATGGAAACACCCTCAGTGCATGAGGAAACTGAAATATATTTCCTCTAGCTGCTACCCCAAGAACTGATATAAAAGTTACCATGGCAGTAAGCAAAGCTAGAGGGTAAAATTAATATCAGAGAAGTTAAAGCAAAAAGCTCATCTTCACTTGCATTTGCAGACCAAATGTATGTTATCTAGGTGTTAAAAATACAAATTCTGTATTAAGTATGAAAATACCTGACAGGTAATACTCCCTGGTGCCTCACATTGCAAAGGGTAATCCTTTATTGGAAATTATCTTAAAATGAGAACTTAAAAATTCTCCAAAATAATTTCCCAAGAGAGTAAACAGCTCAAAAAAAAAAAAAAATTACAAGGCAACAAGGTAGTACATGCCATCATCCACAGGGTGTAGAAACAGACCTATGGATATTCACAAAGTGAAATAATCAGACATACAAAGAAAGCAAAATCTACCCTTAACTAAGACAAATATATACACATACAATGGAAAATAAAGTTTAAAAATATTTGAAGGGCACTTTCTGGTTCCACATGGAAGGAGTTCTGGAAGTCACTTCTTCCTAACAACAAGTAAAAAAAACTGAGCAGTCTGATAAATTAATAACTCTCTTGGATCTGTAAAAGAAGTAAGGATGCACAGTAAATAGCAGTTTTCAGATTAGACAGATAGGTGAATACAGGCAGTGACAGCTTACTTGAGTAGAGACTTAATGGACAGAAACTGCCATGGGAACCAATGCCAGGGTAAGAAAAACTGAACTGTAATTGGTGAACTTCTAGAGGTTCAGTGTGGATAATTTGGAGAGTTAACAAGGACATAGGGACCTAGTCATCAGTACACCACACTTTTGTGCATTTTGCTTCCGGGAGCTTGATGGGGTTCTCACAGTAAATATTGGAGACAAATTCCCTCGAGCGTTAGCCAAGGAAAAGGGAAAGGAGCTATTTGGAAGTATACCAAAACACCTGTTCTGAGGCCTGCCCTCAAGAAAAACTACTTAACCAGAGGCTAAGTTGCTGGGATTTTATCACTCTAATTGACTTGAGGGAAGGGAAATTCCCAGCTCCAGCCAGCTCTAGCCTTCTATGCAGGAGAAGGGAAAGACCCAACTCAAAACTACCCTAGTCATTCTGTCCCTCCTAGGGTGGGTCTGGGGGGATTGGTGGAAAGAAACTGAGAAGTACTTGTAAAGTTCACAGTCCAGGGGTACAAACTCACAAAAAGATATGAGCTAATTACAGGATTATAGAAAGCTTCCCCTCTCCCCACACCTCACCATCACATTTTTAAAGGTCTATTTTCAGCAGTTCCTTTTACATTGTATTTGGCTATCAAGAAAAAAACTTATAGGGGATACTAAAAGGCAAAAAACACAATTTGAAGACACAGAAGTATCAGAACTGGGCATGGGAAGGGTGTTGAAATATCCAACTGGGAATTAAAACAACTATGATTAATATTCTAAGGGCTCTAACGGATAAAGTAGACAGCATGCAAGAACAAACAGGAAATGGGAGCAGAAAGGTAGAAAGCTGGTCCTAAAAAAGAATCCTTAAGAAATGTTAGAGATGAGAAATAGTGTAAAATTGAAGTAAAAAATCTTTGATGGGCTTATTAGTTAACTGGATACAACCAAGGAAAGAATCTATGAGCTTAATTTATCAAAAAAAAATTCCTTTAACTAAAAAACAAAGAGAAAAAAATATAATGGAAAAAACAGCATATCCAAGAAGTGTGGGGCAACTACAAAAGTTATAACATGCATGTACTGGGAATACCAGGAGAAGAGAGAACAGTGCACAAGAAATACATAAAAAAATAATAACTAAATTAATGTCAGACCACAAATCACAGTTCTAATGAGCTCACAGAATTCCAAGCAGGAAAAACAAAAAAATGAAAAACAAAAACAAGAAACGATGCCTGGGCCTATAATTTCAAACTACAGAATATCAAAGATAAAGAAGAAATTCTGAAAGAAGCCAGAGTCAAGAAACATCTTACCTATAGAGGAACAAACATAATTACACAGACTTCTCAGGAATCATGTACACAAGAAGAAAGTGAAATGAAATATTTAAGGTATTGAGAGGAAAAAAATCCCCCACAAACCTAGAATTGTGTACACTATGAAATTATCCTTCAAAAATGAAAGGCTTTTCAGACAAACACCAACTGAGCGAATTTGTTGCCAGTAGACCTGCCTTACAAGAAACATTAAAAGAAGTACTTTAGAGAGAAGTAAAGTACAGATGCCGTGGACATTAAAAAGATAAAGGAATACTATGAACAGTCTATGTACCCATAAGTTTGATAACCTAGCTGAAATGGACCAATTACTTGAAAGAAACAATCTGCCAACACTGGCACAAGAAAAAATAATCCATATCAATAGGACTATATATGTTAAAGAAATTTAATCAATAGTTAATAACCTTCCAAAACAGAAAACACCAGGCCCAGATGGACTCACTGGTGAGTCCTACCAATATTTAAGGAGGAAATTCTACCAATTGTCTACTATCTCTTTCAGATTGGAGATAATAGTTCCTAACTCATTCTATGATGCCAGCGTTATCATACAAGAAAAGAAAAATATAGACCAATATCTTTCACACATGAAAAAATCCTCAACAAAATACTAGCAATCAAATCCAAAAGTGTATAAAAGAATTTTTTCTTTATCAAGTTTTTATTTAAAGTCCAGCTGGTTAACATATAATGTAATATTAGTTTCAGGTGTGGAATTTAGTAATTCATCAGTTACATACAACACCCAGTGCTCATCACTACTAGTGCCTCTTTAATACCCATCACCCATTTAATCCATCCCTCTACCCGCTTCTCCTCCAATAACCCTTGGTTTCTTCTCTATAGTTAAGAGTCTGTTTCCTGGCTTGTGTCTCTCTCTCTCTTTCATATGTTCATGTTTTGTTTCTTAAATTTTACCTATGAGTGAAATCATATGTTATTTGCCTTTCTCTGACTTATTTGCCTTATTTGCCATCTACATTATTGCAAATGGCAAGATTTCATTCTTTTTTTAAAACAACAGTTATTGGTGAGGATATGGAGAAATGTCACCTTCTTGCACCGTTGGTGGGAATTCAAACTGGTGCATCCACTGGAAAACAGAATGGAGATTCCTCAAAAAATTAAAAATAGAACTACCCTATGACCCAGCAATTGCACTACTAGGTATTTATCCAAAGAATACAAAAATCCTAATTCAAAGGGATACCTGTATGCTGATGTTTATATAGCAGCATTATCTACAATAGCCAAATTATGGAAACAGCCCAACTATCCATCAACTGATTAATGGATAAAGATGGGGGTGTGTGTATGTATACACACACACACACACACACACACACACACACACACACACACATCACCCAGCAAATTAAAAGAATGAATGATAAATGTGAGAACATATATGGATCTCAAATAAATAATACTAAATGAAGATAGACTGAAAAAGCTATATAGTTATGATTTCAATTACTTGACATTCTAGAAAAGGTAAATTTATAACGTCATAAAACAGATCTATGATGGGGATGTGGAGGAGAGCGCTGACTAAAGTATGGCATGGGGAAATTTTTTCTGGTGATGGAACCCTTCTATATCTTGATTGTGATGGTGCTCACATGATTGTATAACTTTGTCAAATTGTAAACTGAAAAAGGCAAATGTTACTAAATATAAATACTTTAATTTATGAAAGTGAAAAGAAGATACCAGTTTTTTCTTGCTGTTGTTAACCTGAGTGTTCATATATAGTTATAATTCTGTATAAAAAAATATCTGAAATCCTGGACTATTTCATTTACATAATATTTGCATTAACTTTAAAAAGACTGTGAAAAGAAAAACTGTCTTATATAAAGCACTATAAAATAAGGCATGAATTCATGTCACTGATTATGGAGAGCAAATCAACTTGAGTCACTTTTTAAACTTTTATCTTTGTTTTAGGCTTCCAGTCTAATCAAGCTACAGTAAATCCTTATTATTCATGGATCCACCTGCTTGCTAAAATTTGTTACCTCAAAACAAACACTCATGAGCTTTTGTGGTCACTGCAGACATGTGTGAAGTGGCAAAATATTCGAGTCCTGCAAGTCACATCTTTCCAGTTGAAGTCAAAGAGGGCAACACTCTGTCTTACTGTTTCATCTTCATATTGCAAAGAAGTGTCTCATCATTTATTTAGTGCCACATTTTTCACACTTGTGGGTTTTTTAAATTATTATTTCTATGTTTAAAATGGACGCCAAATGTAGTGCTGAAGTGCTATCTGGTGTTCTGAAGAGGAAAAAGGAGAAAATAATGTGGGTTATATAAGTTTCCTTCAGGCCTGAGGTATAGTGTTGTTGACTATGAGTTCAATGTCAATGAATCGTCAACACTGTATATCCAGAAAAAGAAGGAGGAAATTTGCTGATCTGTATGTGAGGCTGCTCTGGAAGATGCTAATTTAGCATCTATGGAGTTTGATAAAGCCAGGAAGAGATGAAAAAATGGCTGCATTTGTAGATTCACAAGAGGGACACAAATGAAAAAAACATATTAGCACTGTTGTGAGGCTGAATGCCAAAGAAATTTATGGTCATGTAATCCAGGGTCAGGAAAATGTTAAATCCTTCTTGGCTAGTGCTGGCCAGCTCTCATTTTTCAAAATGTGATTCAACCTTTTTTTTTTTTAAAGTAACATAATTAATTATGCTGTTTAACACCTATTAATGAGTAAACATAGGTAAACATAGAATAAATCAAGAGTTTGAGTAAACCTAGTAAGTTGACAGTAAATTGAAAAATAATATCCAAATGAGAAAAAAGAAATATTGTAATATGTCTTATACCTTGAAGAAAAAAGAATATGCCCTAACTCAACAAATTTATCAACTTTAAACATTTGACTATGTCAGATGACAGAGTTTGTGAAAATAAAAGGAAGTAAAAAAAGATCTTTAAAATATCTTTAAAAGTCTTTAATAAGCATTAAAGGCAAATGACAATATTAAAAATAAACATCAAAAGGAGAAGGGGCTTTTTAGTACACTATAAATCTTTAGCATTTTAATTTAATCAACATACGATGACCCTACAGTATAAGTACACTCAATGCACTTGATTTAGTCTAGTCATATATCTCACCTGTCATAAAAAGCAGTGCTAATGACTCCACAGATACTCTTGAGAATTTAAGCCTATACACAACTATGGTTTTAGGTTATTGGGAATATTATCAACTATTTCTTCTTCATCATATTTACTAAAACCCCAAATCTATCTTATTTCAAGTATAAAACAATAGCACTATATTAGGACTCTGACAAAAAATTATCTATGGACACAAATGTCTTTTTCTGTGTTTTGCTTTTACCTATTTTTTTCCCTCTCTCCTACTTTAATTTTATATAATGCTTTAATGTTCTTACATGTACATGAAGCTAAACATCCAATCATTTTGATTATAATCTGCATTTGAGAGTCATGTGAAGCTTTAATTTAAAAATTAAAAATGATTCAACAAAAGGAACAAAAATATTGGAAAAGCAACTACCATTTAATTGTATATCTGTGTTTTCTTAGTATTCTTTTTAACCTGTACTCAGTAGAATTCCACTGTTGTATATAATAAACCATCTCTGCATTGGAATTGAGTTCTGAAAGGATGTTTGCCCTTAAAAAAATGCACAATAACATAAGAAGGATATATATTTAGATATTGAGATCTAGACCGGGCCAGGATAAGAAAAATATAGGGAAAGAGGATTAGAGGAACAGAAGAAGTACAAAGCACTGCTGTCTGTATTGCGATGTGTTTGTCTATTTTAGTCAGAGACTCTTTGCTGTATTATTCTGATACATATTATCATCTTCATATAATATTAGGGAACTTTTAACACTTGTGGCAGTTTTTTTCTTTTATTCTCAAATGTTTCATATAATTATTTTACATAATAATACATAATAATCATCACTTTTTACAAAGAATGAGTTTGGAAACCCTTTATCATTTGCATAATCATTTCTAACTTTGCAATTTGTATAACCAGCGCCACAAAATTTTTGATATAGATTTTATCAGAGAAGGAAAAAAGTGGTATCAGTTAAACTCAGTCTCTGAGATTTTTTATTTAATTAAATAAATTGAAATCCCTTTAGAAAAAATTCATTAGGACACCCTAGTTCCTCATTGTAGTAATAATGTTAAGAATTATCTTAGTGGAGCATCTTCTTTTCAGGTAATCTATTCATTTCTTATCCATTATATTTTTATGCAATATCAAAGCTGTACTGAATTTGATTACTGCGTTAGACAATTTGCAAAGTGCAACCTTCAGATTTCTTTTGTAGATTCTTTTATTTTGTTTTTGACATCAGTTAATGCTCCATCTGCCTTTCTAAATACCTGTCATAACAAAATAATGTGTTTTAGTTATACTCCAAATTAATTTCATGGATATAACAAATCTCAAGATTAGTTAAGAATCTATAATATTTAGGTTCTTTCTCATTGCATCTGCATGAAATTTTCATTCTTTCCATCAAAGAAACCAAAAGCTATTTTATCCACCAGTGGTTTCCATTTACAGAATCTTCTTTACTGCAGAAAATGTTTACTTTGTTTTAATTAAGATAGACAAATAAGACATTGTAAAAGGCTTGGCTACAGAGCAACTGCCCATACTTCACACTCATTAATAGGAGGAGGGATACATCAGGGATCAAAGCCCTAGATAAGGGTGAGCCTTGCAGGTAACCTGACTACTCTACAGATCTATTCTGAGGAGTGACTGTCAGCTGATACACCTAATCTCAGGTGTTAAGCAGAAATAAGCACTACAAAATTGTATTATATGTGGGGGCTAAGCCTATTAATATTCCAGCTTGCTCTCTGCTCATTAGTTCCAGAAGGGCAGGGCAGCCTGAAGGTTATTAGGTGCTCATTAAGAAAGGCTTTGATGTGATAAACCAGGGACAGAAAATAATAGTACTAAAATCTCATGACACAATATTTAATGATCTTAGTCTGCAAGCTGATGTTAAATAAGGGTTTTAAAGTATCATCCTTCATCAGGGTTTCAAAAAGTAATTAAAAGGCAGTTAATGTGCTACGATTTTTCATTTCTCAAGAGATATATAAGGAAATTAAAAAACAGAGTTATAAAAGATTTTTTAGTCTTATTTAAGTTTAAACTACATAAATCAGACTAAATGTGCAATCCCTAAGCTTTCTCACTAGCACTTGATATTCTGTTTCTAAAATAACTACATATCATTGGTTTCCTAAAGGGTCAACATTTATTTGATACTGATTTTTAGGCCAAAACTTGATTATAAGAGTGTAGCAAAAAATCATAATATCAATCATTATCTTTATATCTTATGTGCAAATCATAAGAAGAAAAAGTAACCATCCTCATTCTTTCCTTTTTATTTGTTAAAAAAGAAAAAAAAGAAAAGAAGGTTGCATATGAAAGAAAATATATCCCAACATGGACTAAAAGCCTAAAGTCTGGGAAGAAGTTTCTCATTTGGAAGGGTATATGAACCAAATCATACTTAAAGGGGATCACTAGTTATTCTCTAAGTAATGCTCATATTTAAGCCCTCACCCACTTTTCATCATAGACCTAACCCACCACTCCAGAGCTCATGTATTCTTCAAAAGCACAATCAGTACAAAATTGGGCCTCTGGTGTCCTATTTATTCTGAGGGCACAATTAGTGTTGTCTTATTTAGGCTTCTGATTTACTATTTGATTCACAGTTTAGATGTAGGCTCTTTTACTTATATAGTTCCTGAATCAACTTTTTGAGATACTATTATTTATAATTAATATATAATTGAAATATAATATATTATCATATGTACTTATAGTGTATTATTACAATTACTAGAATATTTTCTATCAAAGAGTATAACAGAAGACTACAGTTTAAAATCCCCAAAGACATTATGGATGTATAAGTAATACATAACAATTCTGCCCAATTGGAGAATTTCTAAAGGTAAAGAACTCTAAAATGCAACTGCTTAATGTTCTATAAAGTATTAATAAAATTATTAGAGATAAAAAATATTATATTAGTCCCCAGCAACTAGTTAAATATGTCACATATGGCCTCTAAGAATTAACTATAATTATATCAACATCTCTCCTAAGTTAAACCAAAAATAATTTAAGGTGCTTATGATACATGCTGTTGACAGTGCTAAGGAAAACTCCTAAAACAACTTGATTTTTTTGGTCATTTGTTTAAAGCCCCTTCTTTCTGTAACTGTTCTGATAACATATATTTATATGCTCCCTGTGAAATTTAATTATATTATTTTTTAGTTTCTGGGATCAATGGGATAAAATTAGATCATCTAGAATGGAAAGAAAAGCAGCACTCCGGAAACAGACTGTGGAAACATTGCTTACAAAAGTGCTATCACGTGAGTTATAAAGATTCTTTACTTGTTAATGCTTTAAATGGTTTACCTTTAAATGCATATACATGACAGTTGTTTTGGTAAATTTTTATACTTTCTGGAATTTCATCATGTTATTGGAAGCAAATCACTAAAAGAAACTCAACCATGTTGAAATAGTGCAAAGATCTGCTTCTGCTTCATACAGAACATACATTCTTTCTTTAGTAAAGATGCTTCATAGCCATCGGTGAGAACCAAACAAAAATTCAAGTCTCCACTGAAATGTAAAACATAGGTGTTCCTTGGGCTAGTAGAGTAACAATGGTTGGATAGTGACTATAGGCTAAGCAGTGTTCCCCAAGATTCATTCACATAGTACTCCAGAATGTCACCTTATTTGGCAACAGGGCCTTTGCAGATGTAACTGCGGAAAGGATTGAGATAAAATCATAAGGAATTAAGATGGGCCCTAAATGCAATGGGAGTGTCCTTATAAAAGAAAATGACACAGACACACACAAGGGGAAGAAGGCTATGTAGACACTGGTAGCGACTGGAGTGATGCCATCACAAACAAAGGCATGCCTTTGGCTGGACGTGGATGGTCCAGAGGCTGGAAAAGGCAAGAAGTGATCTTCCTATAGAGTTTTCTCAGGGAGCGCAGTAGAGCTGACACCTTGATTTCAGACTTCTAGCCTCCAGAACTATTAAAGAATAAATTTGTGTTGTTTAAAGCCACCAAGTTGTGGTAATTTGTTATGGCATCCCTAGAAAACTAATACAAGTAGTAAGTTAACATGGTTACTAAGAAAAGGAGTTCTTAGCTGGGAGAAGTTTCAGAGGAAGAGTTTGGAAAAAAAAAGATTCTTAATATAATGTTATGAAGATGAGGTCTATTTACAACATAAGCAAAAACTTGAGTCCTAGACATTTATAAGACATGAAAAATTATTTAAGGGATATGAAAAATATAAGGGGTATGATAAATACAAATGGCACTGAACATGGGAGAAAAGAGAACAGATGTAGATTTATGAAGACACCAGTTAATTTGCTAATTTGTTTTCATAAAGTCAGAGAAACTCTTGATTAGAAGGAACTGTAAAGGTTACCAAGTTTTCTCTTTGAATATCTCATCAGATACTTCAATCTCTTTAAAATTCTTTCTAAAGTTACTTCAGCTTCTTTTTCAACAACCTTACTAGCAGAAAAATAATTCCATTTTTAGACAACCTTGTCAGTATCTTTATTATAATAAGTCCCAAACCCCTGTTCTGCATGGCAGACCTTCAAATACTTATCTCTTATTCAGGCAAAAATTCACACTTCCTTCTAAAATTCCTTATATGATATGATTCATTTTCTAGCTTTCTCTTCATCCAAATGAAACTCCTATGAAAACAATATGACTCATCTATGGATTTCTTAAAATAAGAATTCTAAAATTAAACAGAATTCATTTGGTGTTTCTAATCAATGCAGTACAGTTAGATTGGCTTCACTACCTACTATCATTACATTATTTCAGTTTCAATTACATTATTATTGTTAACACTCAAGTTGATTTTTTATGCAAACATCACTGGTGTTATTATTTTACACGGATGCTTCTAAATCATTTTTCTCTTATTTTTTTTTCTGTGCTGAAAGGCAACACATTTATCATTTTTATCATTAGATTCTAATAAATCTCTATACTAATGTTTATTCTACCAATTTTCTACTGCAACAGGTAATTGTTCTCTTTTCCTGTTTAATTTGTAAAAAATGTGGAAGTATGTCTTCTACCTTAAAATATTGTTATAACATTACTGATTTGTAAATTAAGCTAGATCTTGAATTAATAACTTCCTTCTCTTCTGGGATGCCTGGGTGGCTCAGTCGTTAAGTGTCTGCCTTCCGCTCAGGTCCTGATCCCAGGGTTCTGGCATCAAGCCCCGCATCTGCTCCTTGCTGGGTGGGAAGCCTGCTTCTCCCTCTCCCACTCCCCCTGCTTGTGTTCCCTCTCTAGCTGGCTGTCTCTCTGTCAAATAAATAAATAAAATCTTTAAAAAGCAAAAAATAAAAAAATAACTTCCTTCTCTTCTGACAGTGATTTCCTTTATCCAGATTATAGTCGTAGATAAATACCCCACTCTAGTAACTAGTTACTATTCCTGACTGTGCAGGTTGGGTCATCTATACCATTCAATGGGGATTTAATCAACAGTAATTTTGGTCATTTGATATGTGAAAGAAAAATAAATCAAGCCATTGTAATATATTTAAGAGTAAAATTACTAAGTAATTTTTCTCAAATGAAAGTGAAATTAATTCCTTACTTATCTATGCAATGGCTAAAAAGCTATACAGGCATGGAAGATTTCTTAGGAAGGCATATGCCTGACCATGAAAAACCTCCAAAGGATAGATGTTTTCTTGAAATATTCACTACAGCATGAAGTCTGATTATTAGAGTGGCAAAGAAGGAACCTAGGTATTTTTTTTTTTATAGATCTCAATTTTTGGAAAGCAAGAACACCTTGCCACAATTATCCAATATATAAGAAATTTATATATTTATAGGTTTGATTCTGCATTTTGTTTATTTATTTGTTTTTTAGATTCCACATATGAGTAGAATCATATGGTATTTATCTCTCAGTCTGAGTTTTTTCACTTAGCCTAATACCCTCTAGTTCCATCCATGTTGCAAACGAAAAATGTGTAAAGGAGAGTGGGAGATACAGGCTTCCAGTTATGACATGAATAAGTCACAGGAATAAAAGGCACAGCATAGGGAATACAGTCAATGATACTATAATAGCATTGAATGGTGACAGGGATTAGCTACTCTTGTGGTGATCATAGCATAATGTGCACAAAGTTGAATCATTATGTTGTATACCTGAAACCAACACAACATTGTGTGTCAATTATACTTAAATTTAAAAAAATTAAAAAAGAGGGGCGCCTGGGTGGCACAGCAGTTAAGCGTCTGCCTTCGGCTCAGGGCGTGATCCCGGCGTTGTGGGATCGAGCCCCACATCAGGCTCCTCCACTATGAGCCTGCTTCTTCTTCTCCCATTCCCCCTGCTTGTGTTCTCTCTCTCGCTGGCTGTTTCTATCTCTGTCAAATAAATAAATAAAAAATCTTTTAAAAAATAAATAAATAAAAAAATTAAAAAATTAAAAAATTAAAAAAGAGAAACTGATATATAAGCTAGGTTGTTCTAACTTATTAAATCTAACAAGTCTTTTGCTTAACATTTTCTCTTCCATTAATTCTATTTGTGATTTTAAATTACAGTCGTTGAAATGTTGACAAGATTTTAATAAGAGCAAGAGCAGTTAGCTAAATGATATAAACAGCTAGAAAATATACTATGAAAATATAAATTGCTGTTAGAATAAAATCATTTAAACCTGGCAATGGTAATCCAAGCAATCTGGGCTAAAACCACTGATAAGAACATACAAATTTTTATACAATTTAATTAAAAAATTTATAAATAAAAACATAAAATTAAACATTCAGTGGTAGTTTTAACAACATGTAAGACACAAATTAAGATACAACTGGGGAAATGGAACATAGGTCAGGAAAAACACCAGAATGAGTAAAGAAGAACAGGAAGGTAGACAAAGGAGAAAGAGGTTAAGATTCCTAGAGGACATTTAGTTGGAATCAAAGAAATAGGACTTCATTTTAATATATACTAACTAAGATGTATTCACAGTTATGAAAGTTCTTTTACTGCAGATTCAAAAAGGAATATGAACCCCACCAGAACAAATAAAGATAAAACTATGCTTGGTAAGTTCACAGTAACAACTATAATAAAAGGACAAAGATAAATCCTAAAATTAGAGAGTGAATAAGGTGGATGATGTTCAAAGTAGAAACATTCAATTGATAATGGATTTCTAAAAGGACAGAACTATAAGTTAGAAGAAATAGAATGGAACCTTTACTATCAGGAATAAATGGAGAATGTTAATAGAGATTCCAAAGACATCAAAAGAATAATAAAGTAATAAAAGCACACAACTCTATGCCAATCTACTTGCAAACTTAGATAAAGTTGACAAATACCTGAGAATACAAAAATTACCAAAACTGATATAAAAAGAAATAGAAAAATCTAATCAATCCTAAGTCTACTAAAGAAATCCTTATAATTTAAAACCTCCAACTACAACTCCACACTCATGTAAAGTCACTAATTTATTCTATCATATTTATGGAAGAAAAGACACAAATTCTATATAAAATTAATCAGGAAATACAGGAGGGGCCTTTCCCAGTTTAGTTTACAAAGCCAATATGTCCCTAATGCCAATACCAAACAATGTTTTAAAAAGAAAAATAAATCTACAAACCAGTATCAGTCATGAACATATATGTCTAAAGCCTTAACAAAATGATAAAGAGAGTCCATTTATTACAAAAAGAATACTGTGATAATAAGGGGATCATCCATGAAATGCAGTTATATTTTTATTAAAAATAAATCTATATTAATTTATCATAACAATGGGTAAAGAATATCAAGTGATACTTTTAAGATGCATAAATGGAGGAAGACGATGGAGCAGGAGAATCCCAAGCTCACCTGGTCTCCTGGATACAACTAGATGATATCCACATAAATAACCCAGAAAATGACATGTAAGACACAAATTAAGATACAATTGGGGAAATGGACCATAGGTCAGGAATATTGGCAGAACAGACTCTCAACAGCTGAATGTAGAGAAGAGGCCACATCAAAGGGGGTAGGAACGCCAGAGACGCGTTTGGGAGGCAGTCTGACCAAGAGGATGTCCACAGCAGGGAGGGATGCTGTGGGGGTGGAATGGAGAGAGGAAAAGACCCCACACCAGGCACCCCAGGCATAAAGGACACACACTGGGCAGACAAGTCCCCATAATACTAAATTGAACTTTAAAAATCAGGCTCAGATACAGGAAAGCCAGAGAGTGATAGGACACTGAGCCCCACCCTATGGCACAATAAACAGCCCTCTTGAGATACAGCAAAGCAGCAGCAATTTAAAAAACACCTCAGGGGGCACCTGGGTGGCTCAGTTGGTGCCTTTGGCTCAGGTCATGATCCCAGGGTCCTTGCTCAGCAGGAAGTCTGCTTCTCCTCTGCTTCTACTCCTCCCCGCTGCTGGTGCTCGCTTTCTCTCTCTCTCTCTCTCTTTTGCCCCCTCACTCTCTCTTTTAAATAAATAAAATCTTTAAAAAAAATAATAACAAATAAATAAAAAAACACCCCGAGTATACAACAGAGAGATTTGGTTGGTAATTTCAGAGCATGTGCTGGAGGAGCAGGGATCTTTAGAAGATTTTTTTTAAGAACAAAAGAGCTGATAGGTGCCATTTCCCTCACCATCCCCAGCCTAGATACACAGACACCTAATGAAATCAGTACAGCACCAATACTCTTCACCCAGCTAGCTAACAGTGCACCCAGTCTCATCACTCCTCCATGGACCTGCCCCTCTATCCAGCCTTCTGCTCCATATCTTCTTCAGCAGCAGACCTGCACAAACATTGCTACCACTACACACCCCACCTTCATGTTCTCCTGTAAACCTGTCCTCAGGAGAAGTCCAACCAAAGCAGCACCACAAGCACTGCAGTGTACAAGCAGATCTCAAAGGGGCCAGCACCACTCCAAAGTGATTCCCGTCCCTGAGTCAGGGAAAGAACCATACACACCAGTCTGACTGCACCTCAGCAATGGTCTGTGGACAGACATTTGGTCTGACTGCAGGCCCCACCCACCAATGAAAGCTTCTCAGGAGACAACGAAAGGACAGTGCCCTACAATAAAGTGCTGTCACAGCTCTAACAAACACCTAGTTTGACTCAACTCAAGCCCAAGGAGGCCCAAGACTCCCATAAGGCCCATGACCAACACAAGGACCAAACTGCCAATGACAGACAGAGAGAGCCACTGTAGACAACTATACTGAAACAAACACAGCTCAGCCACAAAAGTAGGGTGCATACAACATATACAGGAAACAGCCTGAAGTGCCAGGTCCTGTAAATAGAGGACAGTGTGCTGCGGGACATACTATGGGACATCTTCTTCATAAAGCCACTTCTTTCAATAATAAGAGATATGGCTGACTTTCCTCATACACAGGGACAGACAGAGAGAGAGAGAGAGAGATAAAATGAGGAGAGAGAAGAATATGTCCCAAATGAAATAACAGGACAAAATTGCAGAGAAAGAGTTAAATGAAACAGGGATAACTAATTTGCCAAATAGAGAATTTAAAGTAATTGTTATAAAGATACTTACTGGACTTGAGAAATGAATGGAGGACCCTCAGTGAGACCCTCAACAAAGAGATAGTATACATAAAAAAGAGCCAATCTGAGCTCAAGGGAGCTCAATGACAGCACCAAGCATAATAACATCTGCATTATAGGGATACTAGCAGGGGAAGAAAGAGAAAAAAGAGGCAAAAAATATATTTAAGGAAATAACAGCTGAAAACTCCTGAATCTGGGGGAAGGAAATAGACATCCAGATCTAGGAGACACAGAATGCCCCCAACAAAATCAACCCAAGAAGGTCCACACCGAGACACATAGTAATTAAAATGGCTAAAAGTAGTGACAAAGAATTTTAAAAGCAGTGAGAAAACCAATCAATCAAACAAACAAAAACAGTTATACAAGGGAAACCCCTAAGGCCATCAGCTGATTTTTTAGCAAAAAATTTCAGGCCAGAAAGGAGTGGCATGCTATATTCAAAATGCTGGAAGAAAAACAAAACAAAACAAAAAAACAAATCTGCAACCAAGAATATTTCAACCAGCAAGTCTATTATTCAGAAATAGAGTTTACCAGACCAACAAAAGTTTAAGGAATTCATCACCACTAAACCAGCCTTACAAGAAATGTTAAAGGGAACCCTTTAAGTAGAAAGGAAAAACCATAACCAGGAATAAGAAAAGTAGGAAGCACAAAAGCAATAAAAATAAGTGTATCTATAAATAAGTAGTCAAGGCATTCACAAAAGTATGCAAAGTGTGACACAATATACCAAAAACATGCTTTTAGAATGGGTTCAAACTTAGGAGACCATTAACTTAATAGAGACTGCTGTATGTGTAAAACGTTATGTATAAACCTACTAGTAACCACAAATCAAAAACTGGTAATAGAGGGGAACCTGGGTGGCTCAGTCATTTAAGTGACCAAGTAGGTTTCAGCTCAGGACCTGATCTCAAGGTTCTGAGACTGAGCCTCACATCTGGCTCCATGCTCAGTGTGCAGTCAGCTTGAGATTCTTTCCCTCTCCCTCCCACTCTCCCTCTGTCTCTCCCCCTTTCTAAAATAAATAAATAAATTAAATCTTTAAGAAAAACAGTAACAGATATGCAAAAAATGAAGAGAGAGGAATTAAAGAATATCACCAAAGTAAGCCAGGAAATCATGCGAGAGGAAAACAAGAGAAAAAGGAACAGAGAAGTACAAAAGCAGCTATAAAACAGGAAATAAGATGGCAATAACTACATACCTATCAACAGTTATTTTGAGTATAAATAGACAAAATTCTCCAAGCAAAAACATTGGGTGACAGAATGGATAATGTGTTATCCATCATCTACCTCTCAAATTCCTACAACAAAATTTTAAGTTAGGTTTTATCATTTCTGATATTCAAGCAAGGAACTGACATTGATGAGTTAAGTTTCTTGCCCACAATCAATAACTACTAAATAATAAAGCCAGGATTTAAAGCTATAACGGTTTGACTCAAATATTAGATTATTATCCTATTAAAGAAAGCACAGGTATTTTATTCACAGCATCTGAGTTTAGAATTCTAGATCTTGGACTTAAGTAGCTGTAAAAGATATTTTACCCCTTAAAGCTTCATTTTCCTGATCTGTAGCATGGCCATTATCACAACTACCTCATGAACTGGAATCCGTATCCCCCATTCATTGAGCTGGCTTTGGAATATCTGCCTCACATTTGTGTCTTTAGGCATCCCTGTGTCTGTGCGAGTCATCCTCTCCTGGGAGGCAATGTGTCATGATGCTCTAGTTAGGAACATGATATGTGGTTTCCAAATGGATTTCAAGTTTTGTAGAGGTGGAAAAAGTGATAGGTATTCATCAGGACCCTTAACTAAAATTCTCATCATTGATTCATCAGGTAGATTAATACCATATTGCTCCTGGCAGATTGTATAGACTTGATCCCTTAGCCATAAGATTTTTGTGCTGGGATTACAGGGAGGGTTCCCAAAGTCTTATATCTCTAGCTTATCATCATCATTTTATATACCAAAATCTCCCTCCTTCCCTCTTTCTGTCTCCATCTCTCTCATATTTCTTTTTAAAAAATCCAAGCTGCTTTAGAACCAGGAGGTTGAGGGTTAAGGGTCTCACACAGATAAATTTCTATATTTTAAAAAAGAAAAAGGAGAAACCTAATGTTGCCTCCTGTGGTTTTGTTTGTTTGGTTTTTGTTTTTATTTTTTCTGAGAACAAATTGTCCCAATTTAGCATTAGACAGAGGAGAGAGGAGCTATTAAGGATGGAAATGTGTGTGGAAAAAACCAGGAGTGCCCAGATTGAGATAAAGCAATAATGGTGAAGGGCAACAATGGAGGGAGTATCAGGGAGTGACACAGAGGGAAATTACAAGGTAGGAGAAAGCTGACAAAGAGAGTGAGCAACACATTCAGAGCTGATAGGTTAGGGAGGTTGTTATGCTGATAGGGCAGGAGGTGTCCACCTCTAAGAATCAGAAAGAGGTTCCAACAATTATTTTGAGAACACTGTTATATTTTCCTAACTTTTTAGATTGTTACATGAGCATATTCTTATTTTCTATATCTCCAAAAGGCATCAGTTAGCTACCTTGACTTAGCTGTACTAATTGCTAAGTCATTACATCGTTTTTATAGAATACCCAAAAAGATAATCAGCTTCTTGTTGATTGTGGAAAACACTGAGTCAGGGACAGAGCCTCAGAATCTAGGTATCTGCTTGAACCATACCTCTTCAGAGTCCTACTATATCCTGCATTATTTTCCTCAAAACACTCAGTGATATCTGGACTTTGTGTGTGTTTATTGATGATTCCTTCCATTAGCATATAAACTCCTTGAGACCATGGTCCTTACTAGGGTTCTTGTGTTCTAGCTGAGAGAAGACATTAAATGTGTACTGATCAACTGATCACAAGGTTTGTGAGATACACCCACACACACATATATACATATTATACATATATATTATAGGTATTTATGTGTACATTCAATGTGTATATACATGTGCATATATATTATACATATAAACATTGTATGTCTGTATTTATCCACTTAAGGACACATACATTTTTTTCACTCTGCTCATGCTTTTTTCCTTTAACTCATCTGTGTATAGTATGAGAAAAGAACATGAGATGCAATTAGGAAGAAAACTTATTTTCCCTTTAGAGTTTGAAGAATCATTTTTTTAGCACATATGGAGGCAGCATCAGCAGAACTTGTTACTAATTTTAAACGAGATATACACAGTATTGTGTATGATTCTTAGATTGCACTGAGACACACTAGCTCACTATTTTATCTCCTCTACCACTAGAGTGAGGCTCTTCTATCATTGCAATAATGGAAATTGCTGAAAGATTGACAGAACAATCCCTATGTGAGTCTCAGAACACTTCCAGTGTAGAATCAAACAATAAAGTCATATTATCCAAGTCTCTGTGACTATGTCCATTCTCCCTAACATCTCATCAATATCAAAGCTAATATTGTTCAGTGGATAATATCAGTCCCTTGTCTTTTATTTGTTTCTTCTTTTATTTTGCCTTGAAAAGCCTGAGGTTGAAGCTGCATATTATGATAAATACTCCAGATTTCAGCTGCCTATGTGACTGAAGACTCGTGACACTTCTCCATAATCAACATAACTGGTCACAGTTCTTTGACCAAACACTGCAATATTGGTTAATTAAAATACAGAAATACGTTCATTGGTTGGTGTCACTGCATAAATGTTCAGTTATACAGCAAAACTGAAATTATGTTGTTATAATATAGGCCATTATTGAAACATCTACAAAATCAAACCAGAGTACAGAATATTGAGAAAGCTGGATCAGGAAAGAAAACAAACAAAAATTTGATAAAAGCATTTATTGAGTTCAGTTTGGTTTGAAATTGTGTTTAACATCGTATTTCCTGCACCAGTAAGGGGTGTGATACCTAGATATATGTTCTAACTAGCAACTCACCAGCTAGCAACTTGAATTATGAAAGTATAAAATTATGGACTTTAAAGTTGTCATTCAGATATTTTTACCTTCACTATTTTTCCAACTACAACACATCCAATTCCAAAAGTTGCTACTATAAATTGACCTGAGAAGGGGAATGGAGTCTTTTTTTAAGAATTCGAGAATCCCTGTTAGCCCTTCTATGAATAAATATCTTATACCATTACTTACACTTGCTCCTAGTGCTTGTGGGACCACTTTTGGAAATGCACTGCTCAGAAGATTTTGCCAGTAGCTAGATTTGTGGATTACCTCCATTCCTCTGGGCTGTAACCAGCCACCCACCTCCCTTTCCTGTCTTCCTATCACAGGCATACCCATTCTCAAGTCTCAATTGAGAACAATCATCTCTGCTAACTAGGTTTTCTCATAAGGGGATCAGAAAGTGACAAATCCACCTGTTATTCCCTATTGAATAATCCCGAACATTTCCCTGAAGAGACCCCAGGAGTCCTTCTGTTCCATGAGCATTTGTAGCTTTCTTTGCTTACTTTACCTTGGGTTATGAATTCCTTCTTAAATCTGATAAAATCTGCCCTTAGTCTTTCTATGATTTCTCTTAATTTCTAGACATTCTTCTGGTATCTCATAACTGTTCATGAATTTGTTCTGTATTATGGTATTTGAGGTAGAAGAGAGAGTCACGGCCATGGACAGCCTCTGAATCTTTTTGTTTTTTAATTTAATTTTGTAATTTGAGTATAGTTGACATACAATGTAACATTAGTTTCAGGGGTACAACACAGTAATCCAACAACTCCATATATTACACTATGCTCACCATAAATATAGTTACCATATGTCACCATACGATGCTATTACAATGCCCTTGACTGTATTCTCTATGCTGTATCCTTTATTTCTGTGGCTTATTCATTCCATAACTAGAAGCTTGTATCTCTCACCCTCCTACACCTATTTTGCCTGTCCCTCTACTCCTTCCCTTTGTTAACCATCAGTTTTTTTCTCTGTATTTATAGGTCTGATTCTACTTTTCATTTATTCATGTTTTTTTACATTCCACATAAAAATGAAATCATATGGTTTTTGTCTTTCTCTGTCTGACTTATTTCACTTAGCATAATACCCTTTAGATCCATCCATGTTGTCACAAATGTCAAGATCACATCCTTTTTATGCTATATGATATTCCTGTGTGTGTGTGTGTGTGTGTGTGTGTGTGTGTGTGTGTGTTTATACCAAATCTTCTTTATCCATTTATCTATGGACGGACACTTGGGTTGCTTTCAATTACCAAGGAAAATGAAAACACTAATTCAAAAATATTATGCACCCTTATGTTTATTACAGCATTATCTACAATTCACAACCTCTGAATCTTGATCCAATATCTGAAGTAAGTTATGAGCTTTTTTGACATATATCACTCTATTAACATTTGGGTTTCTTTCTTCCTTTTAATCTTTATAAATACAGAGCTCTACTACTTTTGATTCTTCCAGATTAGTTGTTGTTGGTGTTGTTGATGTTAATTCCAGAGAGTACTATTATTTATATTTTATATTAAGAATTCAATAAAAAAGAATTCAATATTATTTTCCCTATGTACATTCTACAGTTGTAATCATAAAAACACTTTTTTAACTTTTATATGGTAGAAGGCATATGTTTTAACATGTTATGCTTCAAATTTTTATTTTACCAACATATACTAGAGCTATTTTCTTCAGTGAACACTTATTTTAATTATAATCATATTTTTAGTCAACATAGTAAAACTTCAGTTTACTATAAATATTCACTGAAATTTTTGTCTTATCTGGCAGAGCAAAAAGTCAAAATGTTAACATTTTGTGAATTCAAAACTGGACAAGTTTCTAAATAGAGTATTCCCAGATGATACAAAATATTAATTATACATAAAAGGATTAAGATATTTGATCAGAGAAATGAGGAATATTTCATCGAGACTCTATAGCTTCTGGGCAAACACAGGCTAGTTAGGAAGGGGTACATGCCTTCTATAAAATTACATTTATGTAACTTCCTAGACTTCTTTGAAAAAAAATTACTGACTATGATGAATACAGTTTTCTTGCCTTTTGAAAGCTCTTTCTAAAGTTACCATAGAAATCTTTTTTTTCCTTTTACTCTTTTCACTTTAATGAAAGTTAAAAGAATTGTAAATGTAACTGAATTGGCCTTGAGATAACAAGACATTATCATTAATTTTCAGTGCAGTAAAGTCCATAGGCATTATATATATGCTCTATAATATTAAGTTATAGAATGTATGCTCTAGATAAGGAAATAATAAGTTCTATGGTTTAAGAAAAAGCACTCCCTATAACTGATTTATTACATCTTTATTTTTTAAATATATTTTTATTTATTTATTTGACAGAGAGAGAGACAGCCAGCGAGAGAGGGAACACAGTCAGGGGTAGTGGGAGAGGAAGAAGCAGGCTACCAGCGGAGGAGCCTGATGTGAGGCTCGATCCCAGAACGCCGGGATCACACCCTGAGCCGAAGGCAGACACTTAACGACTGAGCCACCCAGGTGCCCCTTATTACATCTTTATTTTTAAATGATCTATCTCCATATTAATATATTTTCACAGAAGAATTCTGATGTAAAAATGTATTTAGTACCCTTCTTCAAGCTTGAAAAAGAGTGTTAACTACATTTTAAAGTCCAACTTTGTGTGTCAGCATTCTCTTTGTCTACCTAGGATGTATTTGTTCTTTTGTATTGAAGTATTTTGTCTAATTCCTTTCTACCCAACTCCTACAAATATTACTCTATGCTGTATAAGCAAGTCATTAAATATTTAGCAACTAAAATCTAATTTTATTGAAATGTGAAAATCAAGACCAGAGTCTATTGAACTACTAAAGTTATGGACCTTCTAAAAATAATTTTTTAAAGGCATATACATAAATTTTTAACCATTGTGAGAGGTTCCAATGGTTCCTGACTGTCCCTTTTCAGGAAGACTCATTCCAAGGAAATTCCATATAAAAACTTCTACTTCCGTACATTCTTCAATATTCTTTCTTCAATTTCTTACAAATAAAAACAGCGAGTTTTCAAGTTCTGACTAAGATATTTTAACTTAACCTTCTACCAAAAATCAAAACAAAACAAACAGCAACAAAAGTATAAAAGCCCTATAAAAGCTAGACATGTATGAAAGCACAAGCAAAAAACAAAACCTCTAACAGGACTGAAGAACGGTTACAGTAAGCAGCACTTGAACCGCTACAATCTAAGAGAGGCTGAGAAACTTAAGCACTCTATTCACCACTGGCTTTTCATAGAGGATGCAGATGAACTCTGAATAGAGTTCAAACAGAAATGACATCCACATGGGCTGAGGAGGCAGCATTTATACTTTAGAGACAAAGCAGGAGGGACTTCAGGACCAAAATCCCAGAAGAGAGGACATCTCAGTGAGTGAGCCCATATGCTGTGAACAATTTTTCCTTTAGGCTGTAAAAAAGTCTATAAATTTCAAAGAAAAGTATCTGGCATCCAATCAAAAATTTGTAAATGCTAAAATTAGAACCAAATTTTCAAAGACAAGAATAAAACAGACAATAAAAAGAGATTGATAGGCATGTACTATAGAATAACTAATATTAATATGTATAAGAAAGTACTGGAAAAGGTGGAGAATTTCTAAGATGCAAGTGGATATAAAAAAATGAAACAAATTTTAGAGCTAAAATATTTTTAACTATAATTAAGTATTCAACATATAAATTAAAAGGTTAGATATAGAAGAACACCAAAAGGGAAGTGAGGTAAGTGAAAATATTCACATTAAAACACAAAGAGAGAAAACAGTGGAAAATATAGAAGAGTATGAGATATATGGAATACTGTGAAGAGCTCTAACACACATGTAATTGGAGTCCCAAAGTAATAACACAAAAGGAAAAGGAAAGTAGAATATTTGAAGAAACAATGGGTAAGAACTTCTCAAAACTAATAAAAGACTTCAAAATAGATATTTAAGAATTGCTAAAAGCTCCAAAAAAAGATAAATGCAAAGATAATTTGATCTAGGTATATCAGCACTAAAATAATGAAAATGTGGCATGGGGGGGAGAGAATGAGAGAGCATGCATGTGAAAGGAAAATTTAAGAGACAGAGAACAGTATTACAATAGGGAATAATATTGACATCTGAGGGGCACCTTAGTGGCTCAGTAGTTAAGTGTCTGCCTTCGGCTCAGGGCTTGATCCCAGAGTCCTGGGATCGAGCCCCATATCGGGCTCCTCCACTGGAAGCCTGCTTCTTCCTCTCCCACTCCTCCTGCTTGTATTACCTCTCTCGCTGGTTGTCTCTTTCTCTGTCAAATAAATAAATAAATCTTAAAAAGAAAATATTGACATCTGATACCAATATCTGAAATAAATACTTCATCAAACAAAAATTCCACAATATCTCGCTTAATGATATTGGAGGATCGCTTAGCGTTTGAGGCGGATTGAAAAGGTCAGTATCCCTGAAGAGTATGGAGAAGAGAAGTAAGACAAGTGTCCACAGTGATAATGTGAGTGAGATTTTACTTTAAATGAGATAGGTTGACATTGGAGAACTTCGAGCTGACTTGTTTTGAATTAAACAGTATAATTCTGACTCCTCTGATCTTCATAAAATGAAGAGGTACAAAGACAGAAGCAGAAGGACTGGTTAGATAACCTTTGTTGTAATCCAGGCAAAAAGCTATCCTGACTGAATCTGAGTTTTAATGGTAGAGCAGAAGAGAAACGGTTGGCTTCTGGATATAATTTGAAGACAAGGGCTCTCTGGATTTGGTGATGCCACAGATATAAAGAGTGAGAAAAAGGGAAGATGGTAAGGAAGATTCTAGATGAAGAGGTGGAAGAAGGAAGCACCATAAATAAAATTGACAGTTGGCAGGCTTTTGATCATAATTAAAGGAAAAAAATGTCAATTGTACAGCTTCCAATTTCTAGGAGACAATTTTATATTTGTTTCAGCCTATTTTAACTCAGTTAAATCATGTTGAAGTCAAAGAATAAGGATAAGGTGAGTAATTGTCAACTCCTGATAGTCTTATTGGTGTATTTCACAGTGATTTAGAATGTGAATTTTTCTAAAAATTTGGTAAAAACAAACAAAAATCCCAACCTTGATACAGGTTGTCACTTTGAATTTTATGATACCAACAAAACTAAAGGGGAAATAAATTCATGCTCTCAGCCCATAGCTAAATATGATGAACAAAAATTACGTAAACTTTGACACATAATTCAAAAAATGCCAAAAATGGTGTAAATTCCCTAATGTTTAAAAAAGTTTAAATGTATGTTTTTATTAATTAATTTTTAAAGATTTTATCTATTTACTTGAGAGAAAGAGACACTAAGAGAGAGAGACAGAGAGCAGGAGCACAGCAGAGGGAAAGGAAGAAGCAGACCCCCCACTGAGCAGAGAGCCAGACATCGGGCTTGATCGCAGGACCCCGGGATCATGACCAGAGCCTAAGGCAGCCGCGTAACCTACTGAGCCACCCAGGCATCCCTTAAATGTATGTTTTAAATAAATACTGTTGGGCTTTAAATCCATATGTGATTTATATTCCATTGGATAATATCAGACTCATTTTTAAAAGTCATTATACACAGGGGTGCCTGGGTGGCACAGTTGGTTGATTGTCCAACTCTTAGTTTTGCCTCAGGTCACGATCTCAGAGTCCTGGGATTGAACCCAAGTCCGACTCTGCACTAAGCAGGAATCTGCTTGAGATTCTCTCTCCCTTCCCCCCTCCTGCTCATACTCTCTCTCTCAAATAAGTCTTTAAAAAAATAAATATCATTTTCTACTATATATGTATGTGTGTGTATATATATATTATGTATATATACACACACAATATATATAAATATAAAATGGTACAAGAATGTAATATTATATATATTATATATGTATTATTATGTATATATACATAATATATATATTACATTCTTGTACCATTTTAACTGTGCCATTTATACTTACTATGGTGCATTACTTTTCAAAATTACTTTAGAGGAAAAACATTTTTGAAGATCACTGTTTTGGAGGAGGCTTTAATTAATTATAATTGAAGTTTTTGATTTACCCAAAAGCTTTAATGTATAATGAATTAGTATAATATTTTTTCTATTTTCTTAGGATAGTGCATTGTAAGATTTCAGGTATTGAAGTAATTTTTAAAAAAATGCTCAGTATATTACAAACTTTTGAAATAAAGAGCAAAATATAATGTATTGAGGGAGATAGAGATTTTGTGCAAGGGCCAGAGTATACATTTTATCTATTAAGGTATTATAATGACAGGAAATTAGAGTTAGGTATATTAGATTGTTTTCAAAAGTAGGAAATACATATTTTGGAGTTATCTGCTTTTTTTTTTTTTTTTAAGTAGAAGGTGCTGGTTTTGTTTTTTAGACTTGGCAGAAACGGTGATTGAAAAAGTTTTTTCAAAATATGAATCCAAGATAAAAGATCTAATGAAATAGTCAAACCTTGTTTTTTGAATAGTAATCATCTCTAGAGCAGAGACAAATACAGTGGACTCTGATATGATCTGTGTTGGGCCAGTTTGAACTGAATAGCTTAGCAAGAGGTGATGCAGGCAAACTGCTGGTTTATATTTCAGAATACTACTAAATGGTCATGAAAATGACTTGCAAAATGTTTTATGTACTATTTGCTGTACTTTCTGAAAACAATGCTATAAATAATTCTTTTAAAGGTGCATATAATTCATGAATATTAAAAGATGTTTCAGCTCTATGAACTTAACATTGGATAGTAGCTTGTTTGTAGAAAAATTTTTCCTTAATAACTTTTTTTTTAAAGATTTTATTTATTTATTTGACAGAGATAGAGACAGCCAGCGAGAGAGGGAACACAAGCAGGGGGAGTGGGAGAGGAAGAAGCAGGCTCACAGCGGAGGAGCCTGATGTGGGGCTCGATCCCACAATGCCGGGATCACGCCCTGAGCCGAAGGCAGACGCCCAACCACTTTGCCACCCAGGCGCCCCCCTTAATAAATATAACTTTAATTTAAGTTTTGTTTATACTGGTTCAGATTATTAAAATTCTCTGCTTGTTATACATCACTCTCAAAATGCAGACTTTTTTTCTTGATGTGTAATTATTTGTAATATAGTTTTTTTTTTTTAAAGCTACCTTGACCCAGGTTTTTTTAGGCCCTGACTAGAGGCTGGTAGTCAGTTCCCCTTTTTGAGTAACTGGTTAAGATGCTCCAAGCCCCTGTAGGGCTCTCATACTGTGGGGCACTATGTACCACCCTAATTGCCTCAGGTCCGGGAACCTAGGACAACCTAGGACACTTGGACAACCTCTGTCCCTGAACCAGTGAAATTAGCCAATTCACAGGGAGCAAAATCTTGTTAACCCCACCCTGCTTGCCACACACAAGCTGTGCCCCCCCCCCCAACAGTTCCGACTTGTTATCCTGTCTCCAAGTGCAACCCTTCCTGTGCCTCTGCTAACAGCCTTCTCTCCTTTCCATCTCTGAGTAACAAAGTATTCTGCCTTTCATTTACCCAACGGTCAGTGCATTGCATCACACCCTCAAAAGAAGTATTAAGTTTTATAAAACATTATTCAATAAATTTTTATTAGTATATGCCAACATCATAAGAGGCAAAGACCACGGATTTTCTGAGGCATACATTATTTTATCTATTTACGTCTATCTATCACCTAACATATATATAGCATATATGCATATTTGTAAAATTTGAGTATTTGTTTTCTTTATTTTTTTCTTTCTAATATGAAGTTTTCTTAAGCACAAATCTCTTTTTATTTAAGCAAGACTTCAACTTTATTGAAAACAGGTTAGTCTAACTGGTAAAAATTTTTGAATAATAGTTTTAAACAAAAGGATTTCATATTTTTCAACTTCATCAAATAATAAATGAGTGTAGTGTATCAAACTAAATGTCTAATTTATAAATGAACAATATCTCAATAGATATTCCAGGAATATATTACCTGGGAATTGATTACTATGGAGTCTATTTCTCTTGATGCAGTGTCTAGCAATCTTAGTGAAGTACAATTTACATACAATAAGCTGCATACATAAGTGAGCATTGCAATGAGTTTTGAAAGATGTATACAACCATGAAACAACCATCACAAGCAACATTTAAGAATGTCCTCAGTCTTCTGGTAATTCTTTCTTTCCCTTTTCTCTGGTACCACACAAACACTAATTCATTTTATATCACTAGAGCTTAGTTTCCCTCCTCTAGAAATTCATTTTAATGGATCGTATATTTCCTTTTGCATCTTCTATGGATAAAAGTTGCCATCTGGTATCATTTACCTTCAGCCTGAAATGCCTTTACTGTATCTTTTAGTGCATGTTTACTCTTGGCAAGTTCTCAATTTTTACTCATTCTGAAACTATTCTTCTCACTTCCACATTTTTGAAAGACTTTATTGAAGGATTCAGAATTTTTGACTGATGTTTTTTCATTTAGCACTTTGATATGTTATTTTAATGTTTTGTAGTTTATTTCTGATATAAATTAACCATTAACCTCATCATTATTTCACCAAATATAACAAGTCTTTTTTTCTGAGTACTTTCAGGATGTGACTAGGAGTAATATTCTTTATTTTGTTTAGTGTTCATTGAGCTTATCTGATCTATAAGTTAGTGTTTCCCAGTAAATTTGGGAAATTGTTAGCCACTGAGTTAAATAGCATATCTATGTCCCTATTGCTTCTCCTTGACTTCCAGGATTCCACCAACAAATATGCTGCATTACTTGATATTATTCCACTGGTGTCTGAGACTATGTTCACGTACTTCATTTTTTTTCTCTGTTTAGATTATTTAATTTACACTGATCTATCTTCAAATTCAGTGATTATTCTGTTCTCTAATCAGTGGAGTTTATCTAATAATTTAATTTCAGTTACTATACTTTCCAGTTCTACAATTAAAGGTTTTTGTTTCCATTAGTCTTCTGAAATTCATTCACTGTTCATTCATTTATAGCATATTTTTCTTTAAATTTTCATATAAATAATAACTGCTTTAAATTTTTGTATAATTCATCATCTATGCTCACTAGTTTTTTTTCTTATAAGCTGACACTATTCCCTCAATATGATTAAGATTATGAAATGTAAAATTATGTTCAACTAAATTATAATTCTGACAAGTTTTTTGATATAAAGTAATTATGTTCTGTAGAGTTTCAACTGAAACATAATTTCCAAGATCCTTAGTTAAGTGTAAAATCTTTAAACTACTTTGAAATAAAGTAGCTTTTTAAATAAAGTAGTTTTTTAAATAAAGTAGTTTTTAATTACTTGGTAATCTTTAGATGCTTGGATAATTTTTAAATAAAACAATACTGAAGCCCAAGCACAAATTTAATATATTACCTTAGATTTTTAAATATATTATAGAGTGGCTATAATTTTAAACCACGTCATTAAATGTGCTGATTCTTGCCACTTTAAGAATGTACAAAACTAATATGTGTGGCTATGGGGACTGGACTTTGCTGGTCTGTTTGCTAATGTGCTTGTATGATAGGTAATTATCAATTACCTACCACTATACAAAATAGAAGTTATTTGGTATTTATTTATTTATTTAGTTGTTATTTGGTAAAAATTATATTTAGTATTAGTAATTGAAATTATACCATGAGCATGAGTATTGGAGAAATACAACTGTGTAAGCAAGGTAATGGGATGTGATTTTGTTTTTTGAGGAAAACAGGAACAGTTTTGTACTAAGGGAATGTGTTGGCTTGTTCCAGTATAGTGGAGAATGAAATTTCAGTTTCTACAGCAAATTCTAAATATATTGAGGAAATTCAGTCTATTAATTTTTTAGCTTTGAGGTGAAATTGATAAAATTATTAAGTATTTAATGTACTGGTTATACATAAGTTTAAAATACCTGCATACATTGTGAAAGGAGTCCCACCATCTGGTTAATTAAGACCTCTCATTTAGTTGTGCGTGTGTGTGTGTGTGTGTTTGTGTGTGTCTGAGAACATTTAGCAAATTTCAATGATTTAATACAGCATTAACAACTATAGTTACTAAGTATGATTTACATTAGATCCTCAGGCCTTATTCATCTTATAATTCAAAGTTCGTACACTTTTACCAACCCCCCCCCCCCATTTTCTCTACTCCCCAGGCCCTGGTAACCACTTTTCTAGTTTCTATGACTTTTTTTTTTTTAATAAAGATTTCACATGTAAGTGATATCATGTGGTATTTGTCTTTCTCTCTCTGGCTTATTGCATTTAGCATAATGCTCTTAACGTCCATTCAAATCATTGCAAATCACAGGATTTCCTCCTTTACATGGATGAGTGATATATATCATTATATACATACATACATATACATCAGATCTTCTTTATTCATTCATTGAAGGACACTTAGATGATTTCCATATCTTGGCTATTGTCAATAATGCTTCTGTGAACATGGGCATGTAGATATCTCTTTGATATCCCTTTTACATTTCCACTGGATATTTACCCAGAAGTGGGATCGCTAGATAGAACTGTTTGGCCGCACCAATTTGCATCCCACCAACAGTGCACAAATGCTCCCTTTACGCCACATCTTTGCCAACACTTGTTACCTCTTTCTTTTGGATGACAGCCATTCTATCAAGTGTGAGGTAATATCTCACTGTGGCTAGATTTACATTTCCCTGATGATTAGTGATGTTGAGCACCTTTTCTTGTCTCTATCGGCCATCTATATGTCTTCTTTAGAAAAATGACTATTTAGTTATTCTGCCCATTTTTTAATCAGATTTTTTCCATTGAGTTGTATGTTTTTTATATATTTTGGTCATTAACTCCTTATCAGAAATATGATTTGCAAATATTTTCTCCCATTTCATAGGTTACCTTTCCCTTTTGTTGACAACTTGCTTTGCTGAACAGTTTTTTTAGTATGATATAGTCTCACTTTTTATTTTTGTTTTCGTTGCCTTTATTTCCGGTGTCAAATCCAAAAAATCACTGCAAGACTGATGTGATGTCAATCACATCAAGACTGATGCAAGACTGATGAGCTTACACATATGTTTTCTTCTAGGAGTTTTACGGTTTTCAGTCTCATGGTCAAAGTGTGTGTAATCCACTTAAGTTGATTTGTGAGTAATTTGTAAGACAAGGGTCTAGTCGTTCATTCGATACCACATTTTTTATTAAAATTTTATATATATATATGTGTGTGTGTATATATATATACATATATATACATATATATGTATAAAAAATAGATGTTTTAAGACTTTTGTTTAATTCACTGTCTATGCCCACTTAGGTTTATTTTATTGACTAGGTCATCATTTTTTTTTTCTTTGCATGTTTAGTTCGTTGGGAAATGGGCAGTGCTGAGACTAGATTGCAGTTGTTTCATATTCTGCTGTGTTTTTTAAGGATATTTTGTTGTCGTAGCAGCAGACAGTAAACTTACATGGCCTCACACTACAAATGCTGTCTCCCTCTCAGTATGCAGCAGCTGATACCTCTTTCTTACCACTATTATTTTCTACTGCTGACTTTTAACCAGGATTCCAGGTGCTCTCCATTGTTTATACATAATTTGGCTTTCAGCCAAGGATTTTTTTTTTCCCCAGCAATGAGGCTCGCTCTGTGATTTTCTTGAATCTATAGATTCTCCCCAATTTACAGCTGCTTTACTGGACTCAAATTATCTTTCCTCTGATGCATCAAGCCTAGAAAGCTTTCACTTCTGCCACTTGAACTGCTAATGGCTAAGAAATGCACTCAGTTGAAAATAAAATAATAAAAAAGGGAAGAAACATTTTTAGTTTTATCTTGCTCTGATATTCAAGAACAAATCCTCTCTACTTGCATTAACACTGGATCATCTTGTGTGTGTGTGTGTATCCAAATATACACATATAATACATAAACACACACACGTATGTATTTGTGTTAAATAAAATATTTATATTTGTATTTCTTGTTTATATTTATATTTAAATATACATTTATATATATATATATCTTATTTTATCTACATACCATCTGAATTATTAAAATACAGAATGTGGGGGTGCTTGGGTGGCTCAGTTGGTTAAGCGTCTGCCTTCAGCTCAGGTCATGATCCCAGGGTCCTGGGATCGAGTCCCACATCAGGCTCCCTGCTCAGCTGGGGAGCCTGCTTCTCCCTCTCCCTCTGCCTGCTGCTCCCCATGCTTGTGTGCTCTCACTCTCTCTCTGACAAATGAATAAACAAATAAAATCTTTAAAATATAGATGTTTGGCCAGCATGGGTGACGTTGATGTCAATCTCTCAGATGAGGACACTGGACAAGCAGGACAGCTTTGGACATTCTACTTTTAAGGTGCCTACACAGAATCCAAGAAACAGTGTCAACTAGGCAGTTAAATATATAGGCTTGGAGCTCAGAGGTGAAGCTGTGTTAAGACAGATGTCTGATTCATGCAGGCTGGCAAGCAGCTGACAGGCACTAGTGTAGCCTTTTTGGCTGTTCTCTGCTGTCTGCTCTGCTTGGCAGTGCCTTTGCCATTACACTTGCTTCTGTGAACGTGTTGGAGAGGTCTCTTCTTCTATTTCTCTTTACCTTCTCATCCATCATCCACCACCACAAACTCTGCCTCCTTTATTTCTCTTCAGTCTGTCATTCCCTCCCTTCTTCCTCTTTCTGTACCTTTTTTCTTTTACTCTTTTCCTTTTTTAAATTTTTGAAATCCATGTTAAGCCAGCATTTTCTACTTCTATTGATTTTGCTTAAATTCTTGCAACATCCAGTTCTCTCATTCTTTTTTTTTTTATACCTATTGTGTACCTCTTCTTTGCATGTGTATCTGGTTTTTTTTCTTTTTCTACAGCTTACTGTATCTCTTCTTTTCAACTTAAAAAGGTCTCAACTTTATTTCTCTTTGTTGAATGTATAAATAAACTACAATAGTTTCCTAATCCTAATTTTAAAAACCAGGTGAGTTGATTGTTTACAGTTGCTCCAAGGAAACAGTTAACACAATTCATTTCTGCCTTGGGAATTTTCCTGTGGTTAATGATTGCTGATTAAAGCCATCAGGAGGAGCCCTCAGCTGGTATCTTTGGGTGTTAATTTCATTATTGCTGGCACATCTTATTCCAATCTGTTGTCCCACACATTTTCCCATTGGTGATGTCATTTGTCCTCCTTTCACCTCCTTTGGAAGTTCACAGATTACAGCTGAAGTCAGATCCAAAGCATTTCATGTGCTGCTCTGATTCAACTGTGAAAACCCAGCAGAGGAAAAGTAATTGATTGTTAAGTTCCTAAGTTATTAACACAGTTGATGGTTGACTTTGTTAAACTAAAGCCTCCTCTGGATTCTGTAATAACAAAGGTAAATAGCCATCTTTTGTTCTGTAATTTTTTTTAAAAAACAAATAATTAAAAGTTTCCATTCCATGAAATATATGGAATAAATGTTTGTGGTGTGCAAGACATTCTGCTTGCTGTCAGCACAAAGATAAATACATCATGGTCCTGACCTTGAAGTGTGCCTAGTCCACATCCTGCCTTCGGTAAAATTATGGTTATATTTCAGAAAAAATAAGTGGTATACCAGAGTTCAAGGAAATAATCTTGGTCACCATCTCTTTGCAAATACTATATATATCCTTATTCACAGACTCATTTATAGACTGTTCATTTAGGCAATACCATTTAGAGTTACTGTTTTAGCATTATTCATGTGACAGGATATATACATTATTTTATATAATATCTAAAATTATGCCATACAAACAACAAACTATTTCCCTCAAAGAAATCTGTGAGTGTAAAATAAACAGCAAATAATGCCCGGTTATTTTGAAGATGAGTCCCTGTATATGTTTGTGTTGTTATTATGTAAAGAGTGATCCTAGAGGCTATAATGTCTGCTAATTATTCATATATAAACCATTTAGATTTGATAAAAATAATTCTAGAAATCCAAGGACTTTTGAATTATAGTTTTAGAATGAAAGAAATGCCCTGTTTTCCCAGAGAAAAACAAACCAAAGAAAAATCTCAAAATACCTAGATACTAAACTAAATACTAAATACTAAACTTTTTTTTCAATGTATTTTAAGTTCTATGTGGCCACTTAAGTTTAAGAAAAAAAAAGATACTTTTTTTCCAAATACTTTTGTTCCGTTTCTCATTTTTGTTTGTGCCTATCAGAATGCTATGGATATAATTCGTAAGTGCTTGCCTGAAGATCTCATATGTATTGAAAATTATATTAGGGACTGAAATAAAGACTGCATTAATTTTGCTACAAGGAAACACATTTTTTTCGGGTAATGCATTAAATTTTTTATTAAATACTATGTGACATATATATAGCATGAGATTGCAAAGGATTTTAAAATTCTGTAACTCAATTATCCTAAAAAAAAATCCAAAGACGTAAACTCAGAATAATCAGAGCTCCTAGATATTTTGTCTCTAATTCCAGTGTTCTGTCTTTGTGGACTTCTTATACTGAATATTAAAATTCATGTCTTTGTTTTTAATATTTGAAATTGGTATGGATATGACACTTATACAGATACCTTTAGCAAGTAAAGAATAGTTGAAAACTAACAAAACTCCTTAAAATCAGTTTGTAGATATGGGAGATAGAAATAGGTAGATTTGAATAGTGTTTCTGATGCAGATATTATAGAGAGTATTGTATTTATTTTCAAACTTTCTAAATAGCAGCATTAACAATATACCCATAAAGTAATTCAGTAAATTACCACGAGGCCAAACTTTTGAGATCCTGTAGTTGACACATACTTATGACAAAACAGAAAAACCAAAACCAAAAAAATAAATAAAAATTGAGGTAACACATATTTGCCAGACATATTTCTGACCAGCCTAAAAATAATCAAATCCAGAGGGAAGAGGCACCATGCAAATGGAAGATTATTTAGAAAGCCGTATTCTAGTAGGACTAAGGAGGAAAATAAAATAAATGGAAAAGGAAGTAATCAAGTCTCTAATAGCTGGGAAAACTAATAACCCAGGATGCCCTTGCGACTCATTAGAGTAAACAAGAGGAAATGAAAACCTGTATACAGATAGCCCAGTCAACGTTTTTAATCCATGGAAATTAAAGCTAGAGAGAATATTGTAAAATAAATTCACAGAAAATCCTGACGTACCATTTTAGATTTTAATGTCTTCAATTTAATTATACCTGTTCCCTGTTATTTCTCTTCTATCATCTAACATTGACACACAAAAGCAAAGTGAGAAAGAATGATGAAATCAACATTTACAGACCAAATAATTTCCAAATACGTATTTAGCCAGAAGCCTTATATTTTTGTCAGGACTTCTGGGCATTTTATGCATTCATCCATAAGTCATCATCCCCAAATCCAGACTCATTATCTCCATGTCACCATGTATCATACCTTTCTGGATTGTGCTAATGACAAGAATCTTCAGTGAAATAGCCTTAATTTTACATAAATGGTGGGTGTCTCATTTTCTTCCATTCCTATAATCAATTACTTATGCATTTCTTTCAATTCTTTCTTCAAAACAAATAATCTACCTATCACCCTACTGTCTCTTTTTTTCCCTTTACCTTAGCTCTAAACATTACATGTTCAGGCTTTATTGTATATAAGTTCCAAATACATTTTGACATATTAAGGGTGGTCAAGATATTTTTGATTTTTAAAGAAGATACAAACTGGATTTTAAATCACATAATAATTGAATTTATACAATTCAGTCTCTTATTCTAATGTATCTCTACAATGCTTAGTGTTGTTTTATCAACATTTAAGATTAAATCAATACAGAAAATGATATTTTACTGATTATCAAAATGCACTAAAATCCCATCTATATGGGATGCATATACTTAGAAAAGTGCAAAAAAAAAAAAATGTGAACTACCAAGAATACAAATGTATTCCAGAACTTTTAAAACTAGTCTCAAGCCTGAACAAATTTATTTTCCTAAAATTAATTAAGCTAAGACAACATTTTCTTGCCCCTCCCTCACCCCGTCCCCGCTCCTTTATTCTGCCCTTCCTCAGCGTATACTTTGCGCCTACTTACTCACCTCTTGGTAATTTCACCTGGATTCCTTATAACTGACCTTGGTTTTTCCCCTCTATTCTAGCCTTTGTCACTGGTACTATACATCATGTTTCCGCCTCTAATTCCATTACTGGTGTTATCTGAAACCTTTGTTTGATTATCTTATTACATTTTACACCACTGTGGGAAAAATAATATGAGAAACCAATGAAATGAGAGATAGCTTGGAAATGTGTAAGTGAATTTATTTACAGTGAAATGAATTATATAATTGTGAAATATTTTCACGCATACACCCCAATAGTTGGATATGTGTTTCATCAGCGCAGCTAGCTCTCTGCAGCAACATAAGCTTCTCTAGGACTCTATTCCTGGAGCACACAAATCTTAGACAATGAAACACAGCAGCACAGATGGGATATTTCCTTCACAAGATATAAGTGATTTTAATAAGGCTTGAAAATTGTCACCTTCATAGATAAATGTATCTACATTTTTTTTAATTTGTTCACCTATAGCTAACTCTATATTAGATGTTTTTTTTTCTTGTCCTCCTGATGCTTTTCTTGATGATATCATACATTTATGCCATTCTACCTATTTATTAAAAAATTCCCTTATTCTATATTCTTATTTGCTTTTTCTAACACACTAGAATATTTTATGTAATTAAGTCATTAATGATATTAAGCAACTTGCTGAAACAAAATCTCATATCTACTAAGTCAGGAGCAAAACTCAGATGTTCCATTTTTTGGTTCAGTATTTTAAAATAGTGTACTTTGTTTCTCATTAAAACATTTCAGATGTTGTTCTCCTATTGACTATTTTAACTTAAATTTCAAAATATGCTTATTTCTTATTCTAATTCCTAGACTGAATTCCAGCTGGATCCATCATATAATGTGCTTTGTTCAATTTTACTTGACCCACAGAAAGAGAAATTGATTTATATTGGAAGCATGTTTATTGCCAAAGTACTCAAATATGAAATATAATATTTTAAATGACAAAATTTTGCAATTTAGTAACTTGAGATTCTCATACCTTGCACACAAAATGTATTATTTTTTGTGCCTTGACTGAGTCACTCACTGACATTTATGTACATTTCATTCTCTTCTATTTCTGTTATTTCTAGAAGAGCTGCTCTCAACACATGTTAAGAAAAAGTGAATAAAAAATTAATGAATGGGCCTCCATTTCTCCTGCAGTAGAACTTAAAAATAAATTAGTATTTCAGGCAAATTAGCACATTAAATGGCAAAGTAAAGAGAATATAAGTAGTATTTATAATATAGAATGTATAGGTTTAAAGAGTAAGATAATTGAACAAACTTGGCGAAGATGCTGTCTTGCTACTGACAGGTTTTCACTGAAAGATGATTCTCTCTTAAAATTTCAAGATAGCTGAGAAACAAACTGCAGGCTTCAGAGGGGAGGGGGGTGGGAGAATGGGATAGGCTGGTGATGGGTAGTAAGGAGGGCACGTACTGCATGGTGCACTGGGTGTTATACACAACTAATAAACCATCGAACTTTACATCAAAAACCAGGGATGTACTGTATGGTGACTAACATAATATAATAAAAAATATTAAAAAAAAAATTCAAGATAGTTGCACATGTGATGTCTACACACTGAAACACCATATCCAGAGGCAGAGAAAGAACCCTTGGATATCTTATGTTTCTTTCTTAGGGATAAGCAACATTTTCAATGTCCCCAAAAGAACTCTCCCAAGTCTCTGTGGGTATTATTGGGTAACATGCTCACTGAGGAGGAAGGCTTCAAAACACAGGTTCATTTCAGTATATAGGACATGGCTGATGCTGTGTTCCCTCCAGACCTCATTCCACCGTGGTGGATGGTCAGTTTGTGAGTGTTAGTGTGTGACTCCACAGTGGCTCTCTTCCATTCAGAGTGAGTTTATGGGTAATGAGAATGAAGTTGGCTACACTTTTTTTTTTTAATAGATAATAGATATTTTATTTGACCTATTTTATCACGGATAAAAGTGATCATAGTCTATTATGTAACATTTTTCAACACATAAAAACAATGACTTCCCAATAATTTCCAATATTAAAGCCAATATTTTAAGAAAAATAACTCTATTACTACAAACTACCAAAATTCGAATATATCAAAATAATTCCCTTTCAACTATGTAGTTTTACAATGGATGTTCACCAGGAATGTTAAATTTCTTCTAGCCTGTTTTTTTTTT
>NW_024424452.1:58374542-58517156 GCF_017311325.1 Ursus maritimus
TCCTTAGGGATTCTATATTCTCAGTAACCTTTTCGTTAATAGTTTTTTCAATTCTACTCATCATTTTGACCATCGTTACTCTGAATTCCATTTCTGACAATTTGGTTACATCCATATCCATTATTTCTGTGGCAGAAGCCACAGACTCACTGTCTTTTCTTTGCTGGGGGGGGGCTTCTCCTTCTTGTCATTCTGATGAGGAGAGGTTGCGGGGTTGTCCAGGGCCCAAATTATTGACTGGGTCCCAGGCCGTGCCCCTTGTTTTACAGGGATCTTAGGGATGTGGGCTTCTTCTTTAAAGATTTTATTTATTTATTTATCTGAGAGAGAGAGACAGTCAGCAAGAACGGGAACAGAAGCAGGGGAGTGGGAGAGGAAGAAGCAGGCTCCCAGCGGAGGATCCCGATGAGGGACTCCTTTCCGAAACGCCGGGATCATGCCCTAAGTTCAAGACAGGCGCTCAATGACTGTGCCACCCAGGTTGTGGGCTTCTTGATTTTTCAGCCTGCCTTCTGTGTTCTGGGGGAGGGGCCTGCCATGCCGATACTCAGGCAACCCTGTTTGGGTAGAGTCTCCGTGTCCCCTGCGAGGGGGGATGGGGATGGGCACGCTGTGAGCCGGTATTTCCAGGCTTTTGTTCTCTGGCGGCTTTCCCTGGTGGTTTGCTCTGCCTCTTCTGAGAGTCAGAGCAGCAGTGGCCAAATCTCAGCCTCTGTCACAGAACAGAGGGATTGCGGCCCGTTCTCCACTGATGTTCTGGCCACTTTAACTCCGTTAGTGTTGGTGCTGCTCAACCTTGCCTCGTCCCGGGATGTGTGCCCCACACCCGGCGTCCCTGCCCTCAGTCTCAGTCTATGCCTGGCGAGCACACCGGGATTCCGGAGTTCCATGAGAAACCTGGTGGCGCGTGCACCCAGTTCAGGGTCTCAGTCTGCTGTTTCGCGGGTGTGGGCTGTGAGTCTGCCCGCTCCCCCGTGCAGGTACCTGCCAGCCGCCAGCATCCCCGCGCACACTCTGGGAGCTCCCGGTCTCAGTCTGCATACAGTGAGCACATATGCCTGGCGAGCACACCGGGATTCCGGAGTTCCATGAGAAACCTGGTGGCGCGTGCACCCAGTTCAGGGTCTCAGTCTGCTGTTTCGCGGGTGTGGGCTGTGAGTCTGCCCGCTCCCCCGTGCAGGTACCTGCCAGCCGCCAGCATCCCCGCGCACACTCTGGGAGCTCCCGGTCTCAGTCTGCATACAGTGAGCACACCGGGAATCCGGTGTTCCGTGAGAAGCCTGGTGGCCCGCCCACCAGGTTCAGGGTCTCAGTTTGCTGTTTTGCGGGTGCCGTCTGCGAGCCCCGCCCGCTCTTCCATGCAAGTGGCTACCGCTTCCCGGTGCCCAAACGTGGCGGCTCCCTCCCCCTTCCGTTTATCTTCCCATATCTGTGTGCAGTTTCATGGCTCCCCACTTCGTACCTCAATACTCAGCGCTGGAGATGTTCATTTGTAGAGATCCAGATGTATCTTCCTGCGTCTCAGGCTGATTCCGTGGTTGTTTAGGCTGGTCATGTACCTATCCAGCTCGACTCAGGGGACTGGCTGAAAAAGGGGTCCCCTACTCCTCTGCCATCTTAACTCTCTCAGTTGGCTATACTTTTAATCCTGAAAACATACTCTGTTAAGTGGTCTTTTATCTGCTTTATCTAAACTCTATTATTTTGAGGTATTAGGTATGTAGATAACTCCTTCTATAATTTTTGGCAACAACAGAATCCTTTTCATTATCCCAGGGAAAATTTCACCAGAAATTATGGAAGGAAATATTAAAAAATGAGTACTCAAGCTGTCTCACTTAGAAATCCTTAGGTGTTTGTTTTTATAAGTTTTATCGCTAATCAAAAATGAACAAGACAATTTTAGTAACAAACATATTGTGACTGCTGTTATGAACCAAACTGATATTCCTCTGATATTTGCTTTTAGAAAAGTGAAAGATTATCAATAACTTATTAAAATTATTTAAATAAATGATCCTTTTCAATAGATTTATATGAAAATAAAGTTTGAAAATTGTTTTATTTCAAAATCCTATCATTAGTACAACTTAGTAATCAAGATTTCATTCTCTATATTGGAGCTCAAAAGAATTCAAGCTTTTGGAATTTTTAAAAAAGAAAATAGCAAACTATTGTCAGAAAATATCACGCACATCTAACAGAAAATATCATTCTTTTTTTTTAAAGATTTTATTTATTTATTTGACAGAGAGACAGCCAGCTAGAGAGGGTACACAAGCAGAGGGAGTGGGAGAGGAAGAAGCAGGCTACCAGTGGAGGAGCCTGATGTGGGGCTCAATCCCAGAACACCAGAATCACGCCCTGAGCTGAAGGCAGACACTTAACGACTGAGCCACCCAGGCGCCCCAGAAAATATCATTCTTAAATGGATAAGGGAAAGAAGGTGAAAATGGTAGTCACTTGAAATATATTTTATAGGCAACTTTATTTCCTACTGTCCTTCACACTGTCCTAATTTATGTACCATTGAGAAACTCTTTGTAAATAATCACACTTCAGAAAAATATAACATAGAGAAAACATAATTTTCCTATGTATAGATCCCTTTGATTCCAGAGAAAATAATCATTTCATAAGGGAAATAGATATAGGATTCTTCAGATCCTTTGTGGGGAAAGGGAGCCTCTTCAAATCATTAGAAAGGATACTAATAAATTAATATATAGATTATAGTAATAAGTTTTTGGCTTACACAGTATTGAATGTAGTTAAATCACAATGAATTGGTCAAGAAGAGTCATTGTATTAGGTTTATCAGTACAATTTCTTTTTTTTTTTTTTAAAAAAGATTTTATTTATTTATGTGACAGAGAGACAGCCAGTGAGAGAGGGAACACAGCAGGGGGAGTGGGAGAGGAAGAAGCAGGCTCATAGCGGAGGAGCCTGATGTGGGACTCGATCCCGGAACACCAGGATCACGCCCTGAGCCGAAGGCAGACGCTTTAACGACTGCGCTACCCAGGCGCCCTATCAGTACAATTTCAATTAAGTTAGCAATGGTCTCTTGAGCAAAATATCATTTCATTAGAATGCATTTAAAGACTACACACTTAGAAAGATATTTATAAACTCCCTGATGACAGAGACTCTATCTACATCACCTGTGAATTTTTATTATCTACAATAGTACTTAGCAGATACAGCAAATCCTCAAAAATATTTAGTGAAGGGATGCTGAATGAGTTTTCTATCATAAAGTAACTTCCACAGCCAATAACTATGTGGAAAATAAATAAGTTGAGTGAACTGGATAGCATACTTAATGCAGATAAAGTTTGAAATACCTATGAAATTTCTACTCTTATACCCCTTATTGTGAAATATAACACACATATAAAAAAGTATGTAAAAATAATTGTACACTTCAAATTTTTATAACATGAATACTGATAAAACTCTCACCCTAATACATAAAACATCGTCAGTACTCAAGGATCCTCCATATGCTTCTCCTCAGCAAATCCCCTCCTCACTAAAGTTAACCACTATTCTAATATACATTAACTGTGTTTTTCATTTTTTATTTTAGAGTTTAGTTACTCAAATATATATCCCTATATACTAAAGTTTAGCTTTATCTGTTTTTGAATTTAGTATAAATGGAATTAGGCAGCACATGTCATTTTGTATTGTATCTCTTTCACTTTGCATTATGATTGCCTTTCATCCAGGTTACTGTGTGAAGGTATAGTTCATTTGTTTTCAAGGATATGTTGCATATCACTGTATGAATCAATACAATTTATCTATTTCCCTGTTCTGTTTTTTTCCATCCATAGTTCTTTTTAATAATGGGCATATAAATGATCAGTAACCCAAGTTATACTGATATTTCTCATGATGAGTGCAGTCATTCTAGATTCCTGAGTGTTCAGGCATTTCACCACCACGAGCCCTTAGAATCCTATAAGATGTATGCACAGCATACTGTTGTTATACAAATGTTCTTTATTTTATCCAAATGCTTTAGTTCTAGCTTTTGTGTAGGTGCCTTACTTGGAAGATATGTGGGACTTGTATGAACCATGAGGACTAGTCCTCTATCCTAAGTGGTTCTCTTGCCTTTCTTAATTTAGACAACTTGGTTAAGTTTTGGCTCTTGAGATTTTTATACATTCTGATGATCAGGAGAAAATATATAAAGATTAAACAAGAGAAAAAGTTTCTCCTAAGAGCAGAACTATTTTAACCATTTGCCATGTTCTAGAAATTATGCTGACCCTTCTTGGCTTTCTAAGGAACTTGCAAGAAGCTTAGCTAAAGGCTAAGGTGTTTTCCCAAATCACACCTGCATCTAACTATTTCTATAATAGCTACCTTGGTTGCATGTAGTTTTAAAGAAAAAAAGAGAAAATTAAAGTAATCAGAGCACTTAAAATACAGAGGACACAGAAGAGGAACAAATCCTTTAGTAGTGCATACTCTGTATATAGGAAATAATTTTATTCATTTAGATCTTCTTGGAGAAAATTCTACTCCTTGATACCATAGACCAACAGAGCACATAACTGTGACCTCGACAGTAGGGCTTGATATTTTTAAAGATTTTATTTATTTGAGAGAGAGATAGAGAGAACATGAGCAGGGGAGGGGCTGAGGGAGCAGCAGACTCCCCTCTGAGCAGGGAGCCTGACAAGCTGCTCAAACCCAAAGACTCTGAGATCATGACCTGAGCCAAAGGCAGATGCTTAACTGACTGAGCCACCCAGGCACCCCTGTAGGGCTTGATTAAGTAGAGAGAGAGGTGGGGCAGAAAAAGTCTTGAGTTTTCACAAAACATTTAATATATAATTTAAAACTAGTAAAAACAATATTAAATCTGAATGCCCACAATCCATATGTGACTAACATTGTTCTAGATACATATTTTATTAAAGAATAAGAGAGTTAATAAAGTTTTAGATGCAAATACATTCAGAATGGTATTATTTATGGCAATGAGAAATTGAAAACTACTTTTGTCCAATATTAAAATGGTTAGCAAAATAGCTATATATCCATTTGTATTATCGAGACATTATAAATTATTTTACCTTAAAATACTTATTAAGCTAAATAAAAACAGGATTTTATATTTTAGGACTGCAATAATATAAAGAAAATCATAGATGTGATGGCTTTTTGACATGTCACTTTGACTAGATTACTATTCCCAGTTGTTTAATAACACAAATCCAGGTGTTCCTGTGAAGGAAATTTAAAGATGCAATTAGATTCCCTAATGAGGGGAGTTTTAGGGATATTACTGTGGGTAGGCTACACATAATCACTAAAAAGTTTTTTTAAAGCAGAGCTGAAGAATTCCATCTGTAGACAACAGCTCTGGCCCCTGTTTATGTAATTGCAGCCTGCACCAGATCTTCCCTGCTTCACTGCCTGTAGACACCAGCTTCTTCTACCATCCTGTGAGGTTCCAGTTTGCTGGTGATCTTTCCTTCCTGATAGTCTAATTTCAGAATTTGGACTGCTTAGCTAGTTTCCACCACTGTGTAAACCAACCCCCTATGATATATCCTTCAGTATATCGTCTCATTGGTTCAGTTTCTCCTGAACATTGACTGATACAATAGATATTATGTATGCAGTATGTTTACAAAATAAGAAAATATCCCAAACAATTGTGACTGCTTCTAGGTTACCAAATAATGTTTAGCTTTATTTTTCAATTGCTTCATTTCTACAATTCATGCAAATATATGACCATAAGAGTTAAATGCTATTATATTTGAAACTCTTACATATACTTTCCCAGTCTTACTTTACTATCACCATGCAACTTCATATTGCTTACTCAATTGAAGAAAAAACTACATTAAAGATAATAATTGTTATGATTTCTGCCAATTACAGGATAATTTTTACTTTAAAATATAATTGAATAACAAAAGAATTATTATTGTCATGATTTCAGAGAATATATATATTTCCTGTGTATACTGTACACCTCTGAGCCAATCCCCGTCTCCTGGGTTTAAATTGGTTGAATAGGCCAAGTCTTGATCAGATGCCCTCCTTGGTGCCAGGCCCAAATCTACTGACAAACAGCCTTATGCCTTGAAGTTCAGACAAATTCTTTGTAATAATTTGATATTGGAAAAAGTATATCACTAACTTTTTTTTTTCTGTGCCAGATTCTATATTAGATTCTGGGTGATTTAAGATTATTTTAGGCTTTCAGTCTGGAAAAAGTTTTATAAAGGTAAAATTGAATAAGTAACTTTAATACAATGAAATAGTTTTCTTACTAAGTAAAAATGTAATTGGCCTAACTTGACTCATTCTGATCCTAGTGAAATTGCTTAGAATTGTCCACAGTTCCTAAATTCACTGAATACTCTCTCTTACTCTAGGCTCCGTCTTAAACTATAGCAAATATACTCCAAAAAGTGATATACAGAATAGTTTAATATTGGCTGTTCTGTTTAGAAAGAATATATAAAGGGAGGACATGAATGAAGATGACTTTAGATGTTAGGAAAACCACAGGAATTCCTGAAAATGTAAAACAAGGCTGGTCTTCTAAAACCGGAGTATCTGAAGAGCATGACAAAGATTTGATATAATTAATTGATATTTATCTATGTATATATATATATGAACGTTATATATATAAAACAACATGAGACTCCTTAGTCTTTCTATAATTACCAACCTGCTTTACTTTGGCGAAACCCCAGAAAAAAAAAATACTCTCAGAAGGAAAAAAGAAAAAATCTACTATTCATGGTTAGCTCAATTATGACTTCACTAAAATTTTGTCTGCTCCTACAAAACTTGACATATTTATGAAGGATTCATCAAAACATGAATTATGAAGAAGGCTGACATGATCTATCCTGCATTATTGGTAAAAGCCCCATGTCTGAAATTTTGACCAGGGGATACTACAAATGTATACTCATTTCTCTCTCATGCATTTTTAAATTCTAATTTCTCTGTACAGTTTACCCATTATGACTTTTGTAATTATTACTGTACTACTACCTGTTTTTATATGAGAATCATTTCTCCTTAGTAAAGATAGCATGTAAGCTTTCTAATTGATATTTAATTCTTATATGCCAAAAATATATTTAACAGATGTATATAAAATCTTAATGATATATTTTCATATACAATATTTTCCCAAGTTTTTATTTAAAATCCAGCTAGTTAATATACAGTACATTAGATTCATGTGTAGAAATTGGTGATTCATTCACTTACATGCAATACCTGGTGCTAATCACAAGTGCCCTCCTTAATACCCACCATCTCTTCAATCCTTCCGTCCCATCCAGCTCCCCTCTGGTAACCATTGGTTTGTTCTCTATGGTTAAGGGTTTGTTTCTTGGTTTACCTCTCTTTCCCCCCCACCCGCCCATGTTCATTTGTTATGTTTCTTAAATTTCACCTGTGAGTGAAATCATTCAGTATTTGCCTTTCTCTGACCAACTTATTTTGCCTAGCATAATACTCTCTAGCTCCACCCATGTCCTTGCAAATGGCAAGATTTCATTCTTTCTGATGGCTGAGTAACATTCCATTATATATATATATACTATATATAATCGCCTCTTCTTTATCCACTCATCAGTCGATGGACATTTGGGCTTTCTCCAAAATTTGGCTTTGGTTAATAATGCTGCTATAAATATTGTAGTGCATGTGTCCCCTCAAATCAGTATTTTTATATCCTTTGGATAAATTTGTAGTATCACAATTGTATTTTTAACTTTTTGAGGAACCGCCATACTGTTTTCCAGAGTGGCTGTGCCAGCTTGCATTCTCACCAACAGTGAAAGAGGGGTTCTGCTATCTCTGCATCCTCACCAACATCTGTTTTTTCCTGTGTTGTTAATTTTAGCCATTCTGACTGGTATAAGGTGGTATCTCATTTTAGTTTCGTTGTGTATTTCCCTGATGATGAGTGATGTTGAGCATCTTTGCATGTGTCTTTTAGCCATCTGTATGACTTTTTTTGAAACATGTCCATTTGTGTCTTCTGCCCATTTTTTTAAATGGATTATTTGTTTTTTGGGTGTTTAGTTTTATAAGTTCTTTATATATTTTGGATACTAACCCTTTATCCACATATACAATACTTCTAGCCAGAAGAGAGGACTTTATATTTGTTCTTTTTTATGTAATATTATTGATAATCAATGGACATTAGAAAATGAACTGTCGGAGAACACTTATAAAACTTATCAATGTAATAATGCCAAGATTAAATAGGAACCATTAAAGGAAAATACAATTTAAAATTGCCAAGTTCATAAATATGTAAATCAACAATGGATAGAATACTTAAGGAAAGATTAAAACAAATAGTTGATACTGAACTGGAACTTGAAGAAAGAATACTTGGGTGGATAGCGGTGAGAAAATGTCTAGGTTGTGAAATACAAAGGTGAAAGAATAAGTGAAAAATTAGCATTTTTCAAATGTTTATGAAAGAGTAACTAGAAAAGTCTTACAAAATTACTGAGTTATATGAATTGAAAAACAAATTTGGATTAGGCTGTCATTATTTTCAAAAGGGTCTTCAAACAGTACAGTTTAGATTTAACAGGGGGCGCCTGGGTGGCACAGCGGTTAAGCATCTGCCTTTGGCTCAGGGCGTGATCCCATCATTCTGGCATCAAGCCCCACATCAGGCTCCTCCACTATGAGCCTGCTTCTTCCTCTCCCACTCCCCCTGCTTGTGCTCCCTCTCTCGCTGGCTGTCTCTCTCTCTGTCAAATAAATAAATAAAATCTTTAAAAAAAAAAGATTTAATAAAGTTGCTAATGACCTGAGATCATAAAAGGAACATAATTACTACAGTGAAACAGTTTGGTTCATACACTTGTGAATCTGGTCAATTATATTAATTACTAGTTCTGTGAACTTGGGCAAATTAATTTACTTCTGTGACTAGCAAAAGTAGTGATACGTAGTTCAATAAACAATAAACATTAGCTCTCATTTTCTCGTCCACTTTCTTTGGGGTAAAAAACAAGAGGAAACAAAGTTGTACATCCAAAAACGAGAAAAAATCGTAGTCTTATTATAAACACAAATTGAGGTAACACTTGCATATTCAACTTAATCTATATACCTTGAGCCTTTTGACATAAATTTAGACAAACTATCAACCTCATTTCTAAAAATATTTATGAAAAATCATTTAATGAGTTCTAATTGATAATAAAATGCTCACTGTAACTTTGTTGGCAATTTCTTTATATTCATTGCAACTATTTACAAAAGTGGAAATGTATATATTACAAAACAAATGTTCAGTGAAATTGTACTCTGGACATGTTATCAAGTATCTTGTATGACATTTATTTTCATTTATTGAATAACAAGAATATTGTAAGTCAAGAATGAAATTGAACTACATGGATACAGTATTAATAAATAGAAAAAATTAAACTATGAGAACTTAAATCTCACATGATCTCAAATAATTTATAATCAAATTAAGTAAAAAGCAAATTTCACTTCAGCCATTAGAGCCAAAGATATATTTTTAAAGCAAAACTAAAATACCGTGCAATCAAATGTTATCATTTGATTATTATTGTTACTATCAAATAAGTGAATTACCAAAGGATGTTAACTTGAATTTCAATAGATTTGGATTAAAAAAGAATTTCATAGTTGCATTTTGCTAGTAAATCAAAGACAACAGAAGGATAAAACTGAAACATTTAATGTGTTCAAACTGTTAAAAAAATTTTTATTGTTTTTCTCAAAATACTGTTAAATAACATGGTTTGAAATTGGTGTAGAGATTGCAACATGAAGCTATATTTGTTTTTGGGTTTTCTTTTACCACTTACTAGTAATATCTGGATGATTTAAAAATTGATGATACAATGATAGTCATATTAGAGCTTGTAGTTTAAAAAATGCTTAAAACAATGTATTGTGAAACTCATAAAAATCAAATTGAGATTGAGCAAAGTAGATTTTTTTTTATTTAAGTATAGTTGACACATAAAGTTACATTAGTTTCAATTGTACAACATAGTTATTCAATTTCTCTATATATTATGCTACGCTCAGTGTAGCTACTATCAGTCATGAAGGAACACTATTACAATATCATTGACTGTATTCCCTATACTGTGCTTTTTATTCCTGTGACTTATTCCTTCCATAACTGGAAGCTTGTATCTATAACTGGAAGCCACTCTCCTTCATCCATTTTGTCCATTGCCTTACCCTTCTTCCTTCTGGTACCATCAGTCTGTCCTCTGTAATTATAGGACTGATCCTGCTGTTTGTTTATTAATTTGTTTTTTAGATTCCACATATGAGTGAAACCTTATGGTATTTCTCATTCTGACTTATTTCATTTGGCATAATACACTCTAAGTCTATCCATGTTTACAAATATCAAGACTGCATATGGCTATGTAATATTCCATTACATATGATTCTATCACATCTTTATCTATACATCTATTTAAAAGTGTCCATAATTTTTGAAGCTGCATTATATGTCCTCATTTTTATTTTATATTTTACATAATAAAAATAGGTAAACAAGATAAGTAACATAATCAGCAAATAATTACTGAAAATTATAGGCAAGGCATTTGACAAGGCAATGCAAAGACATTAGAAGCACAGCCTACATCTACCCATATGACTTTTGGTCTACAGCCTCTTTCAAGGTCAAACTGATACCACATGACCCAAGGCCCCAACCACAGATCACACTGTTAGCATAAACTATATCTAGTATGGCCAAAGAACTCCTCCAAAAGTCACATTTGTTAGCATAAAGTATCTGGTGTGGCCCCAGAGTCTAAGGTAAACAAAGATACTATTAATAAGCAAGAATCAAAGGCTTAAAAATTATATCCCAGGAGCTGAGTAAAGACCAAATCTTTCTTTGAAATGAGCAGAATGGGGACAACCCAAAACTGCTGAATAATCCTCTGCTGCACAACAGAAAACCCAAAATAGTGTGAACTGTTTTTCAGAAAGTCTAGGAGAGTCTAACTGTTAAAATCTTTAAAAATTTTCCTAGTGATATTTCCTTTTCTTTTTCTGGGAAATCAACTTATTTATAAATTAAACAGTTTGTTGAGTCAAACAATGGCAGTTTGACCTTGGTTGCTGCACTAATTGCTATGCAATATCTTGAGACTCATTAGCTTTATCTTACCTTTCCCGACCATCTGGTATTTGATAGAACTAGATACAAGTACAAACAAAATGATCTTTCTGTATTTCTAGGTCACTCTGGCATGATAATCTATTCTATTCTCATGTTTCTGCATGTGCACTAAATGCAAGTATTCATGACAAAAATTATTTTTATAATGAAACAAGTAAATTATTCACTGTTACAGTAGTCTAAGAAAATGCAGGGAAAATTTTTTATCTGGCAGTGAAAATTCTTCCAATTCTAATTCATCATCAATGTTATACTTCTTCAGCCAAATGTTTTGCGCAATAAAAATGTTAAAGGATAGAAATAAAGATAACAAGGTCATCTTGACAAATTACTTACTGTTTTAAAAACCACAGATGACATATTTTCTTTCTCCAGTTTATGTTTAAGGAAGACTAAACAGTAGATAATCAAAAAATATACTGAACAATTACTTGGGAAATTTTAGAGTTATAAAATCATGTTGCTTATATGGGAAACCAACTAGGTGTCAAGAAGTTTTAGAGGATGGTGTTACTGTGATGAATTCTGGGTTTGTCCATCATACCTGAGTGTCCTGAAAATTTCACCAAGGGAGAGCACGTTTTCCAATTTCATGCCGATGCCAGTGTATACAAGTTACAGTACATTGCCTTTAGCATCAATAGAGTCTTCCTGTCATGATGACCATTGTTTTCATGGGCACTTTGTACAAAAAAAAAAAAATGTCTAGCTAAGGTGGAAGTCTGGTTTATAGCCATAAAACCAGTCATACTGTCTACTTGATTATTTAGAATCACTAGTGACAGCTACTTATTTCTGAGCATTAATGTGAGACACAAATCCATATACCCTCAATCCCATAGGTACATTCACACACATCTCCCTCAAAATTGGGTATTCCATTTCTTTCAGACTTGTTCATTCCAAGTTCTAAACAACTACCCAAGATCTTTTCCACTACTCGAGAGTCACCATATATCCATACCTTCTACTACTTTCGCATATATACAACTTGGTTATTTAAGTATTTTTAGCTCTGTTACTAGGAAGACTTTTCTTCATAACTGTCTTTCAGACCCATCTGAAAGTGAGAATATATCTGATCTGATGTATCAGTAGTCTATTTCCAGCCATCTGGGAAATTGACTCAAATCTTTTTCTTTTAGTTGTTCATAGAAAAGCCTCTGGAAGACCACTCGTATGACCTGAAGAAGAGGCACTGGTCTATAAAAGAAGACCTGGGAGCCTGCATCATCAGGTCATGTGATTTACTCCGTGTCTTCTAGATATTCTTAAACCTGATCTTGGCTCTACCTCTTTAATGATTGTATTAATCAGTTATTGCTTAATAACAACTTACCCCCAGAATTTAGTGATTTAAATGAACAATCACTTATTTTTACTCCTGAATCTATGAGTATTGAAGGTCAGATGATTTACATGGGGTTTAACTTTGCATTCAGTCTACAAATTGGGTGTAATGTGCCTTGGACAAGTGAACTAGCTATAGCAGGTTTTTCTCATAGCAATGATAAACCAAGAGATCACACCTTTTGGCTGAATATTTTTGGCACTTTTCAATTGATAGATGGGCTCTATGTTTACTCTCCTTGAATCTTGGCTCTTCTGTGATTGCCCTAACAAAGTACAGCAGAAGTGTCTAATCTTTAAAAAGACTACAAATTCCAATTTAGTCTCTTGGAGGTGTGAAGCACTTTATAAAATATTCTACCATCTTACTTGAGAGACTAGATGAAAAAATGATGAGATTACATAGAGAAAGGGGCCTATATGAGTGCAACCTCTCAACTATCTCTACAATATCACTTATGTAAATGGAAGCTATTTATTTTCAAAGCTGACCAGATGCCAGGTGAATGTCACCAGTGACCCCAGTGATGACACACTGAGCAGAAGAGTCTCTCAGCCAAGTTCAGCACAATATCATGAACCACAAAAGTAAGAGATATAATAAAATACTTGTTGCTTAACATTATGCCTATGACCTATTCCATCGGTCAGGTGCTAATTATGTTTATCCTAATTATACATTTGAAGACTGGAAAAATTAGCACAGAACCCACTGTGAATTGTACTTCGACCAGAGCTTCAATTTTAATCTAACTTCTATTATAATCTAACTTCCATGAGCCCCACTTTAACTGGAGGACCTTTTGAGTTTCTTGGTAGTAGAGTCAACTTAGCAACTATGTCTAAAATTCTTCAAAATATTAGTATATTCTTCTTTCTCCAGTATACTGTAAACCTGTAAAATGGTCACAGAACCCTATTAAAAAGAATCAAAATGAAATCTGTTGTATACTTTACAGTGGCATTATGGGGTCTTTAAAGAAATACCCTTTTCTTCAATCAGTAGACCATGGGATTTTGAAGTGTCTTACATTCAGAAAGCGGTAGCAACAAGCATCATCTTATTGCTCACTAGTTCTTGTTATTTTTGTGATTATATATAGTTCAGCAACATTCTAGTGTCTGTCCCACTATGTAACTCCTAAAACAATTATGATAATTAGGCACTGACACAGATCCCCTTAGATGGGGGCATCCTGAATTTCAGTCTCCCATTGCTGCACTTTATGTTGATTTTGTGCATTGCATATCAGTATTTAAGTACTGCCACCTAGCTTCTGCTATCCTAGAATTCCATTGACCCCATTCATATTAAAGAGCCTGGTTCCATAGAAGCATTTTCTACCATTAAATGTAGTTTATAGAGGTCAGCCACCACTGAACCACTAAGATGCCAGTGTGGTCTCCATCAGGGCATTAGTAATTGACTAAGTGAAGGAAATGTCCTTGAGGACCTGCTGGGGAACACAATTAAGTGGTAGATATTTACATCTTGCAAATTAAATTAATTCTAACATCCTACTTCCTTAAGCTTTTAACCTTTCCTTAGTGTTCTAACAAAATGTTCTTTCATTACCATTTCAAGTACTGAAGGCTATTATCCCATCCAAGTTTTAATAAACCACCTCAGTCAACTTTTAGGACTGTTTCTAGTACTCTTGCCAGACCTGGGAATTCCCTGCAATGAGTGAGTTCACCCGTCAATAAATTATATTCCCACAACCTCATACTACAACTATATTTGAAGTTAGATTACCTATGTTTACAAAACAGTTCCAGTCCCTGCCATTTGTGCGAATTCTGGTAATTCACTTAATTAACCTGTGTCTCATTTTACCTATATGTAATAATGTAATTAGAAAAAGGTTTCTAATAGTGATAGAGGTGAGAAAATTAAGAAAGTACATATGAAAGGTTCAGATCATTGTTTTCAAATAGCAAGTTAACCGGGGCACCTGGGTGGCTCAGTTGTTTGAGCATCTCACTCTTGATTATGGCTCAGGTCATGATCTCATGAGTCCTGGGATCAAACCCTGCACTGGGCTCCGTGCCCGGTAGGCAGTCTGCTTGAGTTTCTCTCCCTCTGCCATTCCCCCCACTCATGCTGTCACTGTCTCTCTCTCTCAAATAAATAAATAAATCTTTTTTTTTTTAAGATTCTCTCCCTCTGCCTCTGCCCCTTCCTGCATGCCTCTTGCCACTCGTGTTCGCTCTCTCTCCCTCTCTCTGTCTCAAAAGAAAAAAAAAAAAAGCAAGTAACTGTTTCGTTTAATTATGTCCTCCAAAAAGACAAGTTGAAGGCCTAATCCCCAATAACTAGAAAAACTGGTTTGTGTTACTTTGTCATGGCAGCCCTTAGTAAACTAATATAACACCCACAAGGATTAGTCATTAAATTTTTAAAAAGATTATTTATTTATTTATTTATTTGAGAGAGAGAAAGAGAACATAGTGGGCAGAGGGGAAGAGGAAGAAGCAGACTCCCGCTGAGCAAGAACAGTCTAGACGTCTGTATTCTTTACTTTCTTGATTACAAAGAATGGGAAGCCAAACATATTGAACTTTGTTTTCAGTTAAGGGTGATCACATGTGAGCCAATTCTACCACTAGGACATATGCAGATGTGCTGGGGGCTTTCTTCCATTAAAAAACATAAATAAATAACACCTCACAAGGAAAAGGATGTTTTCAGCTACCTGGCATGGTTATATAAAAGTCAAAGTGCCACAGCCATCTGATGGGATCAGGATCAAAAAAGGAAACTGCCGGACATAAGGAATATAAAGACAGGAGAAATCTGGTGCCCTGATGATAGCTTTGAACATCAACAACAGCCCTTCATTGATTACACCTTTCTTTTCTGCTGTACAAGCATCCATCATATAGTTCAAAGTCATTTCAGCAGAGTTTTCTTTCCATCATAGCAGTATGATCCTACCATATATATTGTTAGGTAACCTATATTCAGAGAGAATTTTTTTAAAGATCTATATGAAATTATGTCACAAATGGGTAGGAGAAGTTGTGATCAATAATATAGATAGTTAAACTATTAGAAGGCAGAGAAGAGGGGTGCCTGGGTAGCTCAGTCAGTTAAGTCTGCCTTTGGCTCAGGTCATGATCCCTGCTCTCTGCTTAGCAGGGAGTCTGCTACTCCCCCTCCCTCTGCCCACCACTCTCCCTACTTGTGCACACTCTCTCTCTTCATGTCAGATAAATAAATAAATAAATAAATAAATAAATAAATAAAGTCTTCAAAAATTAACAAAAAATTTTTTTAAAGACCAAGAGCAAATCATTTCCATTTGAGAATACAGAAACAGACAAAGATGACTGGTAGGGTGAATAAGAAGAACACAGGATATAATTCATACAGCTTATGGTAGCATATAAAGGACAGGCTGAACTAATTTTTTAAGAATAAATTCAAGTAAGAGAAGGAATTGAGATGTAAAAGAAAAAAGACGTTTAATATAGGAATATTTTTAGGTTAAAAGGAAATGTCTCAGCTACTGATAAGGAAGAAAGGTATGTTCACATGCATCAAATGCATGAAAAAAGTAGATGGAGAGAATTACATGGCCAATAAAATATTGCTAAAATAAGAGGTCTTAAGTACACAGTAATTTGAACAATTAAGACTTTACTTGAGTTCTATAAATAATGTTAATAAATGCTTACATAAAGACATATGTGCCCAACTTTTAAAAAAGCCTCCCCCTGATTAAATCATAAACTTTTTATTTCAGAGTTCATCTCTTGTAATCAATCATTGGGATAACAATCTTAAAATCAGTTCTTTGTCACTTTAAAATATTTTCATTTCACCATGGTAAAATCAGAGGCTGTGATTCTTAGATAAAAAGATATAAAATAATTTTATTTTCTAAAGCAATATGGAATAATGAAAGTCAGTAGGAACCAAAGGCAAAGCTAAGAATGCAGAGATAGCTTTCTATGAATCATAAGCTACTCATTATCAATTTGCTGTTGCTAAAATGCATTTCGCTTGCATCTTATTTTCATCTTCACATATATATATTTCTTTGCATGGCCAATAAGAATGAAATATTTGACCTAAAAGTGAAAAATAAAACACTGCTAGTGTAAAAAAATGTGACTCTAAGATTCAATTTAAAAATAGGTAGTTTTTCTGAAAATATTTCATATGGTTAGTTTTATCTCATGGAAAATGCCTGTGATCATTTTTTAAAAATTCTTCTAAGCTAATCTAATAGACCATGAATGAACTAGAAATATTAAATTTATAATTCACTTGAATAACTTTATTTGTTAAATGATAAATCTAGGAGAGAAAACTATATGTAGCAAATTTAAGAGAATTTGTTATTTACAATGTGTCAAGTCGATGAGTTTTATTATATGCAACTTTAACTATTCTGAAATCCTTGAATGTATTGATAAAGTGACAGAAAATTTATCCAAAATGAAGGGCCAGAGGAATAAATTAAATTTATTATCAGAGGAAATAGAAAATATCTGTAAATTACAGCATCTATAGACAGCTATGTTTGCAACATCCTTATAACCATGCTATGATATTTGCTAACCATGCTTTTGCTATTTGTTCTTATTACAGACCCAGATGGCCCAGGTTGATCTTTAATTTGTTAGGCTCAAAATAAAATATTGTCCTCTCCAGAGTTTAACAAAGGTTGCCCAACTTTATAGTTTAAGACATTCCAAATAAATCTGTTTCACCCTGCAATTTAGCCACAAGCAGGATATAAAGATTAGAACTTTCTCTTGGGTCTTCCCAGCTGCTCAGATTTAAATACCCTCATTGCTTGACCATCTTCCTTTGCTTCCTGTGGACTCTTTTATTTGAGTCATTAAGTAACTAAATATATATTTTCTCTGTGTTTAACATTTTCTTGTAAGATACTCATATACCTGATGGAATGCTTTTAATGTAAAGTGAAATGTGTATGCCTTTTGTGATGAAAAATGCTTCCTCTTTCTCTTCACCTTCCATGGTGTTGATTCATTTTATCCACTCCTTCTATTTGGTTAGGTGTCTGCTGTCATTAAATATGATTCCAGTTTTAATTTTTTTTTTTTAAATATCCTATGGTAGAAGCTTAGTAGCTGCATGGTGAAGTACCACCTTGGTATGAATTCTTTGGTGCTAAACAACAAATTTCCATTCATATAATAAAATTATTTTAGCTAATTCATGAATAATTTAAAAATATTTAAAAATAATAAGCAAGTAAGTTTCTTGATTTATATACAACTCTGTTCTTGGGGTACTATTTTAGAATATTGCTACATTGTGTTTAGTTGTAAATATGTGATGGCATTACATTGATTTATTTAATATATTTTGTTGAAAGTCTGTCATGCTTAGGTAATGTATGAGGTAGGATGATAAATAATGAGCAATGCCAAAATGTTCAAACAAAAATAATTTCTTAAGAAATATTACTTAAGAAATAGACTGATGAGAGAATAAGTGTCTAGATTCAAAATTATTGTACAGATAAAGAACATAAAGAACTAGGAAATTTAGGAAGGACACACATGGAAGGGAAGTTAAGTCATATTGTTGATAGCAAGATAAAGGTACTTTTACCTTTTTACTAAAGCAAATGAATGTCCATTTTTTGATAATACAGTATTTCCTTATTTTTTATTTGATTTATATTCATTTGTGGAAAAGTCCTATGAAGAAAATTCTTATTCCTTTAACATCTCTTTCAGTCTGAACAGCTATCTTTAATTAGCTATTAATGGGCAAATGTATACAAAGAACTCTGAGGATTAGATAAAACATTAGCAGGTAGTGAAATAACATATTGAAAAACCTAATGTCAGACATGGAGTAAGTTCACAGTAAAAGGTAATTGTCTACTTCCCCTTCCCCTCCACAAATTCCATTTTTCACACAACTTCTTTAATTATTTAGATCCCACATGGTAAGTAGTCTGTTGTAGTTTCTAATTTCCTAATGCTATCTTTAATTTCCTTTTTGATTATATATTCTCTATTAGGCGATTTTATTCATATTCCTTTTCACTGAGGTGGGTTTTATAAACATCCCAAGATGACCAACTAGAAATACTTTGTAATGCACACATCACAGAGAGAAAATGGTTGTCTCACTCAACAGATTCACCACCTTATCTACACCATGTAGTTGTTAACAAGAAAATTAAGAGCGCAAGCAAATTGGAAAAAAAAAAATCAAACCCACAAAGCTTACAAGAAATTTTAAACTTCCCAGTAAATGTCTTTATTGTGAATTGACTTATATTTATGATTTTATTCTTTAGGGTCTTTTATTAAAAAGTACAACAATACTTAGCATGCTTAATAATAAAAATCTGCACATGTATATATGCCATGTTGTGCTGACTAAACATACAGAGTGGCCTATCCAAAAAATATGATTTATAACTGATCAATTACATGGCAAAATATGCAAAAACCAAAAAAAAAAAAACATTATCAAAACTTAGTAAGGGAAAAAAGTAAGAAAAAGGTAATAAAGAAAGTATTAAGAAAACCAGAAGTAAGGTGAAATTAAAAGCAAAAAGGAATTGACGCACAAATTAGGAAGCACAGTAACATTAGGCTTTGGCCTTAGTCTTTAGCCAAAATCTAGTCTTCAGCTGCTTCTTCAATTCCAGCCTTATTTTTTAGAAAAATAGCTTAAAAATGTCTACTTCAATATGATTTTTGGTAGCCTAAAATATTTACATAATCAAGCCATTTATTATCAAATATAATTATCATATGAAAGTGATGCAAACAAGATAGTTTATTTGGATTCATTCTAAACATACAAATATTCACTTTCAAATACTGGTAAGCATTCAAGGATGTAACTTACAGTTAACATGATGGAATAGCCCACAATGACGTATTTTAAAGGTTGTAAAAGAATACATTTTTCCTCTATTTTTCAGACAACAATACTAACATGGGAGTACTTACTGATGGTTGCTTGCAGAGAAAATAGTTTCTTTGCTGGAATCTGCTACATAAGTTAACCAAACTGAGGCATCTTGACAGTACAAGGATTTCTTACATGATAGCAACTGCAAGCATTTTACAATAATTCTACTGTAGGGTAGATGTTAGAATTACATTCAGTGAAAGATAAGAAGCAAATGGAAATTGAGAAAAGATTTTCCTCACTTTAAAGCCAATTATATCACCAATTGCCAGATTCCAGATCTAAGTTTTAAGAAGCAGTATTTGCCAACAGATTTAAGAAACAAGTAAAATATTTTTTAAGGAGGAAACAGCAACATGATTTAGATAAAAATATTAAGTTTACTTCACAAAACAGGGCACATACCTTTTTTTTGAGAGCTTGTATACACTGCATCACCTCTGAAAGCCAAACTTCAGGTCCAGGAGTAGCTGAGATGAGTCCTGGTCTGTTATAGAGAAAGAAAAGTTAATAACTTACTAGCATTTTCCTGGGCATGATTTTGTAGCTAAAAACACCCTTCTGCTATAGTTTTATCAGTTGAAAGAATGCATCGACTTAGTATTTTGATTGTGCTGTAAAAGACCACAGGAATCATTGAACAGCAGAGAAAGCTAAAAATTATTAACCTGAATCACAATGCAAATTCTTGAAATCTGAGAATTAAGCTTGTATAACAAGAAAAATGTAATAAAATTCCAAAATCTAAAAATCAAGTTTGTTTTTATATCCTAACAAGTTCATTCAATGACTTGCAGTGATTTTAACATTTGGCTTTGAGAACAGTGAAATAGGAAGCAGTTCAAAAGGGAAGGGGTGGTGAAAGAAGATCAAAAAGAGGCAGAATAAACTTAGCCTGGAACACTTAATGACCAGTCTGAAGGAACACATACACTGTCAAGGATGATAAGATATCCAGCTTAAAAAGCTGCATTGAATTCTGAAGCATCTGAATTGTTGTCCACTTCCTAAGAGGCATAATTATGTACTATGATGCTGGGTTTGGCTACACAAACTTTGTATGTGAACTCTGTAGGGTTCCATTCAGATACATGACAAAGTCAATAGTGTTCCCAGAGTTGTACACTCCACCACTACTCAAATATGTGGTGACTGGCTACATAGGAATTCCCAGGATTGGCTCAGTGGTCCTAATATATACCTTTCTCATTTCTAAAATTGTACTTAGAATAAATTCCCTGATCAATGGCCATAGCTGGAACAATTTGGGCAACAAACTAAATTAAGTAGTATTAGAATGTAACACAGAATGTAAAATAAATACTCATGAGCCCATATCGATATAAATGCATGACTGAACAAATAAATGAGGAAAAAAGGACAAATCTGTGCAGAAGAGTCCCAACTGAATTAAGTAGATGGTCTGCCTCAAGGACGTAGAAGATAACTTCTCAGTCCTTAAGTACGGGCACCACATGATGATTTCCTTACAAAAAGGACAGTATGGAAGGGGTGGGGTGGAAGAGAGTAACCCTATAATGCAGAAACTTGACAAACACTACCTCAGGCCGGTGACCACCACCAATACCAACAGTCGTTAAGTCATGTTGATGGAATGTACATTTGAAATGAGGTAATGAGAATGATATAATAGATTGAAGAGTCTAGGTCCCGGCCAGAACATGACTTGTGATTTTTCAGGCCTGATCTTAAGCAATTAAAAAGGCGTTACCTGGCAGGCCTCACTGACTTTAGGACATTAGGTAAAACTAAGGATATCTGAATAAACTATAGACTGCAAAAATGTATCAATATTGGTTCATTAATTTCAACAAATAGCACATACTAGTATAAGATGTTAATAAAAGGAGAAACGGGATGTGGAGGATATGGGAACTCTAAACTATCTGCTCAATTTTTCGGTAAATCTAAAACTGCTCTGAAAGTAAAGTTTATTGATGATTAAAAAAAATAATAAATCCCTTGTACCTGAAGAAATTCGGGTATTTTTTTTTTTGTCAAAATATCAAGTCTAAACAATAAAGGCTTTAAACATCTAAAGTTCTAAGTATTTAATCTGAAAATTTCTTTGTTTCATGACCTTCTTAGACTCTTTAGAGTAACTATCTATAAATAAAATTTATCCAATAAAATATTGAAAAACATTACCTCAATAGGAGTTACGTTTTTTGTTTTTGTTTTGTGTTATTTGTAAGAAACTATTCTCTTCTGAACTGGAAGATTAGAAAGTTAATTTTGTTGTTGATGTTGTTTTTCTAATTATTTTCTTCTTTTTATTTTCTTGGACATACACACGAAATAATATTTTCTATAACCAGTCTAATTAATTATTTGGGAAAAATAACAAAATAATAAAGTCTATATAGACTGATATAGATAGATACATAAGTAGATTGATTAAATAAATAAATAATCGATAACTATGGGAGGGGAGAGAGAGAGAGAGAAAGAGAGAGAGAGACAGAGATAGTCTTCTGATATTCTCCATAGCTAATGCTTATGAAGAACAACAGTTCAGAGCAGTGATTCAGGAGAACATCTCTAGTAATTCCTCCAAATCATAGATTTCATAGCATTTGCAGGCTGCAAAAACAGCTTATATTATAGATGATGAAACTACTAAAAAAAGGAAGAAATTATGGTTTTTGCTCAATGGCACACAGCTAATGATTAGATATTTTATTAAGTGGCAGATGCACTAGGATATTCATAAACTTCTAAGCACTATAACCTGACCATCTAGAATCTATCTTTGGCCTTATTTCCAAAAATATGGTAATTATTTTCTCTGCATTAGTAAAACTGAGTAAGAATAGTTAATTTCATCCAGTTCATGGTAAAAATATAATTACATAACAATAAAAAATTTTAATGCCAAAATTTTATAAGTTCTGGAATTTAATATTAAATTTGACTTGAAATTAGAGTGGCAGTGAAGAAGATTTCATATAGATTTCTGAAAATGCCAAAAGTGTATACTAATTTATAAAGAATAAAAATTGAGCTTCTAATGTCCACAGTTTGATTAGTACATACCAGGACCTAATCTGTAAAGTACATGTTCAAACTTGCAGGTGTCTAAAATAAGCCTCTATACTCTGCAGTGGGATCATCAATGTATCTAGCTGTATCAATAGCATAAACCATTTATTAATCTTAAAAAGATAATTCAGTAATATATAATTAAGCCCAAAATACTTTAAAAAATTCACTGATTATCTTTAAAAATGCACATCTTGAACATTTGCTTTATCAAAATACATGATGGACTTTCTGAAATGTGCAGCCTAATCATTAGTGATTTTATACAGTTAAATAAGTATCTTTTAATATTATAAATAATAAAGAGGCCAAAATCAAACTTCACCTCTTCTTAAAATATAGAATTAAATTTTGTGAACATAATTTTATAGTGTAAGATAATATTTTTGTATCCTACAAAATACCCTGACTTATTTTCAAGATATATAAGGTTTTTGTTTTGTTTCGTTTTGTTTTTTTATAAACTCAGAGTATAGTTATTTAAAAGTATCGTGGTATATACTAAGAGCCAGGATATGACCTTGTATCCAAATCCAATTAATTAAGGGGACTGCTCAATAAAACAGTCATTCTTTTTCTCAATGTATGTAAAGTAGGCAAAATTCTTAGATAGCCCCTTAAGATTCTTAACCCCTGGTATACATGTCTTCTCTCTGTTATTCAAACATTAATCAAGGTGTTGCTGTGAATGAAATTTGAAGATGAAAAAGTCTCAAATTAGTTGACTTTAAGTTACAGAGATTTCCTGGGTGGGTCTAGCCTAATCCCCATTTAAAAGTGCATCCAGAGGCCAAAGAATGAAGTGGCCTCAAAGAATGAGAACCTGAAGCAACTATCTCCTTCTGGCCATGGAGAAGCAAACTGCAGTGTTGTAAAGAACGCCACATGGCAGGTAATGGTAGGTGACTTCTAGGAGCTAAAAATGGCCCCCAGATGACAGCACGTAAGAAAATGGGGACTTCCATCTGAGAACTACAAGAAACTGAACCCTTTCAACAATCATTGAACTTGTATGAAGAATCTGAACTTCAATAACGCTGCAGCCCCAGCTACAACTTGATTACAGCCTGGTGAGACACTGAGCAGGGGATCCAGCTAACAGTACCCAGACTCATGACCTATGGAAACCAGCAGATAATGAATTTGTGTTGTTTTAAGCTATTAAATTTGCAATAAATTGTTACATAGCAATAGAAAACTAATACAGTATACAAGTATTGCCTAAAGTAAACATATTTATAAATATAATTTTAGTATTCCCTTGTTAGACATAAATATGTAGTTTAGGATAAAGTAAATAAAATTAAACAGCCATAAAAAGAATGAAATCTTGACATTTGCAACAACCAGGATAGAACTAGAGAGTACAATGCTAAGTGAAATAAGGTCGCCTTAAACAATATAAGCTAACATTTTGCTTTGACTAAAAAGTTCTGTTTTTTAATCACTTTCAAAAAAGATCATATTTAATAGGCAATGAACTATTTTTCCCCATGTTATGTGTAGTAATTTAAAAAAAATGTAATTTTCAATTAGGTAAGCATCAGAATTAATATGAAGTAATTTCTTCACAAAAACACTCATTTTATGAATACATCTATATCACCTTTCAAACAGTGAAATAGCTTTATGTTATCTTTCCTTTTTGTACTTTAATGCAATGATCATAAATCTCAGTTTCTTCAATTTCTCAGATATCTAAACAGTTAACCAAAAGTATACATTATATACATATATCACACACATTTACATTATATATTGTATTATTAATAATATAAATGGATAGCAAATAAAATGATAAAAAGATGCTCAAGATTATTAGTCATTAGGGAAAGCAAGTTAAAACCACAATGAGATATAATTACACATCTATTACTATTGAAATGAAAACAACTATTACTGGCAACATAAAATACTTTGAATTATTAATTACACAGAGCAAATGGAATTGAAATACAATGTGGTGGGAAGTGAAAAGCGTGGACATTCTTGTCTTGTTCTTCACTTTAGAATGGAAGACTATGCTAAGTTATTCTTAATTAAAATTTCAATTGCATACAACTGCACTAGAAGTCCATGTGCACTATTAATTTTTTTCTAAATCAGAACAAAAGTTAATGTAAAATAAAGCAATGCATAAGCATAATTTATAAAAACTTTCAAATATTTTTTTGAAAGAAGAGGATACAAATCTAAGGGAATACAGATACTATTATATAGATATGCATATGTGTATAATGTATAATATATATTAGAGAATACGTGATATATTTAATATTCTATATTCTTAAATGTATTAAATGTACTAGGCATATATTAATATATATGTGTATCTGCATAAACACTTTTTATTTCTTTCCATTTATTTTGAAACTTACTGTAAATTTTACAACCTTACATATATATACTTCTGTTTCCTTAATTATACTTTAATAATTGTCTTTAAATTTTTTGAATAATTCTGTCTCAAAATTATTAGGTATATTATGTTACATGATGGTAAATATACATTTGTCAAAATTCTTATAACATCAAGGATTATTAATACTGATACCAATTTAAAAAATTTAACTATTAATTATTATGGACTTTTTACATTAGATAGTTCACAGTAAATAAAATTATTTATTTTCCTTTTGCCACTGCAAAAACTTACTTATATTTTATTTTCAATTTTATTTTTTGTTATGGATCATATTCCTTGTACCAAGAGGACCGTAAAGTCATAAAATTATCTTCTCCATCAATGTGGATTCTTCATGGTCAAAAAATTAAAGAATTAAATAGACAAATTATCGGCCCTTCTAATTCACACACACATAGGTATACACACTACACCACTGCAAGAGCTGGGACGGGATAAACTGAAAAAAAGTTCCCAGTAAGATTGAAACATGGGAAATACAGAAGTCAATGGTTCATGGTCATGGTGATGGTATACTACTGATGCACAGACCTTGAGAAGACCATCAACAGTGTCGTAGTAGGAGAAATTCCTTAATTTGAATTAGATTCTGTTTACTAATTCTGTTTGAATTAGATTCTGTTTGCCTACTGTTTTTGGTGGCAACACAGTCTATTTTCTGAGATGATATTATTTTCCATGTTTTCAATAGACACTTACAAAGTGGTACTGGGAAGTATAGCTCCTAGGGTATTATATGCATTTCACAGTATACTTTTCACTATGTAAACTCAGACTACTCAGGGTTGTATCAGAATCCATTTTTTCTTTTTAATTCACAAGGCCATGTTGTTTTTTTGAAGATTTATTTCTGTGTTTTCCCAGCAGCTTTGTTAAAGCTTTTACATGTTCATATTTTCAAAAATCTGTAATTGGAGATCAGCTGGTAAGGTTTGATGTTAACACACAAATGCAAAGATACTAGTTTTAAATGTATATATATTTTTAAATTTTTATTTAAATTTTAATTAGTTGGGGCACCTGGGTGGCTCAGTTGTTACGCATTTGCCTTTGGCTCAGGGCGTGATCCCTGCATTCTGGGATCGAGCCCCACATCAGGCTCCTCCAATAGGAGCCTGCTTCTTCCTCTCCCACTTCCCCTGCTTGTTCCCTCTCTCGCTGGCTGTCTCTCTGTCAAATAAATAAATAAAATCTTTAAAAAAAATTTTTAATTAGTTAACATACAGTGCAAAATTGGTTTCTGGAGTAGAATTAGGGATTCATCATTTACATACAACACCCAGTGCTCATCATAACAAGTGCCCTTCTTAATCACCCGTCTAGCCCATCCCTCACCCACACCTCCCTCCATCATCTCTCAGTTTGTTCTCTAAGAGTCTCTATCTTTTAGAATTTCCCTCTCTCTTTCCCCCTCTCCCATATGTCCATCTGTTTTGTTTCTTAAACTCCACATGAGTGAAATCATATGGTATTTGTCTTTCTCCAACTTATTTTGCTTAGCATACTATACTCTAGCTCCATCCACATCATTGCCAATGGCAAAGTTTCATTCTTTTTCATGGCTGAGTAATATTCCATTGTGTGTTTTGTGTGTGTGTGTGTGTGTGTGTGTGTGTGTAGTGTGTGTATGTTTTATACATACATATATATAAAAAACACCTTCTTTATCCATTCATCAGTGGATGCACATTTAGGTTCTCTCCATAGTTTGGCTATTGTTGATAATGCTGCTGTAAACATCGGGGTGCATATACCCCTTTGAATCTGTATTTTTGTATCCTTTGGGTAAATACCTAGTAGTGCAATTGCTGGGCCATAGGGTAGTTCTATTTTTAACTTTTAATTTTAACTTCCATACTGTTTTCCAGAATGGCTGCTCCAGTTTGCATTCCCACAAACAGTACAACAGGGTTCCCCTTTCTCTACAACCTCACCAACACCTATTGTTTCTTGTGTTGTTGTTAATTTTAGAGATTCTGACAGGTGTAAGATGGTGTCTCATTGTGGCTTTGATTTGTATTTTCCTAATGATGAGTGATGTTGAGCACCTTTTCATATGTCTATTAGTTATCTGTATGTTTTCTTTGGAAAAGTGTCTATTCATGTCTTCTGCCCATTTCTTAACTGGATTATTTATTTTTTGGGTGTTGAACTTGATAAGTTCTTTATATATTTTGGATACTAATACTTTATCAGATACATTATTTGCAAATATCTTCTCCCATTCTGTAGGCTGCCTTTATTTTTGATTGTTTCCTTCACTGTGCAGAAGATTTTTATCTAGATGAAGTCCCAACAGTTCATTTTTGCTTTTGTTTCCCTTGCCTCCAGTGATGTGTTTAGTAAGAAGTTGCTACAGCAAAGGTCATAGAGGTTGCTGCCGCTGTTCTCCTCTGGGACTTTAATGGTCTTTTAGGTCTTTCATCCACTGTAAATTTATCTCTGTGTGGTGTAAGAAAGAGGTCCAGTTTCATTCTTTTTTTTTTTATTATTATGTTATGTTAGTCATCATATAGTACATCATTCTGCATATGGCCGTCCAGTTTTCCCAACACCATTTGTTGAAGAGACTATCTTTTTTCTATTGGGTATTTTTTTCCTGCTTTGTTGAAGATTAGTTGACCATATGGTTGTGAGTCCATTTCTGGGTTTTCTATTCTGTTCTATTATCTACGTGTCTGTTTTTGAGCCAGTACCATCTATCTTGATGACTATAGCTTTGTAATATAGTTTGAATTCCAGAAACAGGATGCCTCCAGCTTTCCTTTTCTTTTTCAGGATTGCTTTGGGTATTGGGGTCTTTTGTGGTTCCAAACAAATTTTAGGATTGTTTGTTCTATCTCTGTGAAAAATGCTGGTGGTATTTTGATTGGGATTACATTAAATGTGTAGCTTGCTTTCGGTAGTATAGGCATTTTAACAATATTTGTTCTTCCAATCCATGAGCATGGAATGTTTTTTTTTTTTTTTAAGATTTTATTTATTTATTTGACAGAGATAGAGACAGCCAGTGAGAGAGGGAACACAAGCAGGGGGAGTGGGAGAGGAAGAAGCAGGCTCATAGCAGAGGAGCCTGATGTGGGGCTCGATCCCATAACGCCAGGATCACGCCCTGAGCCGAAGGCAGACGCTTAACCGCTGTGCCACCCAGGCGCCCCCATGAGCATGGAATGTATTCACCACAATCACATGGGATTTATTCCTGGTCTGCAGGTGTGGTTCAATATTTGCAAATTAATCAATGTGATATACCACATTAACAAAAGAAAGGATACGAACTATATGATCCTCTCAATAGATTCAGAAAAAGCAGTTGACAAAATACAGCATCCATTCTTAATAAACACCCTCAACAAGCTAGGGATAGATGGAGCATACCACAACATCATAAAGGCCATATGCAAAAGGCCCAAAGCTAATATTATCCTCAATGGGGAAAAACTGAGAGCTTTTCCTCTACAGTCAGGAACAAAATAGGGATGTCCACTGTCACCACTACTATTTAACATAGTACTGGAAGTCTTAGCCTCAGCAATCAGACAACAAAAAGAAATAAAAGGTTTCCAAATTGACAAGGAAGAAATCAAACTTTCACTGTTTAAAGATGACATGATACTCCATGTAGAAAATCTGAAAGACTCCACCAAAAAAACTGCTAGAATACACAAACTCAGCAAAGTCACAGGATATAAAATCACTGTACAGAAATCTGTTGCAGTTCTATACATCAGTAATGAAACAGCAGAAAGAGAAATCAAAGAATTGATCCCATTTGCAATTACACCAAAAGCAATGTTACTTAGGAATAAACCTAACCAGGGAGGTAAAAGATCTGCACACTGAAAATTATAGAACACTTATGAAAAAAACTGAAGAGGACACAAAGAATTCAAACTCTCTTAATCCAGGCTCAGATTTTCTTTGTAACTATAAATCCTTCAAAATATTAGAATGTATTTGACCAATTTTCTCCTATTTAGATTCATGTGGCACTAATTATACTCACAGTTCTTCACTGGACAAAAATCTCACAAATCCTTTCTTTTGTTTCCTGTACCTATGCAATATTCTCTCAAATTAATGGCAGCCACATAGAAGCCAACTGAAACTCAGAAGGCTTAATGGCATTGCTGCATAAAGCACTGTACAGTCTAGTTTCTTATTATTTGGCATCTAAAACCCATTCTATCTCTGCAAAGTCCCCATTACTAGGCTTCTTTTACTGCCTTTCATTCCTGCTTGTAAACTGGACTCCTTTCTTTTCTCCTCCCCCCACCTCCCACAAGCTCACCTCTTTGTTGCGTTACACATTACTATTCTGGATCATCCCCAACAATTACCTAGGGCTAGGAAGTTCATAGAAATCTAGGTCACTTCTCACTTGCCACATGTGTTAATATTGACAAATATTTGTTAATGGATAACACTGATTGCTAGCTTTCCAACATCTACTGTCTATCTTCTCATAGTCAAAAGGCCACTGACACATATTTTAAATTCTCCTAAGTCCATCTCAAGGTACATATTTTTGCATCATATAGATTGTCTAATCCTAAACAAGACTAGACTAGAACTGAAGAATATTAAGAAAACTCTCCGTTGTCAGATGTAGATCTTACACAAATTTCAAATAGAGTATTAGCAAGCTTGGCCATGATTGTACTAAGCAAACATTTGTAGACCCCTGGAAATAATGCAGAGTGCTTTTAAAGTATTTTGAGAAGAACAATGACAGGTTAATATTAAAGAGGAAATCTAGGCAAATAACATGCTTAGGTAATCTTAAAATTTGAATGTTCATTCATAGTCATTCCAGTGCTGAGAAACTGATAGTGCTCAACTTGACATAGGTGGTTTAAATGGGTTGAAGGAAATGAAAAAGATCTTGGTGAATTCCAGCCTTGGCTGACACAAATCTCTTTTTGCTTTTTAAAGTGTATCAATCATGCCTAATTTTGGGTATCACTATATATCCACTCCAAGATTTGAACACCTTCTGTCATCAAAATAAATTATAAAAATTGATTAAAGGCCCAGATTATGAGTGAGGTGCTAAGCCAAAAAACACTTCAAATTCCAAGTTATTATTAAAACCAATCACAGTTTTGATGTTGAAATTTACTTTTGAATAAATGTAAAGCATCTTTAAAAAAGCATGATTTGCAACATTTGGATTCATCTCACTTTATCAGAACTGTAGTCATTGGTTTTTGCATAGAAACAGAATGAAAGACATACAATTGTTTTTATAGTCTTTCTCTCTGGAATACAGAAATTCTAAGATAATGAAGTAAACCAAAATATTTGTACATGTTAAAACTGTTCTTTTTTCTCTGGAAAGAGAGTTAGTGCCTTTCAATATAATTGTCTCAAAAGTGCTCAAAGAAGCCAAAATGTCTCAGTAACATTGCTCTATATGACTGTCAGGATTTGGTTTTTAACTAAATTTTATTTTCAAGAAAAGGTTAAGTATAAGTGCATCATTTTCTAATTATATAAAATAGATGGGAAAAAATTTTGTGTGGGCCAGACATTGTATATATTAGATATTCATGGAATTCTTGTGTGTTGCCTCCCTAGAACCTATAGTCAGAGATAGCATAAAATTCAACCCCAACAAGTTTTTGTGATCTTGTGTCTACCTTGTTCTGTGTCCTATCTTCTTCTCTTATCATTTTTCACTTAGTCAATGTTCAGCCATCACAATATCTTTTGACCTTGAATACCCCCTCTATAAAATCTCTCCAACACCTTCAGTCATTTTCCTGCATTCTTTCTTATGTGTGCCATTCTCTTTTATGTGAGGGAGTATATTCTCTTTTCTGCCCTTTAGTTTGTTTTCTCCTGCTGTCTTGTTATTTCCTTTAAGGCCTCTTGCTGAATTCCCCTTATACCATGTTTTCTTCCTGTGCTGCTAACCCCCCAGTACTACTTCTGCTCCTTCACTGAATTCCTGCTGTGCCCTCACTTTCTAGAGCTACACTACATTCCTTCATGCTATTTTTAGGATCTGCTCTGAAAGGTGCACCCTGATGTTTAGGTTGGCACTGGAGTCCTTCTAATGCTTGGAAAGTGTACCTTAGAATCCATGCCTTTGAGGACAAAGCAAATGGAATGTGGAATCAAAGGTAAAAACAAATCCTTTAACCAACTGTAATTCCTGACTTTCTAAATTAAAAATAGTATTGTCCCCAGTATACTTAAATATCACTGGAAACATTTTCTCTGAAGGTTTAGATAAAATTAGAAGAGAGGTCTGTGCTTTCTTTTTACTTTTACTTCCTATCTATTTTGTGTGGGTTACACTGTGACAACTTCTTTCCAACACCTCCTGAAATGACCTATGTGGCCCTTCCACTTGGAGAGTCCACCTCTTTCTCAAAGCCTTCATTAAAAGTAACTTGGTATGTGAGCATTTCTTCACCTCAATGAATAGAATCCTTGATCATTTTTTGACCTACATGATTCATATAAAACCTGCAGTATCCTCTGTGATATTTAAAACATAAATGGCTTTTTTTTAAGATTTTATTTAAATTCAAGTTAGTTAACATATACGGTATTATTAGTTTCAGGGGCAGAATTTAGTGATTCATCACTTGCATAAAGCACCCAGTGCTCATTACAACAAGTGCCCTCCTTAATGCCCATCATCCATTTACCCCATCCCCCCACCCCTGCCCTTCCAGAACCATAAATGTTGGTTTTGAAGATTGTTTTCTCTGAAGTTATGAGCAGGTGAGGGCAAGAAACAAAATTTAATCCATGTAGTATGTGAAACGTCATTTGTGAGAGTATATGTCTACCTGACTGTGAATACTAACTTACTTTAAAAATAACAAAAGGGAAAAGTGCACCTAATACTATAAAACTGAAATGTCGCTTTGTATATACTTATTTTATTTATCTTATCCTCCTACTTTTGGTTTATGGCACACAAATAAAATAGGTTTATGACATATAAATAAAATGGCTTAAATCACACTTCCTTTGATTCTTTAGTGAATAACCTCTCAAGTGACACCAAACAAAGCTTTATCTCACTGCTGCCAAATGGCTGAAGAAATAAGGTATTTCATATTTACAAGGTCTAATACTACTTTAAAATAATTTTTAATTATTCTTAAATTATTCTGATTTTTCTCATTTTATATTGTCATTGCTATTACCAAAATAGAAGTACGTATTTCTGAGATTATGCTGCTAAAACAACAAAGATGAGGACTTAAGACATTTTTATATTTAAGTTGAAAGCTAGTCAATCACTTGCGTAGTTATTATCATAGCACATATATTTTAACATTATAAACTTCTGTAATTTTTAAACTGGGAACTCAAGGAACATGACATAAAGAAAATAATTTTTTCCATTGAGTCATAATAATGTTAGATATTACTGTTTTTATGAACCTTTACTTGATTCTCATGAAGAATTTAGCAAATGACAGCATTCATTAAATGAACTATTAAAAGTGTGGTATATATGTCAAATATATTGTTTATAGGTGTGTAACTATAGTAATAATTAATGTAAAAGTAAAAAATCCTTATGTTCATAATAACAATTTGTTACTATTTTCCCAGAATGTTTTCAAACCAATAAGTGATTTTTGTACAATACCTATAGTAACTAATACCAGTTAAGGCTTTTTTTTCAGAAATAGCTTTATATTACATGAACATTTCAGAATATTAAATTTGTAATCATTTTTAGAGTTTTCCCCCAGAAATGCTTCAACAACCAGAAAAACTTTACAGTATTATTATACAGAGGTCATAATATTTTTGCAATGATATCATAATGGTACTTGGTGGTAACTTCAAACTTTTCTTACTAGGTTTGTGATATATATTCAATGATTATGAAGCTATTTAGCTACTTAATCTCATTATCACTATGAATAGTATATTTAAAAGCCCCCAAATCCTTTCCATTTTTTTTCTTTCAGATAAGCAATACATATTCATTACAGAAAATTACAAAATATAAGCATACAGGGAAAAATAACTCATTTTATTGCCAGTCTTTAATAATTGCTATTAATTGTGGTAGACTGAATTATGTGATCCAAAAAGGTATGTCCAAATCCACACCTCCAGAATGTGAGAATGTGACCTTATTTGGAATAAGGGTCTTTGCAGGTGTCATTAAAGTAAGGATTGAATGAGTAAGTCACATGATCCCAACGAACACTGTCCTTATAAAAGGCAGAGAGACCAAATACACAGACACACACAGGGAAGAAGGCCCTGTGAAGATAGAGGCAGAGATTGGAACTATACTGACACAAGCCAAGGAACTAAACTGACACAAGCCAGAATCCATCAGACAAGGTGGGCTTCTGTATTTCTTTGTATATAAATTCCTTTGTTAAATTATTTCTGCTAGGTTTCTTTTCCATTTCCTTTATGCAATTGATTTTAAAGCATTTATTAGACCTATAATTGCTATTATCTTTTTTTACATTTTAACATCTGTTATAAGGATGTGTCTTATAATCAATGTTGTGTCATAATTCATTTAGCAACACTCTTTTTTAATAAATTCTTAACAGTGCATCTACTAACTATTGGAGTCTCAGGTTGAATTTATTATGACATTTAGATATAGCAACCTCTAGATTTATGTAATTTAAAAATTTTTTTCATCAATTTTTCACACTTTTATCTTTTCTCTGAAGGATGCTTCAATTTATGCCCAAATTTTCTATTTTTTGTTTTTAAACTTTACCTTGCTTTATTTTGTCCTTCTTTCAATTTTAAATCTTCTCTGTTCTTTTAATGGTGGTCTGTTCTTGTAATGGATGTTATATTGTATCTGTTTCCTCTGAGTTAATTTTTTAAATTGTGGTGGGTTCTTTTTTGAGTCTCATGTTAGAAATTAGAGACTTTACCTTAAGGTAAAGGTCTTAAGACCTTCAGTTTAAAACCCTTACCTTGGCTATAAATTCATACTTATATTGACTAGAATTTCTGTTGTGTTTCTAAAACCTATGACAACACTCTATTGTAATAAAGAGAAAGAGGTGATAAGCTGGCTTTTATGTCCTTTCTCTTTGTCTTATTAATAGCCCACAGAGAATCCTTTCTCCCCCCAACCTACAGGTTTAAAGCTATTTGTTAGGATTCTAGCAACTGAAACAGCAACATAAGTATAAGCTAGCTTTCATGATTTATCATTTTGTTTATTTGCTCAATACTCCTGTTTTCACCCACATCTCTCATCTTGCCTTCAGTTGTGTTCAATAGTCCCGAGTCTGGTGGTATTGTCTTTCTACCTTTCTAGTTAATAAACTGCTAATCATCTATGGTGAAAGTGTAGTGTAAAGGGATGTATCTGTTGCTGTATAATGATTTTTATTCAGTGAAATGCTTTGTTTTCAAGATCTACCTACCATACATCTGAATTCACAGATATATTGTACCTTAAGTCATTAAGCCTTTCTGGTACATTTCAGCAGGCTTGATTTCTATTAGTGACTCTACTTCTGTGAGGTTTTCAGTTTCCTGATGCTGTTATGTAATTCAACATTTATTTACTTACTTTCTTCTATAATCATGAGTGTTTGCTAATGTGCTGAACTTAATATTTCAAACTTTATTTTGGATGAGCCACTAAATTTTTTAAATCAGATTGTGGATTTTCTAATTATTATTATTCTCAAAAATAATCTCATTGCAGGGGCACCTGGGTGGCTCAGTTGGTTAAGCATCTACCTTCAGCTCAGGTCATGGTCCCAGGGTCCTGGGGATCATGCAGATTCTGCTTCTTCCTCTTCCTCTACTTCTCCCCACCCACCCCTCACTTGTGTTCTCTCTCTCCAATAAATAAAATCTTTAAAAAAATAATCTGGGGGTGCCTGGGTGGCTCAGTTGTTAGCGTCTGCCTTCGGCTCAGGGCGTGATCCCAGAGTCCTGGGATACAGCCACACATCAGATTCCTCCGCTGGGAGCCTGCTGCTTCCTCTCCCACTCCCCCTGCCTGTGTTCCTTCTCTTGCTGGCTGTCTCTCTCTCTGTCAAATAAATAAATAAAATCTTTTAAAAAATTAAAAATAAATAAATAAATAAAAGAAAATTTTAAAAAATTTTTTTAAAAATAAAAAAAGAATCTGATTGTAGTGTGAAGCACATACTATTGTAAGAGAAAAAAACTGTAGACATGAAGTGGATATAAGTCACTTTTATGCATGGAAAGTCACCTTCCTTACCACCCCATTATTAAACACACTACTATTTGCCTTACTATCAAACAAGTTGGTAAATTAATGCCTTGGAGAAGATTTTGCCATTGGAAAAAATGTAAGTGTATGTGTTTGGACCTATGAGACTTGAAAAGGTGCTAGTATTAGATTACAAAATATTCTGAAAACATTAACAAAGTGGTTTAAGTTCTGGGTAATTTAAAATGTTTAAAGTAAAATATATGACATAAAACCCTGGTAATATTTTTACAATTTTACTAAAAACTCTTGGTCTAAGAAGTCTAGGGTCAAAATTATTAAGAAGCATTTTCAAATGATTAGATGACTCTTATTTCATTTGTAACTATTTTTACCACTACAACAAATACACTTTAAAATAACAAAGTTTAATATTTAAACTTGGTATTTTCAAGGTCTCATTTTTTTCCAAAAAGTTGTATTGACATGTGAAATCTGTAGCAGTAATTCTCTCCATTATAATATTCTGCTATAATGCTTTTTAAAAGACTAAAGAAAGAATATCATATAAAAAATGTTAATAATAGGAAACAATTTCAGAGCTCCTTTGGTATGACTTTGAAATTATTCTTTGTGCAATAAAATATAAGGTTGGGAACAATTTAACAAAATGCTTAAGAAGAAAATCTGTAATAACAGTGGGAAGTGTGAAAGAAAAATTACCTAAGAAATATGTTAATTATTTTTGGGACTCCAACTAACTGCTTGTTTTGTTTTTAATTATTTGGGGGTGGATGTTTATTGCTTTTTTGGTGTTGATTGTTTTTTATTGCTTTACTCTACTACCTGTGAAAAGAAGTAAAAGTGCCATATTGGAGTATTAAATGGCTGTAAGAATACTTTAAAATGAAAAGCCTATATAATCTTTTATAAATAATTTTCCTTGTTTTATGAACTGCCTGATAGGCTATGAAAGAGTTTTATGTTTTGGGGGCATCTGGGTGGCACAGTGGATTAAGCCTCTGCCTTCGCCTCAGGTCATGACCCCAGGGTCCTGGGATGGAGTTCTGCATCAGGCTCCCTGCTCAGCTGGGAGCCTGCTTCTCCCTCTCCCTCTGCCCCTCTCCCCAACTTGTATTATCTCTTGCTTGCTCTGCTCTTTCTCTCAAGTATTAAATAAAATTTTTTTAAAAAGAGTGTTTTTAATAATATATTTCTTAAAGTACACATATCAGTGACATGTAATGCAGATATATACACATTATATACAGAGAGGGAACGAGCATATGTGCATGCAGGAGCCCTGGAGTACCATGAATTTTAATTGTCTTTAATTTTTATGATTATTCATATTGTTTTTAAGTGTACTGGATTTGGAATGAGACCGTATTTGAATCCCAGTTGCACAACTTAACTAACTATATGATTGTGTGTAACTCAACTTCTTTGTGCTTTAGTGTTTATAAAACAAATACAATGATTAGGACTGCCTCATGGTTTGTTGTAGGAAATAAAATGAATATGAAAAGGCACGATAGTGCCCTTCACAATATACACTCGATAAATCATAGCCATACACAAATCCTAAGACTTTGGCAGCTGAGTATAATTTAAATACAATGGATGTACTTATAAACTCTGCATTCCCATAATTGACATTCTAATGCCAGTTTTGAATCTTACTAAACTGTCTTTCCAGCTCACCTAGCTTTCCCTTCCCAGGATATTAGTATTTAAAAACTATCAAAACTGAATGTTAGCTATGAGAAAGCTAAGAGTTTTTTGTGTTTGTAAGAGAGTACATTAAGGAGATTAATCTAAATTAAAAAAAATTAATATTAGCATTTAAACAAAAGCAGATTATTTATGGTGTGTAAGGCATGTAAAAGAATATGCTGGTTGCCTTGAAGTTTTTGTCCAATTTGTAGTAAAGAGAGGATTAAAATTATATTTAAGGTTACTTATAAATGATAGTAAACAGTGAAATCACACATGACTGCTTTTGATGGCATGCTTTTTACTTTTGGACAATCTGCTCAATGTATCCCTTAGAAAATAATTTTTTTCTTGAGTAAGACCTGAATAAGAATGTTCTTCATCATCAGATACAGTATTTATGATAGTGAGTGCACAGTCACAGAAAGAGAGAAGAGTAAAGATGAGATAAACTTGCTTACACAGTATGAAAAGATGTATATAATATATTTATTCCTTTGGCACATTGTCTGTGGTTACACGTTAAATAAATTATGTGGAATAATTCACAAATATTTCATCATATTCACATAAAGGCCATGATAATTCTTTCCCTACTATTCCAATTTTAGGATATGCACTGCTGAAGGAAACAATCTAGACGGTTTTGTATACTTTTATAATGTAATGTTACATCAGGAAAATTTTAATGCCATTAAATATTCTTCAAAGATAAATTGCTAATGATGGTTTGGATATTTCTTGTATTAATTTACTTTGCCCTTCTTTTAAAGGTTTCTTTTCTTTTCTTTTCTTTTTTCTAGCTTGTTGTGAATATCCTTGTATTACCTAACAAAACTAATTCTGCCATCTACTGTTTCCTTTTAAGTTTAAGGAATATGGAAAGTGGCCTGGTTTAAGAAGTAGGTTATAGAGTTAATTCCATAATGAAATAATATACTAACACATCAGAAACAAGGTAGAGCCTCGTTACTCTGAAAAAGAGTGCATCTCTTTTGTGCTAAGCTCTCCCATCCATTTTCTCATGTCATTCTATTAAAGGGGGGAAAATCAAATATTTAGAGTAAGGCTCTATTTTTTTTAGCTTTCTTGGCTAAAGCCCAAGCAATGAGGATAATACATGAAAATTACCCTTCATTTCTAAAACTACATATACCCTATGGTAATTACTCTGAGTCATCAAGACTAGTCAATTGATCAACACCTCATTCAAGTGACAGAACATAACAACAGAGAAATGGCTATTAGAGATACAATTCTCAAGTTTTGGCCAAAGCTTGGTCTCTCTTTATTTTGGAGATAAAAGTTTGGGTGTTGTCAGAAGATATTTATACTATATTTAAATCCAAGGGATTAGATGAAATCACTCAATAGACATGCTTAGAGCGAGTAGGATGGAGAAAGTGTTCTGAGGACCCCAATACACAGTGGTGTGAAGAGGAAACTAGATGGAGAATCAGCAAAGTGGGAGGAAAAGGAGAGAAGCAGTCATAAAAGCCAAGAAAAGAGCCTTTCAAGGTAAAGACAGTGGTGGATTTCATTGCTGCTGAAAGGCCAAATAAGATAAAATACAAAAGTAATCATTTGACAAAATTAAAATCATTGATATTCTTGATATATTATTATTTTAATGATATTAATTAAATCCTTCAGCTTGGTGGATATGGTCTTCATTTGTTGCTATTGAGTTAATGGTTAGAAATAAAGAGACTAGTCTTCAAACCTGCTAAGCATTTAATGGTGTAATTTTAACTGTATTGTCTTTTACTGTGTCTCATAAAAGTTATTAATGTTATTAAAATATCTAGAGAAAAAAAAATCAAGATCTGGTCCTAAAAGCCTTCATCTGATTGTTTCCTTAATGTACTTCCTTGCTCTGGGGCACCTGGGTGGTGCAGTCAGTTAAGCATCCAACTCTTGGTTTTGGCTCAGGTCATGATCTCAAGGTCATGAGTTTGAGCTCTGTGTCTGTCTTTGTGCTCAAGGAGTCAGCTTAAGACTCTTCCTCTCCCTCTGCCCCTCCCCCAAGAGTGCACTCTCTTTCTCCTCTCTCTCTCTAAAATAAATAAATAAATCTCTAAAAAATATATTTATACTTCCTTGCTTTTATCAGACACAGGTCAGGGAGAAGCTATGGCTATGAGATCACTGTTAGAGGCTACAGGCTTTGAAGTCTTTCCAGATGCATTCTAAATTCCCATTTAATTCTCTCCCCTCTCTCTATATTGTTTCCCTTCTTTCCCCTTTCCTTCCATTCTCTTTTCTTCTCCTCCACTCCTCTTTTCCTTTTCTTCTCTGCCTTCTTTGTTCTCTCCTATCCGACTTTCCCCCCATATCACCAATATACATTTCAACTCCTTTAGTTCAACAGAATAAAAAGAAGATGCCCTCTCTCCTTTAAGCTTTCAATCCACCTGTTCCTGCCTGTTAAAGACTTCTTCTGTACCCTTCCACAGATTATCTGAGAATGTGCAACAGTGGAGATGACACAAAGTGACCCAGTAAAATTGAAAGAGAATTTATTTTCATGGAATAAAGGAAAGTATTTCTTTTTCTTCCTCCTACCACCCAACCCTCCACATAAAATAACAGGGAACTTTCATAATCAGAAGCATAAAAGCACAGAGAGGTGATCAATCAGGAGATTAGAATGACTACTTCACAGCAAAAGCCAGAACAAATTCTATTCTCTTCAGGTAGCATGAGGCCCCTCCCTGCTAGTCCTGTAGTTCAGTATCTGAACGTATTTCTTTCCTTCCTGGAAATGAGAATGGAAGTATAAGAAAAATGAAGATAATTCCTATTTTGTAATACACAATGCTTTAGTGAACCTGAAGGACTTTCCACCATTTAATAAAATCTTCCCCTGCCTCCGTATGTTATACTTGGTTCGAGCTTTGGTCTAAATATTACGTTTCAGCACTACCAAATAGGACAGAAAAAAAGCAGCACTGAAAAAGGAAAGTAAATGTGTTGTATTTCTGCTTGAGTGAACCTAGGGTTCAATTTTATTTTCTACTACTTATAGTATAATTACCAAAATGTAAGTTTTGGCAGGTAGTGAATCTACCTGTGGCCTATTTTATAACACTGGATTTTTTTTGTCTTTTACCTCAGATTCAACAAGTTGATTTCATATGTGTGCAGGAAAATATATTCAAAGAAAAGTTCTTAGTTCTCTGAATGCTGAACTTCAGTTCATAAATCAAGTCAATAATATATTATGAAAGTTATAGTGGCTTAGTCCTTCTTGATATCAGCACTGAGTCTTACATAAAATGAGCTGCTTTATCTCCCAGCACAAATAACTCTAAGAATTGACAAAAGCAGACTAAAAAAAATTGAGCAAAATTCTGGGTCATTCTAGTTATCAAACTTTAGAATCCTGTCTTCTAGAGGTGAGAAACAGGGTAATCACATTTAAACTCTTGAACCTGACAGGGGCCCCTGGGTGGCTCAGTTAAGGATCTGCCTTCAGCTCAGGTCATGATCCAAAGAATGACAATATGCTTTTTAAATAAGATGATTTTTCAAATTTTCCTAGATTTAAAGTACAGGAAAAAATTTAAATCCAAACATATTCAAATCAATCTAACTATCCAAATATATTAGTCTTTATTCTGGTTTTCTCAAGAACTTGCTATAAGACAAGCTAACAAGTGTGATACACTAATTATAAAAAAGGTGCTAATGGTTCACATGATGGCACATGTGTTCAATTTTTTATTATATTTCAGAGACTATGCAAAGAAAATGGAGAAGACTGAATGAGATAGACATCCTTTTTGATCCCAATTTTCTGCATATATAAAAACACGTACAATCATGTACATTTATTCATTCATTCAACAGCTATTTTTGAGTACATACAATATGTGAGTTACTTTTCATATATAGGATTTACTTCAGAAAAAGTACCTGTTCTCCTTAAATTTAAATTATATATGGAGGAACTAAACAAGTAAATATATAGTATTTTAGGTGAACCCAAGTTCTAAAAAAGAAAGGAAAGTAGTAAGACAACAAAAATTGATGGTGGGAAAATACCAAGAGCTGCTGAGTTTAGGGAGCCACCAGAACTCCTAATTACAACTTCTGGGAGTGTAAATTGGTAAAATCATTTGAAAACTAATCAGCATTTTCTACTAAAGCTGAGTAGTGCCCATCCTATGACCCAGAAATCCCATTCCTAGATGTATTTCCAACAGAAATGTATTTATACATTTACTGAAAGGTATACGGAAAAATGTTCATAGCAGCACTGCATGTACTGGGCTTTTAAAGGAAATTAAACAAATGCCCATCAATAGCATAACAGATCAATAAACTATAGTTATTCACACCACGGAATATAATACAGTGATGACAATGATCAATGATCGCATAACCAAAGGAGAAAATAATGAGAGATGCCATTTATAGAAGTACTAAAGCAGTTTGTATTAGTCCGTTGTTAAATGATAGGATAGTATAATCTTAAAGGTGGTGAATGCTGAAAAAGAGCACAGACAGTTATTTGCATATGCTGATAGTGTCTGTTTTCTTGATCTAAACAGTGGTTTACTAATTAAGTGCTTTACTGGCTTAGACTGACCTTGTCTAAAGCTAATATTCTGTTTTCTTTCACGGTGTATCTGTCAATACTCTCATTTTTCTAAGTAGTGTAGCTGTGCGTTATGAAATATCTCTTCTTTATTACATTTAGGAGGTGATTTAGTCTCATTAATTCTCACAACAGGGAGTCAATAAAAACTGCTATTCCGTAATAATGCAACTGAGATTCAGTGAGATTACATCCCCAAAACATGACTCGGTAGCAAGAATAAAAAAAATAGTCTTGTTGGTCCCAAATACTACTCCTGAATTTGCAAAATCTGCTGAATTAACAAAGTATGTCCACTTATTACAGGCATTAGTGACCCTCACCACCACTTTGGTTTTTTGTTTTTGTTTTTATTTTATTTTTTTTTTATGGGGAAGAATGAAGGGGGGGTAAACAGAAGGGGGAATGAACCACCACTTTGATTTCAATCTAACAGCAACTAACATATTTCAGAAGCAAATCCTTACTAACAATAGAATAGATCAATCTACTTACTGTGTTTGGAATAAAATCAAAACTACCTATTATATAAAAGCTATTAGAAGATGCTTCTTTGAATCTCACGAGTGAAAATTATTACTGACATTCCTCTTGGTTTGATGTATTGACATTATAAGCCTATGGTTACCATGGTGCCCTCACATTTTTCTTTTGTGTTCAAAAATGTATATGCCAAAATAATAGAAAAATTTGTTTTTGCTTTCCAAGATTACATAATTCCTACAACTAAAATTATTTCATGAGTTCTTATCAAAATAGAGGATCTGGAGATTAGAAGACATATAACCATGATATATTATTGTTCCTGAAAAATTAATTGAATTCATCCTAGTCTTTATAAAGGAGGATTTAAAAGCATGTGCATATAATACTGAGATCAGATTATACTTGAAGAGAATTTTTATAGGCAGAAAAAAAACCTAAAATGCCTATTGATTTTGACATTGCAAATAATATGTTGAGATTTCTGAATATATGTAAAACATTACTGTCATAAATATTTGAGTACAGTTTTAGTATCATAGAAATGTATGACCAAAATTTTTGTGTGAAATGCTATAAATTTTGTATTTTAATACTCCTTGACCTGTATACTGTGTAAAATAATCAAGAGATTAACATTAGGTTGGTTGTATTATTATTATCTGTATACATATCAAACCTGTGACTAAGCTATGTACACTGTAGTAGTCAGTGTTACATTTACTTCAGCCTGTATCTATGGCATACCACACTTGATACCCACAATAGGTAATTGATAAATATTTGGTGAATAAATGCCAAGTGTATAGCTTCCTGAATGAATAAACAAAATACATGTACAGTAGAATGATTTTTGATAAAAAGACTTGTGTCAAATGAACTGGCCCTATACGATTTTGAAAAATCTTACAAGATATCACGAGAAATTTTGTCCTGCTTATCCTGCTATCATTATCCTGAAAACCACAGACCAAAAAATTGGACACTCCCACCATTACATCATAAACCAAAATAATTTTCAGCTAGATTTAATATTCAAGAGTGAAAAATTAGACCATGCAGAATATAATACAGATAAATAATTACCTGATTTAGAGCAGGGAGAACAAAAAATATGATAATGAATAACAAGTAGTTCCACAGAAATAGATTGATTACCTTAATTATATTTAAGTGAAAGGAACCCCGCACTTCTCCACACTGTCAAATTTTATAAATGAATTTGGGAAATATGAGTAGGAACATATATTACAGAGTAAGGTTTACGATCCTTATGAACTACTATTACAAATTAACACATGAAAAATTTGCAATTAACAGAAGGATAGGTAAGGGACATACATAAATAAGATGAAAATTATATAAATAATATAATCAAATTTTTCTGAAACAAAAACAGCCACATATCTGTGCACATGGTTCTATCGTACTTCTCTCCCAGGTGCCTATATTAAGCATATGTGTTAATTACAACTTTAATTTATATTGCATTTTCATTGACTATTTTTAAAAATTTTATATTTTTGGACTACAATGTAATACAGTAATTCATTTTTACTGTAAATGTTTGACTAGTGGAAAACCGAGAATTCTTAGAACAAGACAGCTGTGAGGAAGAGGATTAATGGAAAGGTCTGGAGCACAGAAATCATCTTCTGTGAAAATCCTGGAAGAGCCCTTATAGGCACAAATCTAGGATAAATATTAGGCTATTTTGTCTCGGGGAAGTTTTAACAACAAAGGTGATGTCAACCATAAGCAAATGAAAATTGTTTTGGGGATGGTGAAAAAATCCTAGACATTATAATGGTTTACCTCCAAAGGGCCATAGTACTAAATGACATAAGTAGCATTCATCAGCAGGGTTGGGGGGAATGATTAGGACAAAATGTCTAAAAAGGCTACTTCTTGAAGTGATAATGAAAAAAAAAGGTTGATAATGAAAAAAAAAAAAGATTCAAGAAAAACTGCATATGAAAATGGAAGGTGTCTTTGTGGGGTTTTTTTGTTTGTTTTTTGATTTTTGTTTTTTTAAGATTTATTTATTTTGAAAGAGAGTGAAAGAGAGGGCGGGGGAGGAGCAGAAGGAGAGACAGAGAATCTTAAGCAGATGGCACTGAGTGTGGAGCCCAATGCAGTGCTCAATCTTACCACCCTGAGATCACTATCTGAGCTGAAATTAAGAGTTGGATGTTTAACTGACTGTGCCACCTAGGTGCCCCAGGAAATGGTAGGTGTCTTTGGAGAAAAAAAAAAAGTTTAATAAAAATTAAGTTGTGATCCATCATCTTACTACCTTAAAATTTTTTCCTTATTCTGCTTTGAACATCACATTTTACATCACTAAAATTGAATAACATTTTAAAAGAATAAAATCTTTTCCAAAATAAAAAAAAATCAAGGTAGTAATTAAAATTTTAAGATTAATTGTAGTATATATAAGTAGCAATAATCTTTACATAAAAATATAGGTATATGCATGCCTCCAAAATTAGAATTGTCAACTAGATGACACTTGAAAAATTTAGTTCATTAAATTACATAACGTTAAATAACTTAATCTTATTGCAGTATGAAAAGTAAAAATTAGACTTAAGACAAATCAAGATGACATTGGAATGTATTACCTTTCCTAACATTTGGAAATTATAAGCTTTACTCGGTATAAAGCAACATAAAAAACAATAGTCAGTATAAAGAAACAAATACAGAGTAAAAGAAAAGAATTCCTGTCAGTTTTTTAATCTGAGAAAAGGGACCTATTGCCTTAGCATATCACACAGAACTATATTTCCAGAGGGAAAACTGGAATACTTGTGTATTTCAAGGTAATATTGTCAAAAAGAAAACAAACGTAGGCTTGACAATTTTGTGATTTCCCTATGAGACTAGAAAATCCATTTAGATGGATCGTTAGCACCTAGAATATTGAAAATATTCTCTAAGAGAAGATTTTAGCCACAGATATGATTATATGCATCTAGTAACTGAAGGCCAGTGATTACTGTGAGTTCTGCAGACCCACCAATTAGATAACTTTATTGTAAAACAGGAAAATCCAAACTGTGTCATCATTTAGTAGAAACAAGTTATATTAAAGCAAAATTTTAAAAAGCAAAACAAGGCAAATGACTCAAAATTTTAGAAAACATCATTGCACCTATATCTGTGACAAGTCATAAATTCAACATATAAAAAGTAACATGAATTAGAAAAAAACCAAACAAGTGATAGTCCAGTGATAAGTATTAGGAAAAGAATAATGTGAACAAAGCATCTACATTTTTCATTGCTGCACTATCACAAACATAGTAATCTCCTTGTTTTTCAATATTCTTTGGAATAATTTTTAAGAATCATATTAAGCATGCAGACCATGATTAAGTCTTTCCAAAAATGAGTGTTAGTGCTTCTTAAACTAATACAGTCATCAATAAATATTAAATACTACAATGTAGGGGCATCTGAGTGGCTCACTTGGTTAAGCATCTGCCTTCACCTCAAGTCATGATCCCAGGGTCCTGGGATCAAGCCCCACGTCAGGCTCCCTGCTCAACGAGGAGCCTTCTTCTCCCTCTCCCTCTGCCACTCCCCTTGCTTGTTCTCTTTCTCTGTCTCTCTGTCAAATAAATAAAATCTTTTAAAAAATACATACATACATACTACAGTGTAGGCAGTAGTAGAAATCTTAAAACATGATTTCATATAAGAAATTGACATTCAAGTTTATTTATTTACTTTAAAATAGAACACTCTGGTTATGATGGTAACCTGGGCATAATTTCCTGAGATTATTATTATTTTTTTCAACTCAGCACTTGCATTGTTCCATCACCAATTAAAATAAGATTGGCTACTAGTGGAAATGTGGAAGAATTTAAGGACATTTGAAGCTACAAATTTTGTATTAGAGAGATCTCCTAGAGAAGTTAAGTGATTTAATGATATAAGGGAGAAACCAGAAGGGGAAAAAAAAAAAGACTTTCTCACTGGAGAAAGAAAGGAAAAGACCACTCACTCCACTGCACCTGAAATGCCTGTCACTCCAGTGTGCTCCAGCCTGAAGAGAAAGGTTCCCCTGCTCATTAATAACATGGCCTCTTTTTGTGGCCACAAATACCTCCCGACAAAATGGCAATCACAACAACTTCCCCTACAGAATGGGCTGAGGCCATTCTGCCTGATAGGCAAAGACTTGCTTAATCCTTGTCCACTACTTGTTAGAAATTAAGGACAACAGGTATGCCTGGGTTAAGTGTCTGACTTTGGCTCAGGTCATGATCTCAGGGTTCTGGGACAGACCCCATGTGGAGACCAGTAGTTGGGCTCTGTGCTCAGCAGGGTGTTTGCTTTCCCCTCTCCTTCTCCCTCTGCCTCCCCCTGCCCCCGCTCATGCACTCCCACTCTCTGTCTCTCTCTCTTTCATAAATAAAATCTTTTAAAAAAAGAAATTAAGGACAATAAAAGTACTCAGGGAAAAAAGTTTCATCATAAAGGTCTAAATTTGTACTCTCTTCACTATACAGACATGGAAATACAGTATTTGTCTATATTGTCTAGCTCTTGCCACTTAATAGTCCCAGAGACATTCTAATAGAATGATATACATGAGGACAAAGTAAAGCAACAAACAAGGGGGTGTATCACATTAGTGTCCTAAGAAAAATTAAACACATTAAATAAATAAAAATAACATAAGATACACAGCTGAATTAGTAGAGAAGCTTTTTCATACTGAAATAAAACAAATGGAAAAGATAAAAGAAATTAATGAGGACTCCCAAGAAAATAAAACATAAATAAGATTTTTCTTGAATAAAAATAAATGCTAACCTCAATGAAGGAATGTAAAATTAGTAGTCTCTGCTGAGAATAAGATTAGTATTCTGATAAATGGTGTTTGGGAAACTGGACACCTACCTGCAAAAGAGTACACATGGACCACTTTCTTACACTATACACAGTAAACACAAAATAGATTAAAGACTTAAATTTTAAGACTTGCAACCATAGACTCCTAAAAGGAAACTCTTGGACGTTAACCTTAACAATACTTTTCCGGATCTGTCTTCCCAGGCAAGCAGAACAAAAGCAAAAACAATCAGGAATACATCTAACTAAAAAGTTTTTGCACAGTGAAAGAAACCAAAAACACAAAGGCAACCTACTGAATGGGAGAAGATTTTTGCAAATGATATTTCCAATAAGGGGTTCATATCCAAAATAGATAAAGAATTTATAAAACTCAATACCCCCCAAAATAGTAATAATAATCTGATTAAACATGGACCAAGGACCTGAATAGACATACAGTTGGCCAAAAGAGACATGAAAAGATCCCCAACATTACTAATCATCGTGGAAATGCAAATCAAAGCCACAATGAGATATGACCTTATACCTGTCAGAATGGCTAGTATCAGAAAGACAATGAGTGTTGGGGGGATATGGAGAGAAGGGAACCCTTGGCGCACTATTTGTGGGAATGTAAACTGGTGCAGCCACTACAGAAAACAATATGGAGGTTCGTCAAAAATTAAAAATAGAAATACCATAAAATCCAGTAACTCTACTTCTAGGTATTCACTCAAAGAAAACAAAAACACTAATTCAAAAAGATATATTCACCCCTATGTTTCTTGCAGCATTATTTATAAAAGCCAAGATATGAATGCAACCTAAGTATCTATCAAGAAATTAATGGATAAAGAAAATACACACACACACACACCACAAAAAAAGAATGAAATCTTGACATTTGTGACAACATGGATGGATCCAGAGAGCTTTATGCTAAGTGAAATAAGTCAGACAACATACCATATGATCTCACTTATATGTGGAATCTAAAAACAAAACAAACAACAGAAAGAGACACATAAATATAGGAAACAAGCTGCCGGTTGTGGAGGGGGTGGTGGATGGGAGAAATAAGTAAAGGGGATTAAGAGGTACAAACTGCCAGTTGTAAAATAAATATGTTATGGGGATGAAAATTACAGCAGGGGAATATAGTCAATAATATTGTAGTAACTTTGGATGGTGACAGACAGTAACTATACCTACTGTAGTGAGCTTTTCATAATGTATGTAATTGTCAAATCATTATATTATACACCTGAAACTAATATAATATTGTATGTCCGCTACAGTTTTTAAAAAAAGAAAAAAAAGATTAATATTCTGAGAGATGAAAGAGCTCAAAACACAGGGCAAAAACATAAAATGAATGAAGTAATAAGCATAAAAGTATGTATTTCTGAACAATAGGGATTCTGAAAAAGAAATAAAAGATGATTTTAGAAATTATTTGGAAATCATTAAAATAAAATTTTCCAATGTTTTAATTGGCCTTATAATTGAAACTGTCACTTAGAAAGAACTGATTTTTCCCATTCAGTTATTCATGCCCTTTGTGACAGGACTTCGAAGAACCTCTTGTTAAATGTTATCATTTATTTTTTCCATTTTTAAATTGGGCTGGACTTCTGATTTGCTCTGGCTATTGAGACAGTAGCAAACGCTGTATAAGAAGAGACTTTAAAGGTCTCTCAGGTCATGTTAAAATTCTGTCGTCAGGTGAATAACTCCAAACTATCCTTTTAGAAGTGACAGAACACAATAAAAAATAAATAAAAATTTAAAAATTAAATAAATAAATAAATAAATAAATAAATAAATAAATAAATAAATAGAAGTGACAGAACACAACGGTCAGAGAACACCCTCCAAGCTGGGACCCCTGCAGATTCAACCTGGTCTCCAGTGAACTTGGATCTGAAAGCAACTACATGAGTAAGTCCATCCAGAGCATCAGAATCACACAACTGTGTCCAAATAAAATTCCTGATCTACAAGTTAAATAAATGATTATTTATTTAAGTGACAAAATATGAGGACTTTGTTTGGCAGCAAAGTCTTATACTCAGTTTCTTCCTTGTTTGTCACATAACATGTGTTTCCTCTATTTCTTTAAATACAATGCTGCAGATATTTTATATTTTGTCCCTGGGAAGTGTCAAGTTCCCTATCTAAATTCTTATTCACTAAAATCAAACTCATTTCTCCCCTACTGATTCTCACTATGGCACCGTGATCCATTTTTGTTTTATTGTCCCCTTTTTAATGTAATTTTATGTTTTCTTCTTAGTTGTGAGCCCATGTTCCTGGGATTTTATCTGTGAATGCTTTGAAGACTAGATTGAAAAGTCATTCCTCCAAATACAATTTGTGTTTGCTCCTTCCATTTAACACTTTTGAAAAAGATAACTTGAATGAAATCTGAAATTTGAAAATGTTAAGAATCACAGGGTAGCTGGCATACCCTTATGAACTGTCTAAGGAGTTATGTTGTTTTTGCTTCCTCTACTAGAATTAAAGGTAAGATAGTCACCTTTTTATTGCAAGTTATATTCATTTCTTACTCACAATGACACTGAGAAGCTGATATATGTGGGGAAATCATTTTTATATGGGCATCTCCTATGGAATCCCTACCATGTACAGGCTCTGGGGTTTATTTTCTGTCTTCTATAACTCATGTAGTCATCAAAACAGAATTTCATTGCTGGTAATTAGAGGTGGAGTCTTTGGGAGGTAATCAGATCATGAGGTCAGAGCCCTCATGAATGAGATTAGTGCCCGTGAAGGAAGAGACCGTAGGGATCGCTTGCTCTCTCTGCCATGCGAAGGGACAGTGAGAATACAGCTGTCTACAAACCAAAAAGCAGGTCCTTATCAGATGTTGAATTTGCTGGCACCTTAACCTTAGACTTCCCAGCCTCTACAATTGTAAGAAATAAAGATCTGTTGTATAAGTCACCCAGTCTGCAATATTTTTGTTATAGTAGCTTGAGCTGCTTATGATTCAAAGTTGGTAAAACTGTCTTGATGCTTGACTACCTACCATAGTTCCTAATTTTGCATTGTTTTTAGGCTCCGGAAACTCTTGTGACAATACAAAACTGAATTTTAATGTTCTTACAGAAGGGTTCTTCGTGGTTTATTTTCTACTATATTGCCACTAACGGGGTAACTCATTCACTTTGTTTCGCTATCTAACATGATAAAAATGACTGATTCTCTTCCATTGCCTTGCCTTTTCATATATTGATATGTGCATCACATTTTGTCTTAAATCAGATTATTAGCATATTTGGTATTTTTAGATTATTATATATATTTTAGTCAATCAATGTACAAACACATCAGACAACAGTTACAAAATGTTTAGCTGTCCTAAACTCTCAGGCCATTGACTTGCAATGATGCTTGAAAAGCCAACATTCTAATCAATCATTTCATTTAATAACTTTTATGTGAGATTCTTCCTAAATATGAGAGAAGGGCAATGAACAGGGAGAAACTGAAGACACACATTAATTTGCTTAAGTATTTTGCCTAGGGCTGGCCCTACATATAACAGTGTATATTTTTCATTAAATAGAATAATAAAAAATCAAATGCAATTAACTGAACTAATATGAAGGGACAAGATAAATGCTATATCCTAATAGAATTCCAATGCTAACAACTTCAAGCCATAGCTGTCTTATTTGTGGACTAGAGCAAATAACATTAAGCTAAAGAACCAACTAATGGATGATTAATGTTCCTTATTAAATTAGAAGAAGGAAAATAACAATGTTAGTTGTTAGCAAGTCACCAGAATGGAGGGGGAAAAGAAAAAAAACAACTTTGACAAGGATAATTTTTCTGAAGTTTTATTTTATAAAGATGGTGGATATAATTACCCAGAGAAATGGAATTTTGTTCTATTATTGACCATAAATTTTCTTTCTAATTTTATATGAAAATATAGTTTATGATTTATGGTTGCTTTCACAAATGGACAGAAGCCTGCACCTAGATTATATACTTGTGTGTACACAGTACACATTATATTTAGGAATCTTTTTCAGATCCATAAAAAAGCCTTTACGGGCAACTTTGATTAAAGGTAGATTTGTAGAACAGCCTTACCTAAAGGATTGCTTATTTTCCTTTTTTTAACATCACCTTTTGTAGCATTTTTGTATCATTCTCTTCTTTCTGACATTAAGAGGCCAGACATGGAAAATAAAATTTTCTTTAATATTGTATATGATAACCTAGTTTTGTGCATGACTATATGATCCAATAGAGAATCAAAAGAGTGTCCCAGAAAAAGGTTAAAAAATTTTTTTGTTTGTTTTTTTTAATGATTTTTTATTATATTATGTTAGTCACCATACAGTACATCCCCGGTTTCTGATGTAAGGCTCGATGATTCATTAGTTGTATATAACACCCAGTGCACCATGCAATATGTGCCCTCCTTACTACCCATCACCAGCCTATCCCATTCCCCCACCCCCTCCCCTCTGAGGCCCTCAGTTTGTTTCTCATAGTCCATAGTCTCTCATGTTTCATTCCCCCTTCTGATTACCCCCCCTTTCTTTATCCCTTTCTTCCCCTACCGATCATCCTAGTTCTTATGTTCCATAGATGAGAGAAATCATATGATAGTTGTCATTCTCTGCTTGACTTATTTCACTTAGCATTATCTCCTCCAGTGCCGTCCATGTTGCAGCAAATGTTGAGAACTCGTTCTTTCTGTTAGCTGAGTAATATTCCATTGTATATATGGACCACAACTTCTTAATCCAGTCATCTGTTGAAGGGCATCTCGGCTCCTTCCACAATTTAGCTATTGTGGACATTGCTGCTATGAACATTGGGGTGCATATGGCCCTTCTCTTTACTACGTCTGTATCTTTGGGGTAAACACCCAGTAGTGGAATTGCTGGATCATAGGGTAGCTCAAAAAAGGTTAAAATTTTTTGGTGCTGAAATAGTCTCTAGGTTTATAGTATAAGACAGACCACATAAACCCATTAAATAAAATAAAAGACTATGTGGGCAAGTACTTGAATGGTAGTGAACTCCTCAGCTTTCTTCTTCACCACTAACGCTACTAATCATCACCTGTAGGTTATGAAGAAATGGTACATGGAAAGGAGGATTACCTCTTCTCTATTTAACATTAATTATTGACTAGAATGTTTTATATTACATATATATAAACAATCAATGCATCATTATTGTTATTGCCTTATACAGTTACAGTAAGTTATCTTTAAGAGCACTTTAAATAAATATACACACACACATATACACATACACACAACTTTCAAAGCTTCATGCATTCCATTCTAAATGTTCTTAATTTCTCTGTACAGAGGCAAGTTTCTGATGTTAAAAAATTCTTTTGCCTGCAGAACTTTAACCTATCATGTGAAGCAGATGGGCTGGCAATGAATCCCCTCAAGTTTTGTTTAAGAAATGTCTGTACTTCTCTACTTTTGAAGGATATTTTCTCTGGGTATAAATTTCTAGGCAGATGAATAGACTTTTTTTCAAAGAAGACATACAGGTTGCCAACAGACACATGAAAAAATGCTCAGCATTACTCATCATCAAGGAAATGCAAATCAAAACCACAATGAGTTATCTATCACCTTATACCTGCCAGAATGGCTAAAATAAAAAAGGCAAGAAATAACAAGTGTTGTCAAGGATGTGAAGAAAAAGGAACCTCTGTGCACCATTGCTGGGAATGTAAACTGGTACAGTCACTGTGGAAAACAGTATGGAGGTTCCTCAAAAATTAAAAATAGAAATACCATATGAACCAATAATTCCACTACTGGGTATTCAACCAAAGGGAGGAAAAACACTAATTTGAAAAGATATACACACCCCTACATCTACTGCAGTATTATTTATAATAACCAAGATATGGAAGCAACCTAAGTGTCCATTAATAGATAAAGAATAAAGAAGATGTGGTGCATTTTTGCAATGAAATATTACTTGGCCATTAAAAAGAACAAGAGTGTACCATTTCAGTCAATATGGAAGGTCTTAGAGGATATTAATTGCTTTGATGGCTAATGGTCTGTGTGCTTGTTTATCTCTGTGTATTCTTAAACTTCCCAGTTTTCATCTTCAATATAATAAACTGTGAAGAAACAAATAATATTCAAGTATTTTATATGTAAATTGTGTTCATTCTACTGACTGCCATGAGACCAATGAAAGATGCTTTCCCTGCCTGTGACTCACACATTTCCTCTTAAAATGGGAAGGGTCAAATGAGAGAAATGTATGTATTCTAAACATCAAGTTATCATTCGCTTAGCTCAGCCAAACTATTCAAATATAGAGAACTGGGGAAAGTATTTCTTACATTATTTTTCCCTAAAAGGGTTTATTTCTAGAAATTAAAACATTCTTAATTTATGGAAAACAAGCACCAATTAATTTTTTAAATAACATGAATAAGACTGAGTTCATCAAAAGCTATGTTTCACTGTGTGACTACTTAAGGGTTCCAACAAAACACATTCAAATCAAATTTTCAGTCAAGTTTACTGATTTAAAAATTAACAAGTTTGTTTTTCGCATACCTACTAACTCTTCCATATGTTGGTTATTCAGTATATGAGCCTGTGGCATTTCTTAGTTAAAATGTTTCTGCCATGCTTATGGAGTTTTGGTTTTATAGATAAAAAGCGAAAAGGAATCTCTGGTGTATTATCTAGATGAAGACCGAAGATTTAAAAGTGGACAGACATAAATAGTACATTTTTTTAAAAGATTTTATTTATTTATTTGACAGAGATAGAGACAGCCAACGAGAGAGGGAACACAAGCAGGGGGAGTGGGAGAGGAAGAAGCAGGCTCATAGCGGAGGAGCCTGATGTGGGGCTTGATCCCATAACGCCCGGGATCATGCCCTGAGCCGAAGGCAGACGCTTAACCGCTGTGCCACCCAGGCGCCCCATAAATAGTACATTTTAAACATTTCTGTTTGACAAGCATGCTTATGATTTCCAAAATTGATTCTTAAATAGTGTAAATCAGTATAAATTTTACATTATTTAAATTATGATCTGGATCTTAGAGCCAGTTCAGTAAAATTATGACATCAAATTAATTTTGAGATAATATGTGTGAAAGAACTTAGCACAGTGCCTGTAACATAGAGGTGCTCAAGAATTTTCTTAGTAACTGAACACTAAATGTATGATTTTTAAGCCAAGAAAGTACACTAAAGAAATCATAAAATGATTTGTATTTAGTACTGCTAAGTTTTTATATCTATATTTATTTATTTATCTTGACACAGCACACAGCATCTCTAGATCAGAGACCAGATTGTTCATTCCTCATAGAGCATCTTACTGCCAGTTCCCTGAACCTCAGTCCCCACGGAATGGCATGATAGAAGCCAGACGTTACCCTGCACATGCACTGTGGTTGCACCACAGGACAGGAATCCCAAAATTATATGAAAAGCTTATTTAGAGAAGCTGTCACATCTGTTCCCTCATTTCCAGAGAGAAAGAGACCTTAGCTCTTCTGAAAGCAAATGCTCTGGAAAAGAAAAACGGTCCCTAGGTTTCATTACCTGTAAGGTAGTTAAGGGTAGGGGAGATATGTTAAATCTCTCTGGAGCAATTCACTCTCACTCTGACTTTCAAGTCATGTTTGCTCTTTAGTCATCTAACCATTTATTTTGCTTGGGCCCTAATTATGCAGAACTGTGAATATATGCATGGAGTATTGTGTCCTCCCAAAAAGTATATTATGAAATATTACAAATGCTTAATTATATTTATGAAGTTAGATCTCTTGAGCATTACTGAGTAATTTATAGTAAGTTCAGACACTTTATGATCTAGGAAGAAAAGACCACTAGATTTGGCCCCGTTGTTCATATGAGAAACTAAGGTTCAAAAATGCATAAGAACACACAATTTTGAACGGTCTAAGATATTCACAAGGAACCAACACATGAAGTAAAATATAATATGCTGCATTTCTATTATTCCAATACTAAAAATATGCATCGAGGTGACATTTAAAACTGACTTAATCAAGACTATTATATTCCAGAAAGATTTTCCACTACTCCAGATATTAATGGCCAGTATAAATGTACTGAAATTCACTGTAATTATTTTGCTTAAGTGTGCCAGTATGTGCAATATGTGCGTTAGCATGTTTCATATTAAAAAAAGAAAAAGAAAAATACTGATGTAAAGAGAATTTCCATGTTCCAGATATCATTCTCAACTGATAATCTATTTAAAATTGGCATTTTACCCAATGGTAATCAATGGATGCACAAAATGTAATACAGGTTTATTTGTCCATTTGATTTTAGCCATTCCAACAGATGTGAAGTGATATCTCATTGTGGTTTTAATTTGCATTTCCCTGATGATTACTGACGTTGAACATATTTTCACATGTCTGTTGGCCATCTGTGTGTCTTCTTTGGACAAATGTCTGTTCAGGTCCTCTGCCCACTTTTTAATTGGAGTATATGGAATTTTTTTTGGTATTGAATAGTATAAGTTCCTTACATATTTTGGATATTGGCTCCTTATCAGATATATCATTTGCAAATATCTTCTCCCATTCAATAGATTGCCTTTTTGTTTTGTTGATGATTACCTTTGGTGTGCAAAAGTATTTTTATTTTTGTACAGTCTAAACAGTTTAATTTTGCTTTTGTTTCCCCTGTTAGAGAAGAGACATATCTTCACATATGTTTCTGTAGATGATATCAAAGAAATTACCACCTATATTTTCCTCTAGAAATGTCATAATTTCATGACTCACATTGTGGTCCTTAACCCATTTTGAGTTTATTTTTGTGTATGGTGTAAGAAAGTGGTCCAGATTCATTCTTTTGCATACAGCTGTCTAGTCTTCGCAATATCATTTGTTGAAGAGACTATCTTTTTTCCCCCCATTTAACATTCTTTATATTTAATAGAATGATTTTTAACTTTGTGTCTTTTCATTTGGCATTTTATTTGAATATTATACACTCATAGTTTCAAGCCAGTGACATAACATATATTTACACCTATAATAATATTTAATAAACCTAAAAATCCAGAAATTTCTTCTAAATCACAAGTGGTCAATTAATATACAATATACCGTTGGGCTGAAAGATATCATTATTTAAATATTTATATTTAATATATGACATGAACAAATATTTGATCAGAATATTTCAATCCGTGATGGAAACAGATAATAAAAGTGAAAGAGAAATAACTTAGGAAAAACACTTCAGTTTTTAAACTTAGCAGGGTTTTTAAATTTTAATTACAGAGACAGAGATCATGATAAAAAGTGATGTTTTTTTAAATTTTACCAATGTGCTTAGAGTTTCATCAACTTTATTATTCCAGTATGCTTCTTTCATCATCTCTGTATTTTTTTTTCCTGGAAATATGCTTTTGGTACTTATCTATCACAATGGCAGTGGGCATTTTAATCCCAATTAGTCTAGCTCTGTCTGTTATTTTCTGTAGGACATAACAATGTATCCTCCTGAGATATATTCTCCAAGTGTATCTTTTATCTCTCATACCTGTGGGGACTTTGTGGGAGGCAGTTTAATTCTATCATTCCCATAAAATCACAGAGCTTCCATCCTTTAGGTTAAATATCAAGTTAATCATTAAAAGGATAAAGACAAAGAGTGTATGCTTACTAGAGCCAGTGCATAAATAAACATGAAGACCTTAAATGAAAATTCCTCGGGTGCTTGGGATGTTGGAAAGTATTTAACAGTAAAAACCTGCTAGCAACATAGAACAGCAGGGTCGCCTATTTGAGTCACTCAACTGAAGACTGTTCTTGACCAGGCAAAGCCAAAGTAGTCTACAAAAAACAATTCTCTCAGCCAGAGCAGTACCTTGGGAAGAGGAATGGAAGCAGATGACAGGAGGCAGAGGAAAAGCATGCATATTCTTAAAAAGGAGCAACTGATGTTTTTACAAGTCATGGCCTGAAGAAGAGCTATACCATCTTTTTTTTTTCTTTAAATTATTATCTAAATATAGCTGACATACAATATAATATTAGTTTCAAGGGTACAACACAGTGAATGGACAATTATAAACATTATGCAATTCTCACCATGGCAAGTGTAGCTACCATTTGTCACCACCCAATGTTACTACAATATTATTGACTGTATTCCCTGTGCTGTACTTTTCATCCCCTTGACATATTTTATAACAAAGTTTGTACCTCTTAATCTCCTTCATCTCTTTCACCAATCCCTCCACCAAAATGTCAACATTTATGTGAATCTGTGCAATGGTAGTAGATATAGAAATAACTACAGCAATAGAGAACTTTTTTTTCAAATATTTGAGACCACTTTCTCCTTTTCTTGAACAGAAGGGTGGGGACATAGTTATTACTCTAAAAGTAAGGAATTTGTATATAGCAACTCATTTAATAATTATACCTATCCCTAACAAGTAAGTATTATTCTTACAACTATCCATTTTAGAGAGGAGAAAATTGAGGCATAACTATTTTTTCTTGGGTCACACAATGAGAAAAAGAAAAGATATCTTTACATTTGGTAATATAATAGGATAAATATTCAGAGTGCCCACATACTCAAAAACAAGTAGACACTGGATAAATTATATTTTAAAGTGTTTATGTACTTATATTAATATCATAGTAACATTTTAAATCACAATAAGAACAAATTGAAAATAATTTAAATAGTCATTTAAAAAATCCAACAAGGACCACCTTCATCCCCAACAATCTAACAAATTGAGGAGAAACTGGAGCCAGCAGCAATGTAAAATAAGGAAACACTAAAAATAGGATTTTCTTGAAGACACAAGCCAATATCAAAGATCATCAGAATGCTTTTTTAAAAATTATACTTTCAGTAATATAATAGTTATAAGTGAGTTAATAAATCATAGGAAAAAAGAAAGCAGTAAAGGTATGGAAAGATGTATTAGGTAAATAATATCCAAATAAAGCTAGGGAGGGGAGCTATAATTATCAGAAGGTATAAACTATAAAATAGAAGAACAGTGTTAGAAATAAGATTACTAAATTATGATACAAATCATCAGGAAAAACGTATAACTCTTGCCTCGCATGCAGGTAGCTTCAAAATATATTAAGCAAAAATTGATAAAAGTAAAAAAAATAGTAATAAAACAACACAGCAGATTTCAATGTAATTTATCAATGGGTCATTTGGGAAAATATTGATAGACATTGAATTCAAGAATTGGAGAATCCATATCCTATGTTCAGAGAGAATGTATAAAGGCATAAAGCTTCTCTCCAAGTATCTTTGTTAGCCCAAAGATTATATTCTTAGACCACTATGCAATGACAAATAATAAAAAAAAAAAAATTAGTCAAACTTCGCCACAGAGTTCTACATAATTCATGTATCAAAGAAAGAATAATTGTAGGCATTAAAAATAAGTCATAACATGGTTTGGTCAATTTGTATTTGATAAAGGTAGTATGACAGAGATTATGGTCTTAAATGTTTTTACTGGAAGAGAAGATGGTAATTAATAAGCACCTAAATCTCGGCATTAGAAAACAAATCACATACCTCCCACCCCAAAAAACCATTGAAAAAGATAGGTATAGATTCCAAACTATAGTAAATATACAACAGGAGAAAAAAAAAGACCCACAAACATAAGGTCAAATGCTTGTTCATTAAAACGAGTAATAAAATAAAAATTACAGTCTTACTGTCCATGAAGAAAGAATTTTCAAATAAAAATAGCAGGTTGATATTTTTGTAGTACTCTTGTTTCTCTCTTCCTTGACTGTGCCTCCTCCAACCTACCTCTCCTACTTCATTGCTGTGCTCCAGAAATGGCTTTCAGTTTTGTTACTATATGCCATGGAAGACAATACCATGACCAAGATGTACATACATAAACACACAGGCACATGCATGCGAAAATGTTTCATTATAAACACTACTTCCAATGTACTAAAAGTTCTATCCTATCCTAAAATGTTAGCCATGACCCAAGAAATTGATCTTAAAACACACTAATGTTGTGACCCTTATTTGCAACACTTCTATAATCTGAGTTCTAAATTCTCCACCTTACAAAAACTCACTCCTATCTCTCCAGCTCACTCCTTTTATATTCGCCCCTCTGACAATATTTTGTTCATTTTTTCCAAAAATATCCCATGATGCTATCACTCATACACACTTGCTTATCACTTTCATATCTTCATACCCCTCTGTGCTCAAATGAAGGATCATTCTAATCATACACTGCATATACAATCAACCCTCTTGCCCCTTTCTCTTTCTCATATTTATCTGGAAGAAGTCCACATTGTGCTAGATAAAACAACCTACATCCATGCAGCTGTATATGGTGGGGCAAAAACACATAACTGTATTGACTGGATAACATGTTAAATCTAAGACTACTAGCTTCAAGCATTACTTTACTAGTACAATATCAAATGGCAATCTTTTTCCTAGTTTCTCAAGAAAATAGAAGCCCTCAGATGAAAACATTCCAAAGCTACCAACACCAAATTTGCCTGCTTACTTTTATACATACCAGTGAACTCTGCCTTCTCTCCCAACATTAGGTATAAGTAGGACATTTTTTTTCTGATATGCCAAACCTGCCACTTATGCACTAGATTTCATCTTCTCTCACCCAATCAATTATAGGCTCCAGAAATTTTCCCTTTCTCTTTGCATCAAAAAAGAGTTTCTGGTACTGATTAGTCTCACAGTAAATACATTTAGGAATAAATGAATGTAATTTTATTGGCAATAATTACAGTTAATAAAATAGATCAGAGAAATTAACATTTATTGCTAAGTTTTCAATCTCTGCATTGAAATAATTCAATGTCTGTATTGAAACCTGTAATATTGAGGTTTAAACATCAAAACATATTACTTCAATATGAATAATCATGGCTCAAAGATTATATATCCTAATTTAAGAAAGGATGACTTGATGCAGTGGAACGCTGGCTTTATTGGAGCATCTTTTCCCCTGGAGCTGTCTCATCAGCTCATTTTAATAATGTCATAGCAGGCAATCAATGTGTTGTCTCCATGTTAATGGGCATAAAACTTGTTCCAACTCCAGAATGCATGCGTAAGGCTTTATGATCTGGGATTTATTGAGAAAATTGCAGTAAAAGTATTGATGTTCCCATCGTTTTGGGTCTGAGCCTATAATTAATAGGTTTTTTTCCTTTCATTTCAATGGAGACAATCAAGTTCTAAGCTAATTAAGTAGAGGTAAGCCATAAATTACTGTTCAACTTAAGAAAAAAATCTGGTTTTGAAACAAAAGGCACTCAGAAGTTTAGAAAGGAAAATGCATTTACAATACTTGACATTTAGAGATGTTCCTCTTAAAAATATGAAATACATTGCTTACTTTCTGAAACTAACATGAGGCACTAGAAACCATGATTTATCTTTAGTCAAAACAGACATTCATTAGTTGGTGCATTCTCTAGATAATCAGAACTAGTGGTTTTGATGACTTTTATTTTTCACTGCAGATAATTTTGTGGTTCATTGGCAGTGTGTCTGTTTCGTGGCTGAGGAAACTGTGTTGTCATAAAGCCGTGTTTGTTTTGCATGTCATGATCACAACTGATAAGATTTTTAATATTGATATATTTGTTATTTAATTTGCTCTTTTGTTTTTATATTACCTAAACCTAATAAAATATTATTTTAATTAACAAAAATTTCATAATTAAACTACTTGGCATTACTCCAGTTTTTAAACACTAGAATCTCAATTTGTGTCATCTTAAAGCAGCAGTTTCCAGTTTTTTCCCACATAACACAACTGAGTGATGATACCACCCAACACATTCAGGGGATGAAAAAGTAACTTTGCTGTAATGGCCCAATTAAAAGAAACAAATATATTTGAGACCATGTGTATTCAATGCCTACTTAATACCCATTTAACACAACCTAGGCATGATATTGACCCTCCTAACTTCTACCAAGCAAGCCTCTTTGCTGAAAAGGATAATGAAAGAAAAATCAGAAAATTGTACAAATCTTCATAGAAATCATTTCTGGAAAGTTTGGATTTGCATGTTCACAGATTTTAAAATATTATACTCATTTATTATGTTCCTTGTCACTACTACTAGAAGCAACAACTTCAATTCCCTAGTTATATTTATATTCAAATATCCCAAAGCCTCAATTATGTTGAGAATACTAAATTTCTCAGTCACTCTGACAACCTGAAACTAAGTCTGCTATACTGATACATTGTTCTCTCAACATCACTATAACCTACTCATCACAGTTCACTCAGTAGAGATCTAGTTTCCAGGTGAATTATTATTAGTACCCTCTTTCACTACAGACCTTGTGCCAGACCAGACAGTAAATCACACAGTAAGCCTAGGTCTGTGCAAGCTCTCAACCCTCTTTCTACCTGCTTTTTCTGAAAGTTCCAGATGGTCAAGGAGAACTGGTGAGTGCAGCCTCCCAGAAAATTAACTTACTCTTGACTTAAGCTGTATTCCTTTTTCCTAAAGTTGCCATTCTCAGTGCTACTCCTGGTCATCCAGCTCTGTCCGCATGTGCCCATGAACTCACCTGCACCTAGCAAACATTCTCCCTCAGCAGTCCCCACAGGAGCACAGACCCCTGGGGTCTTAATTCTCACAGGAGGTTTATAGCTCTACCTTATGTTCCTCGATCACTGCTCTACACATGAATTGTGTGCACTTAACTTACCTGCCATTAGATCATTAGGGCTTACCTCCTTCCTGTTCTTAAGAAAACACCTTCATATATATATGCAGTAGGTCCCCATGCAGTCCCCAAACTAGTTGCTATCCTAGTTGGTGTCTCCATTTTATAAGGAAAACCTTCTTAGGTTATATAAATACCTACAGCAGGCTGGGTTCAAGTACAGGTTAATGTTATTTCCTGAGTCATTGCTTTTTTCCAGGGTATAAACTCAGTTGGTGATGCTTCCTTGTAGGTCCTAACTACTTTATATGATTTCTTTGTTTCCAACAGGGCCCCCTTTTTTTTTTTAGTTTCTCTTAAATTTTAAATACCTCTGAAATAACCTTAAGTTTGGCAGATAAAACATCTGTGCAAAGTTTGTATTTCTTTCTCACTTATGAAATTATTGGTCTCAATGATATTTAACAGGTAAGATCTACATATGTTTTGAATACCACTGAAACACTGCTTTGCATTTGCTCTGTATTGCTATTTTGGCTTCTATTATTAGACTGTAAGGAGAAAAAAAAAAAGCACACATACACACAAAAGAATAGGGACAGAAGTACTTGTCTTGCTTCTGCAGAATGCCCCTATGATTATTTAAATACACATATATCGAAACACACATCCATGTACAACAATGATGCTTTCTACCTAATAGATATTATAATTATTATGTTTGAATGTTGTGCTAGTGATAGGAGATGATAGTTTATCTTCTGATCCTCCGGGCAATGCTACTACACCGTTTGTAGGGCCTCTACACAGCAAATGCAGGTGGAGCCGTTCGTACCCTGGTTTGTACTTGCTTGGTCAATATTATATATAATAAATACTGCATATATATCACCTATATATATTAAAATAATATATGAAATATTTACACATGTAATATACAAAATTGTGTAAACACATATGTAAAATACATATTTACATTATGTTTATAAATACAGTCTCCCACAAAGGACTTTTATCTTGCCTTATAACCCAATAAGAAAATAAGCCAGCTTTAAAAATTGGAAAAAAAAATGTTTGAACAAAACCGAAGGAGACATTTGGATAGCAAACTATCACATGAAAAGGTTCTCAACATCATTAGTTCTTTAGAATGTAGAAAATGCAAATTAAGGCTATAGTGAAATTCCATGACAAACCAATTAGAGTAGCTAAAATTAAAATCATACTAAGTGTTGGCAGGGATGTGGAGCAACTCTAATTCTCATGCATTACAGGTAAATGTAAAGTGGTACAATTGCTTTGGGAAAAGAGTTTGACAGTTTCTTTAAAAAGTTAAAAGTACATCCATCACAGGATTCAAACATTCTCCTACTAGGTGTTTATAAAAAAGAAATCTAACATTTACACAAAGACTTGTACACAATTTTTGATACCAGCATCATTTGTTGTAGCCAAAAGCTAGAAACAACCCTATGTCCATCAACAGGTCCATCAACAACCCTAATGTCCATCAAAGTATAAACAAATCGTGGTATACTGTTATCATGAAATGTAATAAAAAATGAACTACTGATATATACATCAACAGGATGGATCTAAAACGAATTATTCTGAGTAAGAAGCCAGACCTCCATACTTCCATACCACCCACACACCCACTACCTAATTACACAGTATATAGTTCCATTATATAAATTCTAAAAATAGAAAATTAATTTTTAGTGGCAGAAATTGGTAAGTTTTGCCTGGGAAGAGTTGGGAGGAAGAAATTACAAAATGCAAGGAGGAAAATTTTAGAGATGATGAATATGCTCATTTTCTTGACTGACATGGTTTAGGAGTATATACATAGAACTTACCAAATAGTACACTTCAATTAATTATGTGCAGTTTAATGTCAATTATAACTCAATAAATTTGTAAAAATATAGATTCATAGTCCAGTATTAACAGTAATATCTTTGTCTTCCTTTGAGATTTTTGGATTTATTAATGAATTTCAAAGAAAAAACTAATACTAAATGTTTGTTCTTAAAAATTATTTCTACTTATTGTTAAGTATACTGTCATTCTTGATTTCTTTAAATTTTGTCCCAAGTTAGACATATCTGATAAGAAGAAAACTTCCATCAATTAAAACACAATTTATAGGAGTTTTTATTATACAGTTGACCCCTGAACAATGGGGGGTTAGAGGCACTGACCCCCTGCACAGTTAAAATTCCCCATATTACTTTTGACTCCCTACGAACTTAATTTCAAATAACCTAATGTTGACTGGAAATTTACCGGTAATATAAATACAATATTAATACATATTTTGTATGTTAAACATATTATATGCTGTATTCTTACAACAAAGTAAGAGAGAGTACCGATGTTGTTAAGAAAATCATTTGGAAGAGAGAACACATTTACAGTACAGTACTGTATTTATCCAAAAAAAAATGCATGTAAGTGGACCCACATAGTTCAAACTTGGGTTGTTCAATGGTCAACTTTAATTACATTATAGTAAGACAAGAGAGTTCTAATTACAATCTAACTTGCAAATAATTTATTAAAAATGCATACAATGAAATTGATATAAACTTTAAGTAAAGACCCTTCCATAACTAAAGCAGCATTTTTTGTTTCATTTATCTAAAGTCACACAATATTTTCAAGTGATTTGGGCTATATCTATCCTTACTGATTCTCCCCCCAAAAAGATTCAGAAACGCCAACCAAACATCACATTATTAACACCATTTTGAGATAATATATTAATGATCATTATATTTTAGAAATTATATTTTTCTAAGGAACATCACCCACTCCTACTAAGCAGTTTATCCATTCCACTGCCAACAGACAGTATGAAGTCTGAAGACTCTAACTTTGAAATCACTCAAACCGTGGTTGAAGTGTTAAGAGTTTCTAGATATGCTTTTTCTGGTGAGTTATTTAATCTTGATTTGTTTCCCCCAACAACAAAAGGCATTTAGTGAGAGTACATAGTAAGTTTTAGACTAAAAAAATCTCTAAAGTGCCTAGCACATGATAAAAATTAAAAGTACCAACTAATAATATTAAATCATTTTTAAACACACATTTTTAAAATATCAAAATTGAGGGGCACCTGGGTGGCACAGCGGTTAAGCGTCTGCCTTCGGCTCAGGGCATGATCCCGGCGTTATGGGATCGAGCCCCACATCAGGCTCTTCTGCTATGAGCCTGCTTCTTCCTCTCCCACTCCCCCTGTTTGTGTTCCCTCTCTTGCTGGCTGTCTCTATCTCTGTCAAATAAATAAATAAAATCTTTAAAAAAATCAAAATTGAATTGTGAAAGGAGCCAAGTTTATTTTAGTGTTTCTTCAAATTCTCATTTGTTTAATCTTCATACTTTGGCTATTTATCTTTTTCATGTTGTAATGGCCTGTCTTTCACTGGGAGGGAAATAACTTTCTTAAACTCTTCAAAGTGTATTAGCTTAGTAGCCTATCTATTTTATGACCAGAATGTTTGTACAGGTTGTGTTTGCAAATTAACCTTTCAAGGAAAAACATATGCCTTTTAATTTAGTATTTATTTGTGACTGATGACTTTTGCTTAAGAGGTGATTTTATCTGAAGAGATACCACTAATTTAAGCAAACAAGGGTGATGCTATTTTCAGGCAAATTATATGATCTTGCATATCTCAAATTAGAAAGGGTGAAAGCTAATCCATCATATAAGGCAAACCTATCCTATTATCTGTAGAAAACAGGTATTTCTAAGGACTAGTAAAGACAGAAAAACAGAAAAGGGGACTATAAATATAAAATACTCAAATTACAATTGAAATCTTACATTTGAAGTGCTTCCTTGGAAAATTTTGTTACACAATTCCAGATTCAACCTAAGACCTTCAAAGGGGTTTAACAGCAACAAACATGAGTAACCCTATTCTAAATTGCTATTTCACGTAGATATGCTAATTGGGAAAAGATATATGCAGGGAAATAACAAGAGGCAAAATTTGCGTTTGAATAGGGAAGATACCATTTATGTATTTTAATTCAAAGTATCACTTTGCTATCTGCTAAAATGTACAAATGTATACTGTAAAATTAGTTAGAAATTGCCCTATTTTTAAATGGCTGACTTATTTCAAGGAAATTAATGTACTTCTCAGTGCTACAAGGCACAAATAAAAGTATTAATTTAGAATTCTATTCATAACATAGCTTATTGTATATATTATTTTCAGCTAGCTACAAAATTGCAATTTTACTGGCACATACAATGAATAGAAGGTATTATTACAGTTTAATTATCTTTGTTTAATCAAGTAAAAAACACCATGTCCAAATGTTGTCTTCTTCACCTACAGAAACTTAAACTATATACTGTGGGCTCTGATTTTACAATGATGTCCCATTAAGATTTTGTTAGGATTTAAACAATATTTAATCAAAAAATTTATAATTCTGCCAAAGAGAAATCCTAACAAAATTATCTAAAGCCAATATACACATGAATAGAAACAATACATGTTTACATTACTTCTGCTGTTCGACCTATCTCTTCCACAACTATACACATAGAGATAATCTGTTGCAGAAAACTAAAGTTCCATGAAAATTAATAAAACAATGAAAGAACATATATACTGATGAACCACTGGAAAGTTGCTTTTTGTTATAGATTTTTAATAAAATGTTCAGTATATCAAATCAATTATCTTCCTTCCTATACCCTGAAGTAGTTATTAATAACTCACCTGTTCAAATAAACATACACATTTATACACATGTATTCTCTTTTTAATTAAAAATATATCAAGTCTACTTTCTGCATTATGTATACTAACCTATTATAGGACACTCATATTACATAATTTATTGGAGGATATAATCTTCTGTCTTGAGTTTTGATACTACCTGCAACACTGATTATCACATCCTTTTTGACATATGCTCATATATTTTTATTTTTTTTCTTTCTCTGATTTTCAGGATCTTATTAGGGTAAAGTTAGTTGCTATAATAAGTGAGCAACAACATATTAGTGGCTTAACCCAATTACAGTTAATTCCTCACTCATGTAATGATACCAGGTGAGTAGAAAAAAAGAAGGCAGCCTCCTATGTGTAGTCATTCAGGGACCCAGGATCACTAAATTTCTCTTGTCTTCTACATATGTCTTCCAAAATTTCCCTGAGGATATCTTTTATTACAAACCAACCAGAAGCTGAAAGGGCATGGATGATTACCTATGGAAGATATTTACAATCTAGGTTTGAAGGAGCACATACCCTTCCATAGCTAGACCTCAGCCATATAAACACCTTTATTAGCAAGGAAACAGGGACATGTAATCTTTGTCAGTGAATCTGAACAATTCTAAATGGGAGAACAAGAAATACAAGTTTTTGTGGACCATTTTATTCAAAGTTTAATAGGAAAAAGTTGATATATTCCAGGAAATTTGAAATATATCTCATTCCCTACAAGAATGCATAAAAATGCCTTTTTCCTTGTATTTTAATTAGCACTGGGTATTGTCAATAGTTCACACTTCTGTCCAGTGTATTACATGGGTGAAAAGTGTTATATGTTGCATTTTCAGTCTACTAGTGAGTTTGTGTATGTCTCATTTTTAAACAACATTTGCATTTCTTATTCTGAAATTCATCTCTGTATCCTTTGCCTAATTTTCCAATTTATATAAATATATATTTTTAATTTTGTCCATGAAAAAGTTGTAAATTAGAACATTTATTCATTTTCAGTCATATAGGACACACATACTTCCAGTGTATTGTTTACATTTATTTCATTTTAATTATAGATTCCATATTTCTGAAATAATATAAATTAAGTTGTAAATAATCATTGAAAATGTAATGTCAATAATTTATTCATTGTACTAATATGGCCTCTTGATAAAAACTTTTGTAGGAGATGTTCTATGGCTAATTTTATTTGGGCATGCTCAGGGCTTTCTGAGCAAAAAGCACTGGCACAGAAAGAATGATTAAATGAACAGACAGTTTTCCAATGAAGACATACAAATGGCTAACAGACACATGAAAAAATGTTCAAAATCATTAGCCATCAAGGAAATTCAAATCAAAACCACACTGAGATACCACCTTATGCCAGTTAGAATGGCAAAAATTAACAAGGCAGGAAACAACAAATATTGGAGAGGATGTGGAGAAAGGGGATCCCTCTTACACTGTTGGTGGGAATGCAAGTTGATACAGCCACTCTAGAAAACAGTGTGGAGGTCCCTTAAAAAGTTAAACATTGAGCTACCCTATGATCCAACAATTGCACTACTGGTATTTACCCCAAAGATACAGACATAGTGAAGAGAAGGGCCATATGCACCCCAATGTTCATAGCAGCATTGTCCACAATAGCTAAATTGTGGAAGAAGCCGAGATGCCCTTCAACAGATGACTGGATTAAGAAGATGTGGTCCATATATACAATGGAATATTACTCAGCTATCAAAAAGAACGATTTCACAACATTTGCAGCAACATGGAAGGGACTGGAGGAGATAATGCTAAGTGAAATCAAGCAGAGAAAGACAATTATCATATGGTTTCACTCATTTATGGAACATAAGAAATAGGAAGATCGGTAGGAGAAGAAAGGAAAGAATGAAGGGGGGGTAAACAGAAGGGGGAATGAACCATGAGAGACTATGGACTCTGGGAAACAAACTGAGGGCTTCAGAGGGGAGGGAGGTGGGGGATTGGGATAGGCCGGTGATGGGTATTAAGGAGGGCACATATTGCATGGTGCACTGGTTGTTATACACAAGTAATGAATCATGGAACATTACATCAAAAACTAGGGATGTGCTGTATGGTGACTAACATAACATAATAAAAAATTATTATAAAAAAAAGAATGATTAAATGGCCCTACACCTTGGAAGTTAGAGATAGTAAATTTCCCCAGAGCCATTTGCTCCTATTCAAATGGTAATAAAGTTTAGAGGTAACTTTCTGATCCCCCTCAGTGCCAATTGCTTACATTCCAGGGCAGAGACCTTCTTCTTTCACCCAAGGGAAGATTTGTTCGTACTCCAGAGGAAAAACAAACAAACAAAACAAAAAAACACACAAGATGGCAACCCTTCCTTCAGAGGGACGGATAAGTATGCTACCAGCTTCTAGGTGAATTCAGAGTTTTCTAATTTCAGAGTCCCTCTCCCCTGATTCAAACTCTCAATGCATGCAGGCGTCATCTGGCTCTCACCATGCCACGCTGTGGGGATTCAGATTCCGGGCCTGGGGAACTGACTTAAGCTTCTCTGTGAGTAAAAGGTCTCTCCCCTGATCTAGAGGTTTGCGTGTGTTGGGTAATATCTCATAATCTGTACAGTTTCAGACTTAAACTTTACCATGTTTTCTCTCTTTTAGAAAATAAATGGTAAAAAGAACATCATTCCTATCTAATTAAAGTACAAGGCAAACTCCCATTCCTCATACTAAAATTAGTACTGTTACCTTATATGTGATAGCCCCATATGTTTTAATTCCATTTGTAATTTAACACCCTACAATAAAAGAAAAAAATTGATATATAAGTTAACTTAATAATAGCAATTTTGATTTGAAGAACAGCAATATAAAGCTAGAAAAGTGGCATAGATATAAGAGATAGGAAATTCTCAGGACTTGGGACACCAATAAAACTTTAATTTTGTTTTGCTCTTTCCACTTTCTTTAAAAGACCATTTTTGCACTTCTAAGAGGTTTATATTACTTTTTATATACCAAACTCACAAAGCCATCTGTGATTTTCTTCTTGTACTCCTTAAAAATATTCTCCTGGCATCTAATCAGAAACTAATTTATACTATGGTTGAGTCTTATATTTCCAGTAAATTTTTTTAAAGAACAAATTAGCATGGTTATCTAAACTGGACCGTAGTTCATCCCTTTGCGAATAATGAGGAATCACTAAATATATCCAGGTCTTTAAAGTGAAGTCAGAATGAGTCCAAGAAATAAGCTGAATGTCTAATAGCTCCTTGTAGAGTTGGATAATCTTCTTTGAACACACCTAATTGCCATAAGTGGAACATTCCTGCTGCCAGCTACATTAGGTGAGTTTATACTTAAAATTTGTCCTTTCAGAGCTCTCATAATAACCAAGAATAATACAATGAGCTTTAGACTCCAGAGTATAACAGAAAAACAAATTGTTTGAAGTAGCACAGAGAGAAAAGTGACATTGCTCCCAATCAGTCTTGTGAGATCCTTGGACACAGCCAACTGTCTACACCTATGTTTCCACCCTCACAGGTCTATGCTAAGGGCTATCTTTGGGAGGTTTATTTCTCAATACTCCAAACTAGGCCAAAATTGTCTTGCGCTATGTATCTCCAGTGCACTATAGCTAGTGAAGTTATATATAGCATTGCGTAATTCATATTTGATAAGGATTAAGTACTAATTACATAATTTAGAGGACACACTAAAACTGGTACCATTTCAGGGTTATAATCATGACTGCATGATCTTCTAAATTAATATACATATATATAATGTGTATATATAATACACTATTTTTATATATATATATATATATATATATATATATATGTTCTGTTAAAGCTGAATGTTTCCAATACCCAGTCCTTCTAGTAGAAAGTCAATGAAAACTAAATATGCACATCTTTTCTATTCTCCAAAAAGTTATTTTCCATTCTCTGTCTTACATTTCTTTTAGAATTTCCTAAATGTTTAAATGCCAAAGATAAGTATATTGAAGATATGTATATGTGCATGTATAACATAAGTCCTTAGCATGCTAAGGGTATTGACCACTAAATGTTTGGTCAGTGTTCATTTGTTCTGAGAAATATGTTCCTTGTTTCAAAACTCTGATGAGTATTTAATCTTCATATGGAAACCTTGCCCACGTTATGCAAATATTTCCTGTAATTTTCCTATATCACAGTGTTGTGTGATCATTTTCATGCATAAGATTTTCTATCAGATATAGTAAAGACTTTTTTAGGGTTTTAGAGAGAGGAAATTATGAAATGGAAACAAATGTTTTTGGACATATTCTCTGTGCTGGACACTATACAAAGTGTGTTACATAGATTATTGTAAGAGTCTTTGTAATTGTATTATTATATTCCCTCTTTTTAGGAAAATAAAGCTTAAAATTGTCACCAAACTGGAATCAAACTTTGGAACCTTGACTCCAGAAACTCTTTCTGTCATCTTTTCTTAAAGAATTAGTATAAATTCTTAGTTTATGGACATTTCCTGTTATAATTTTACAACATTTTTACTACTCTACATTGAAATTCTTACCTTAGCAGGTTGAAATACCCAGATAATGTAGGACCATTTTTTTTGTTCAATATGCAACAGAGTGAGACTTCTTAAGATAGTTACAGACTGCTGATAAAATTAGTTAAAATCTAAATTCAGAGCATTTAGCTTTTATGACATAATTGTTGGCTTGGACTTAGAATAACTTGCAATCAGTTGGTAGAATTACAAGTGAAACAATTGGGTACAAGTGGTGATGAGTGATAAGAATCATAGCTATAGACAGTGAACTCATAAAAAGTTAAAATACTGCTACTGGTTTTTTCTGTATATCTGAAACCCTCAGAAGGAAGAGGGCAAAACAGTATTTTCTGGAACACATGGATAATGAGCCAAACTGAGGCTCTCTCCAACTAGGAATACTTTAACCCCATCTTACCTCATTTTGGGCTGACATTGTATATCAATCTCTCTAGGAGCAATAAAATTACCTGGAAGTACATGCATACGTGTGTTTCTTTTTAAAAATGAAAAACAGAATAATCATAAACAGATCACTTACATGTCCACTACTGGATAGTTTCTAGAGAACAGAAATACATTTTTACAAATTTATTGCCACTTTTAGGTACTCATCGAGACTTGTTATTCATTCAGAAAGTCAAAAAAAATATTTAAACCCCATATTTGACTTAAGGATCCCTATACTTTTGAAAAATTTGTTTTAAGATGCATGAGACACATTTTACCATGTGTGACCTAGAGAGATTTATTCTGTGTTTTGGTTTGGTACATTAGGTTCTAAGAAATGTCTGAGTTACCTTAGCTAGTTGATAAAAGTACAATTAAAAATGTAGGTGATAAGTAGTAGGAGATAACACTGCATCTAATAAAACTTGGGTCAAATAAAATTATTGCTGGACCTATGATGTTACTGGACTCTACAGTTTGATATCAATAATATCTAACTATCTTGAAGTTATGTTGTCACCTGTACAATAAATTATATAGTAAAAATATTATGAAATGTTAAAGTATTATAAAAATTTACTCTGCTTGTTGTTAATAAAGTCCATGATATTTGATTTAGATGATAAATAATTGCTTTCATGGTATCTGAGTTAGGTGCTAAAAATATTTAGTAGATAATAGGCCTTCTGTCAAAACTCATCAGATACTCTTTGAACCTATGAATTTCTAATTCATATCACCTCCTCCTGGGCTGATTAATTGAAAACCATTGAGCTGAAATATTGTTGCTCTTCCTCTCTGTACCACTGTTTTATACACATGATTTGATCTGCATAAGAGGAAAAAATCCACCACAGATACTATTTCAAAAGTGGAGCATATAAATAAAGTAAGGCCATATATTGAGGACCTAATTAATCAACTAAATAATCCCAGCCAAAGTAGAAAACATATAAAAGAGGTTTTTTTTCTGTGTGTGTGTTTCTCTTTAAAAGACTCTCAAGATTTATATTTATTCATTGTCTGATCTAATAGCTTACAGAATACATAACTCCTGCAGATCAATACAACAATTTACAGACCTGTCACAGTATATGAAAGAAAAATCATTTAAATTACTCAAGCACTCTTATAGGAAGCACTTTCAAATTTAAATAATAGATTCCAACCAAAAGACAGGTTTGTCAAACGCATTTTTTAAGCATCTAATGACGGTTTCTTATGAATTATAGCACAAGGTGGAAGGCTCATCTTTTTAGTAAAAGCAATGTTCACATAAAATTATTTCAAGTTTTAATTAATGTTGTACATTTGACGCACTTTTAAGGCTTCTAAAACTCATAGAACAGTCAATGAGGATGTGTTGTTCTAAGCTCCACTTTATAAAGCATTAATATGAATTTCAGAGAGCTTTATTAACTTGCTCAAATTCATAAGACCATATACGTGGAAGATTTAACACTGATATCTAGGGTTTCTCAATCCACAATCAATAATCTTTTGTTTTACCACATTAAATATTTCTGTCACATTAAACAGAATGTATAGTAGTCATCTTCAACATGGAAATGCATTTGAACACAAAAATGATATACTTATGACTCTTTCAAAAAGGAATTCAAAATCCTATTTGTAGGATTTGTAAGTAGGAACACAATGTAAATATGGCCGAGTAAAAACAATACCAACGAAGAAATAGTAACGTAGAAACTTTAACAAATGAAGAAAAAGAAAAAATAAATGAAGAAAAAGAGAATATAAGAAATCTATCTAAAGGTATCCAGTTATGGTCATTCATTATAGTAGTTCATTACTTTGCATAATATCAAAGAAGTCCAACACTTTCTGCCTGATACAATGTCTTTAAATATGTAAGTCCATAATTACTATCTTTGTATAACAATATTAATTGTATAGAAATAATAAATTCTATGGTGAAACTCTTCAGAATAAACTGGCTTATATTCAAAGATAAAAAGTCATCTGGATTTATTTCTTTTTATTCCCAAGAACCTGCCAATGAGCCACTAATGAAGAATAAATAAAAAGAAGTAAGTAGAGGAGGAGGAGAAAGAGGGATGATAGTAGAAGGGCAGAGGAGAAAAGAAAGAGAAGGAAGAAGGGAAGGAAGGGAGGGAGAAAGGACCAAAATGGTAGAGAGATCATTAGTCAACTAGATTTTTCAACAAGTATAATTATCCCAGAAAGCTTTTGGAATACTGGTGATTGAGAGGTGGGGGGAAAGATGAATCTCTGCACTATATATGAGAAGACAACAATGCAGATGACTTGAACTGTCTGCAAAGCTTCTGAAACTCAGGACTCCCAGGTACCAAGGAGCAAGGGGTAGACTGAGATGTGGGTATGTGAAAGGAGCTTTCACTGAATGTACAGAAATGGATCTATAAATCAAACCCTTTGAACCATCCACATCAGCCACACATTACCAACAAAAACATTAAAAAGAGAGAGGAGAGAAAATGGAAGTGAGGACTAGGAAAAGGATAATTCCATGGTGCTTTTCATGCTTGAAGAGTCACTAGACTTAAAAAGTGACAACCAAGTACACAGGGCAAACCTTTTTAAAAAAAAAATAACTACACATTAGCAAATATTGTGAAACTATATAACACCAATGATGTTATTAAACACCTTAGAAATCTCAGATGCCTCTAAAAATTTCAGAGAATAGGTTACCTACACAAGAGCAAGATTAGAGTTCTCACCAGCAAACCTAGACAATTGAACAATACCTTTGCATTTCTAAAGGAAAGTGACTTTTATCTAATATTCTACACCAAATCAAAATATTTTTTCCTATGGGAGGACTTAGAAAACTGGAACAATAGCTTACAGAAACCTCCAGGAGAAAACACAAACTTCAACAGACCAGCTGATTACATGAAAAGTTTGAGGACATACTATGTACAAAATAAAGTAAAATCATACATACACACACACACACTATTCTCTACATGAGAAAGTGTAATCTTTGGCTGTGAGCACCATTTACAGAAAGGGATTGGAAATATTTTATTCAATTCCATGATTTATATTTGAGCTATAGACCAGTAGTTCTTTTTTTTTCCATAATAATATTTTTATTAGACCAGTAATTCTTAACACTGTCTTCAAAGCAATTAAATTAGAATGTTTGGTATCAGTGCCCAGTCATGAGCTTATTTGTAAAAGTGCTCTAGATTTTTCTGTTATGTAGTTAAGCTTGAGAAACACTCAAAAGAAAACATAAAATACAGATAAAACACAGATATCAGTCTTAAGATTTCAGAAGAGGAAGTAAAACTAATTTTTTAAAATTATGAAGAGAAAAATGAAGATGACGGGCTAAGAGTCGAAAGTGAAGAAGTATGCCAAAAGAAAGTGCTGAAGGTCATACCCATAAGGCCATTCACTGACTGGGTCTCTCCTGATCGGTCAAGAGTTCAGAATCCACTCTACATAATTTGTGCACCATATAAGTTGTTAAAAACTTTCAATACTAACCTTTAGGCATTAATATTCTCACCTAGCAAAATATGAAATTAATACATTCTCTTAAACTCTAATAGAAAACACGTAAAAACAGGTAGAAAACGCTATTTAAAGTTGCAAAACTAACATAAGAACTATAATTAGTAGTAACTATATTGGAAGAATGTGGAAAGAGTAAGAAAGGAGTGGTTTAAGTAAGTTTACATATTATTGTCTAAAATATTCAAATAAAGAACCTAGTAAATAATTATTGCTGATTTAGATTTAAAAATTAGCTAGGGTTTAAACATGTTTGCCTTTTAAGAAAGGGAACTGGGATGAACAAGTCAGGAAACAACTAATGTTGGCGAGGATGTGGAGAAAGGGGAACCATCTTACACTGCTGGTGGGAATGCAAGCTGGTACAGCCACTCTGGAAAGCAGTATGGAAGTTGCTGAAAAGGTTAAAAATGACCCTATGATCCAGAAATTGCACTACTGGGTATTTACCCAAACAACACAAAGATAGTGATCCAAAGGGACACCTGCACCCCAATGTTTATAGTAGCAATGTCCACAAGAGCCAAACTATGGAAAGAGCCCAGATGTCCATCGACAGATGAATAGATAAAGAAGATGTGGTGTGTGCATGTGTGTGTGTGTGTACATACACACACAATGGAATATTACTCAGCCATCAAAAGAAATCTTACTATTTACAACAACATAGATGGAACTAGAGTGTATTATGCTAAGTGAAATGAGTCAATCAGAGCAAGACAATTATCATATGATCTCACATACATGTGAATTTAAGAAACAAAACATAGGATCATAGGGGAAGAGAGGAAAAAATAAAACAAGATGAAATCAGAGAAGGAGAAAGCCATAAGAGACTCTTAACTATAGGAAACAAACTGAGGGTTCCTGGAGGGGAGGTGGGTGAGGCGTTGGTGTAGCTGGGCGATGGGCATTAAGGAAGGCTTGTGATGCAATGAGCACTGGGTGTTAAATGCAACTGATGAATCACTGAACTCTACCTCTGAATCTAAAAATCCACTATATGTTACTTAATTGAATTTAAATAAAATAAAATTTAAAAAGGGGAACTGGGGCTGTAAAGTGAGTCTTTCATTATAAACCTACACTCAGGTTTTTAACAATGTGCATAGACTAATTAAATGGAAAGCATAGCTTAAATATTATATACTGAACCTAATTTGCAGATTAAAAATAGGAAGTTATTTGAAACTTAATCAGTCATTGTATAAGGAGTCTGAATGTGAATTAATGCAAAAATGTTGCAGCATATGTGGGCAGAAACAGAAGCACTTCTGATCCACTTAGCATGTACAAGAACTGATCATGCTCCTCTAATGCACTGCCATTTTTTTGTGAGTCATTTCTCTGCATGGCCATTACTAACATATAATAAAATGTGCTTCCTCTGCTTGGAGAATTCAACCCCAAGAATTACAAAAGGTTTATGATTTCATCGTATTATTGGTATCCTTCAGTATCCTGGTTCTTTTGCCAAGGAGAAAAATTTCATGTAAAGCAAAAGATCTCTTCTATAGGGTTGTGAAATGATCTTTCTCATTTTCTTCTCAGTTGTGATTTCTATTAAACCAAAGATGGACATGATGAAATTGTTTGCTTTTCTGATGATGGTTGCTTTGGTACAGACATTCCTAATTTCTTGGTTACTTGTAAAGATATTATGACTTCTAATACAGTATAATTACTTTTACTTGTAAAAAGACTGGAATACAGCAGGGATATATAACTGAGGACAGAGGCTTGGGGAGACCGGCTTTACTAAAAATTGTTTAAAAAATTAGCTGATTGAAAAAATATACCCAACTCGGGTGAGAAGTAATTTTCTGGCCAAATCATTTAAGTCCTTGTAGAAAGAGATAGAGAGAGATAGAGAGAGATGGACAGAGAGAGAGAGAGAGAGAGCATATTATCAAAAAAAGAAACAAAATTCCCATCTAAGCCAATACCTGAAGGAATAGCAAAAAAGATTACCATTCTCATACCCTCCTCTCTTATCAACCAAAGCATTGGCACTCAACTGATTTTCTTTGAATTCTATGACAACTCATTCTCAAGTCTTTTTTGCTAATCCTAATTCTCCCTTTAAATTCTGGCAACACTGATGGCTGCATTCTAGATCTTTCTGTATCACTCTGGATTCTCCCTAATAATCTCTCCAGTATGATGATTCCCTTTGGATATAGTTTTTCTTTGAGTATTGCTGACTCTAAAACCATTTCTTAAAATAGCTAGGCTCATGTAATCCTTTTACTTACATCTTGGATGTATATCAAATTTATTATCTGAAAATTAACGCCTTTACATTCTTAAACCAATAAAAACCTAAGTTTTGTTGATTTCACCTGTTGAATATTTCACAATTTTGTTTCCTCCTCTTCACTGTCATTATCCTGCCTGAGCCATTTTCATCTATCACCTGAACCAATGTAAGAACTTTCTACCTGGTCTTTCTGATCCATTCCTATGTGGGACTTGCCCATTTACTCTCATTTGTAGCCAAACTATGAAATACAAATTTTATATATGTATGTAGAATTCTATATATTTATATGTAAAAATTTCCTAATATTAGAATACACACACACACACATGCACATATTCCCTTTATAATGCAAAAAAACAATGGAAAAAAGCGAGTGGAAGGTATTTGTTGTTGCTGCTGCTGTCATTGTTTTTAAAAATACAAAACGACTATTTTAAACATTCGAGTGGCAAGAAAGGAGAAGGGAGATTAATAGATAGAATATGGAAATCATTTATACGGTAAAAAACAAAGGCTTGAATTAAGACAAGAAGAAAAAGAAGGAGACATTTTGATTCATAGATGACAAACTGATGGCAGATAAAACATGGCTGATCAAGGAGGAGTTGAATATAATGAACATTTCTCACTGGAAACATCACTTCTATGGATGCTTTGGATTAGCAGCAGATTAAAGGCATGGAGGTAAATGACCATCTTGGCTTTAGTCCTCTGCATTTGCACCATTTCTGGTAAATTTAACATGCAGGGTGAAAATTGGGTTTGAAACTCAGGGGAGAATCAGATCTAAAATTACAGACTTGACAGCTAGTAGAATTTTGGCAATTAAGGTCATGAATGCTTTCCTCCAGTAGGAGCATATTATAAGAGAAAACTAAAATTGCAACCTTGAGGAATACCAACAAATTAAGAGTTTGTGGAAGAAAAGATCTAAAATGGGAGATTAAAAGTTGGAAAATAATTCATATAATGAAAATGAAACTTTTTTTTTTTGGTAGCATCCAAGGGTAGAGGGGGAAAGCTTGTGCAGGAGTGGATAAGAATTGAAGATGCAGAGTCAATTTTCTGAGTTTAATGATGATGATGATGAAAGACAGTAACAGATTAAGTAAGTGGCGACATGTAGAACTTTTTCTTCCCTGAAAGCTGATTGTAGTTTCTCTTGATTACAATCCTGCAGCTGGCTACCTGTTGGGTATGCTCAATCCTTGATGCCCACCCACAGATCTAGAGCTGCTCAGCCAGAGATTTTTTCTATTTTCAGGTCTTTTGCAGAAAATCAGTGATGAGAATTTGATACCAACATCATTTTTAAAAAATAGATATAAAAAGTGTTATTTCTAAAGCAAATAGCTTCAGTAAAAAAAATCCTGATTCTTGGAACTCTAGGCCCTTATTTATCATGTGATCCACTTTACTGAATGAGGGCTTTAATTGCATGCCTTATTAACCAAATCAGTTTCAAATGGTGTTTGTTTTCCAACATTTTCATCAGGCCATAGAAAAAACTGAGTATGTACATTTTATGCCAGATTTTTTTCCTCACAAGAGTTAGAGAAATTTCTATAGATAAAGTTGCATTTTACATTCCTAGCTTTATCTGCTTTTTGAGAATACAATACAAAAATATTTTTAACAGAAAAAAATGAATGTTTTATTAGATTCTGCAATCTTCATCTTTCTCCAACCAGTGAGTAAATCTAAGAAAAATTTAAGAAAAGCCAATGTGTTAAAATTATTTGAGCAAATAATAACTAGCATAGTGCAAACATTTTTTCATAACCTTTTCCTTAAAAAACAAAAACTTTATCATTCCATGAAATTACAATTTCAGTCTCATTTAGTTGAGCTATCAAATTTGATATATTATCAAATATATCAAGCATTATTATATTAACTAAAGCACTAGAAATAAGGATTCACTTTTCCAATTTTTGTTTTTTATAACCTATTGAAGGATCCCTCAGAATCCTTGAGGATATCCTTAGAATTTCCTAAACAGAAGGATTCTTGAGAACCCATAATAAAAACAGAGAAAGGAATACAAATAACCAAATGCAGAAGGGTTACCTACATCTCTTCTTCTACTCAGCTTCTGTGTTAAAAGAGGAGTTCAGGTCTCCTCCAGATGCTTCAGAGCTTTTAATACTCTCTTTACCCAATGGAGTAACAGAATTATTTAGTATGGGGAAGGCAAAAACATAATTTTCCACTTGGGGGAAGGACCTCTTAACCACACTTCTCAAAACAAAACAAAATCAATTTAAATGTTCTCATGTGTGAATATGCTTCCACAAAACCCTGGAAAATTGAAGTGTTCAAAAAAGAGGGAGTGGGAGAAATTGCAAATGCTGCTGAGCGTTCAGCAACTGGAAAGCTAAAATTGGACTTGGTGTTGTCAAAATTTAGGCCATAATGGACACTGATTAAACAAGCAAGCAAACAAAAACACAGGAGTAGGATCTGTTCCAGCCTGAAAATACCAAGTTTACAAAATGTACATGTCTTAACAGTTCTTGAAGATTTTTAAGGAGTGTTTCAGAAGGTACTTGACCAAACTTACCCTAATAACCTTGAGGAAAGAAATTGTCTCCCCACTATTTCTTCCCCTACTTTCCCCCTCATCTTTTCAAATATAATTTCAGAAATAACTGTATTAGGGCCTACTGCTCCTGGGAATAACTGTTGCCGTCTATAACTTACTCAGGGAAAAGTTGTATGTAGATGCTGAAAAATTCCTCCCTTCTCCTTATTTGGGGAGGAAACCATCCTCCTTGGCAATAATTAAGTGAAAGTACAGTCAAGTCAGCAAGTTGAGATAAGTGCTACAATCCCAGTTCTCCTTCCAAAAGGATGAGCTCTGCTGTCTCCGTCCAGAAAGTCATTCATACAGAGATGCTGAAATGAGACAGTGTGTCTTACTGTCTGAATTATTCACACTCACTTGTGACTGTGGCAGTAGTAGAAAGACAAGTCTATGAGGGATCAAGAATTCTTCATGCTTTCATTCTGAGTGTGACATGTTAGTTACACAAAGCCAGAAACCCTGCCTCTGTTCCCTCTGTTTAATCCATCCAAGATTTCCTTTCCTCCCCCCTTCCTGCCAAGGGTCTTACAGTGACATTGCTGTTCTGGACCAGACAAGAACTGCTCGTAGTCACTTTCTTTTTAAGATTTTATTTATTTATTGGTCAGAGAGGGAGAGAGAGAGAACACACAAGCAGGGGGTCAGCAGGCAGGAGAAGCAGGCTCCCTGCTAAGCAAGGAGCCTGATGAGGGACTCAAGTCTAGGACCCTGGGATCATGATCTGAGCCACAGGAAGATGCTTAACTGACTGAGCCACCCAGGCATCCCTGCTCTTAGTCACTTTCTACTGCCATATTGCTATAATATGGACAGAGTCCAAGACAATGTTATTTGAATACTGTGGAGTATTTCTTCTGAAACAATGAATATATTTGTTTTATGTGACCAAAATAGCTATATATCTTTTTAAATTTACATTATAATATGTCTATTGCATCTCTTTTTTATTCCAAGTCCTTTTACCTATTAGTTCTTAGTTCTGACAGAGCATATTTTTTCAACTACTCTTTGCTTATTTTTTATATTTCTAAAATAATATTAGTCCTATTTAATTTCATTCCTCATCAACTACTAGAATTTTCATAATACTTAATATCATCACAAGAACATATTCCCTAAAATAACTTCATAACCTGAGCAACTTCTTTTACAGAGCTATAACAGAAGCTGTTTCTCCTCATATCTAAAATTCCTTTTTTTTTTCAAGTAGGCTCCACACTGGGCTTGAACCCACATCCCTGAGCTCAAGACCTGAGCTGAGATCAAGAGTCAGATGCTCAACCGACTGAGCCAGCCAGGCATCCCTCTCATCTAAAATTCCTAGTCATTGCCAACTATTATAGAGTCTTAGCAGTATTGTTTTATTTTTTAGGGAAGTCATTTGAATTTTTATTTAAGTTTTAACAATCTAAAGTATTTTTTCAATTATCTTTATATCCTCTTGTATTTTCCCAACTTTTTGTTTTAACAAAACAAAACAAAAAAACAAAGAAAACCCACACAACTTTAATGTGACCCAAACTATGCTCCACTGTGAACCAGCCTTTGTTATCATGGATATATGTAAAGCACTAATACCCTTGGCATCACATTGTTTGGGTTCAAATCCTGACTCTAGCAATTAATATCAGTAAATTAGGGAATTTACTTAACTTCTGTAAGTAGCGGGTTTTGTATCTTTAAAATAGGGAGACTTATCAGCCCTATGAAGTTTGGAGATTACATTTGATAATTTACATAACCTGCCTAACATCTGGCAAATAATCAATACAACTTTTGCAGAGTCTTAGCTTTGTATTAATTATCATGTTCATAACCCTGTTTTTTCACTTTATATTGAAAGAATCGGTCTGTGTCTTGGGATTCTAATTGCCTGCAGGGCAGGAACCTGGTTGCATCTATCTCTGTACTATCAGTATGAATAGGCATGTGTTTTTTATGTATACTGCTTTTACCTTCTGTTGTACAGCTTAGAGGTAAATTCAACTAATATTAGACAAGTGACTAAATGCTTTACAAATGAAGCTCTTTTTCTAAGCTAGCCAATTTCTTTTTAAAGATTTTATTTATTTGACAGAGAGAGACAGCCAGCGAGAGAGGGAACACAAGCAGGGGGAGTGGGAGAGGAAGAATCAGGCTCCTAGCGGAGGAGCCTGATGTGGGCCTCGATCCCAGAACACAGGGATCATGCCCTGAGCCAAAGGCAGACGCTTAATGACTGCGCCACCCAGGCGCCCCAAGCCAAATTTTTTTTTTTTTAAAGATTTTATTTATTTATTCGACAGGATAGAGACAGCCAGCGAGAGAGGGAACACAAGCAGGGGGAGTGGGATAGGAAGAAGCAGGCTCATAGTGGAGGAGCCTGATGTGGGGCTCGATCCCATAATGCTGGGATCACGCCCTGAGCCGAAGGCAGAAGCTTAACCGCTGTGCCACCCAGGCGCCCCTTTAAGCTTTTTTTTTTCCTACCTTGAGTTGCTTTTAATCCACTTAGAGACTGACAGCTTTGAAGAACTAGTATAGCAGTCTTACCCAGCTAAATATTTGAAAACTGAACTGCAAGTGCTGAAAGTTTAGTATTTTAATACAGTTTATAATTTAGCTAGCTTTCCACTTAAATAAAGATTTCGAAAAAAAATCTAAATAGTAAGTTTATATCATTGTTAACCCTAACATTTGTCGTACAAAATCTTATAAAGCACTTAATTTGTATTCATGGACAATAACTAGATGGCTATGAAAAACAATTATTATAAGGTGGTTTATTCTTATGCTTTTAAAGATGTGGCTTCTAAGGCAAACAGTTTTCTATAATGGTGATAATTTATGTGATTAGATGTTTTCTTATACCAGGTCATGAAATTAATTTTCATCTTAATTAGTGCCCACAGCAATGATTATATTAATAATCCATTTAGCTAATTGCATTTTGTTAAGTTAGTTGTGTTGCATTTTGGGCACTGCTAATGTGCCAAGGTCAGCATGTCTCCTCATCAGTATCCAATAACCAATGAAAAGTAATAGTGAATAATATCATTTATATTTGCAAATTCTAGAATATCTGTATACTCAGATTTCCTTTACTGGTATATATCATTTTCCTTAAGAGTCTTAGGGTCAATTATCTCAGTTTCAAGTCTCCCCCACCATGACTGAAGGGCTTATTAGGACCTAACAGCCTGCCATAGGCTAACCAAATTCACAGAACACTAATTTGTTAAAGAGAAGGTCAATATATTCATTTACCATGAAAATTATAACTACCTAGATAACTTCCTCTTGTTTCCCATCAATATATTCCTTTCCCCTTAGAAGAAACTTATTTAGGAAGACAAGTTAAGGTCATGAAATTATTTTGAAGAACATGAAGTCAAAAAAGAACATGATGGAGAAGACTAAAGTGAATATTATAAAGCCATGACTCTTCAAAGGCATAAATAGTTGAGGTCCTGTTTTCCACTTGAGACAAATCATATAATACATATAAATCCTTTAAAAGATCGCAATCACTATTCTTGAAGAGTTGTAGGAATCAAAGCACCACCCTTCCAATTAGTATACTTTCTGTTTCAAGACTTTGTAACCTCAGATCTAAGTTGTAAATGACCACCGAATGAAATAACTGAGGTCTTTCCATCTTTCCCCACAGGCTATATTACCTATCTATTTAATCACTTCACTCAATTCTCTTCAAAACTTTTTTTTAAAATTGTTTCTTAACCTCACTTTCGATACATGGCAGCAAAGAAGGACCCAGTATGCTGAGTTTATCCTAAAGTGACTGAACCTGTCTGTGTACATTCCCATATCCAAGTTTGCAGAGGAATGCTTACATTGACTTTAATGGTAAAAACTTGCCATTTTTTTTTGTTTTATTGTAGTTTCTAGGACTGAAAAAGATTGGAGAGCAGAGAAAGATAAAGAAAGATAAGTTACTCTAAAATATGGGAGGAGGGTTGGCAGAAAGGATAGACAAGACATTTTCAAAGAAAATGGCAAGTGCAGCTTTTTTATGGGGATAGGAAGGCTTAATTTTTTTCCTTAATTCTTGTTTACTTAAGACTATGTATTAATTACTACACCTGTCTGCAATGTAAAACATATTTTAAAATCAAAACATGATTTTTGTATTTCTAGTTTCAGTTTCAATATGCAACATGCTTAGAAGCCATCACTCCCAACCTTAAAACAAGAAAAAGATAAACAAATTGAATACCAATATTTTCCTTAAATCAAAGAACTAAGGTCACAGGGCAAACTGTCACCTCAAAACTACACCCCAAACCAGGAAGAAAAACACACCCAGGGAGTCATTGCTATCTGCTTACTCAGAACAGAAGCTGCTAGAGCCATAAACGGGTAGAAACACATAAATGGTGATTTTGATGAATTTCTGGAGGTTCAGTGTGGAGAAAAAATCCTCTTGTCAATGGCAAGGGAAGGATAAGAGTAGTCATTGCAAAATTCTCCCAGGGACTTTTCGAGAAGCAAGGGCTACTCTCCAGGGTAAATGACTTTTCCTTTTTCTGCCCACTGGTTGAAGTCCAGTCCTCCCATTTCAGCTCCCTAGAGCCCTCTGTCTCAAAGGAAAAAAACAAAACAAAACAAAACAAAACAAAAACAAAAACAAATAACAAAAGAATCAAAGAAACTGGGTGGGGATGCAGAAGTCAGGGATGGGAATCAGAAGTGGGAGGGTGTGGATGGAGGAACACTTGTGAAATTCCCAGCCCAAAGACATTTGTTGACAAAAGGAAGAGATTTAATTGTAAGATTTTAGAAAGCTCCCCCTTATCTTCCACACTCTATCACCATACTAACAGGGCTCCAGTATAATCACAATGGATTAATACTGAAAGAGCTGTAAGGCACAAACTATAAGAAGGAATACTTAGGAAAACACAAAGTAAATATGGGACTCAAAAATAAGGGCACTAAAGGAATTTGAAGTCCCCAACACCTATAGCTATAGCAAACATTAAACACAGCCTGACTACTATACAGATTAACATGTATTCCACACTAAAGACCTATTTTACTCATTTTCCATTACTCAATACAATATGCTCATTTTCCAACCAAAAATTACAGGGCATGCTGAAAGATAAGAAAAGAAAATCCCCTGAAGAAACAAAAGCAACCATCAGAACCAGACTCACATGAGAGACAGATGTTGGGATTATAATGAAGATTACTTAAATAAGCATAATTAATATGCTAAGAGCTCTAATGGAGAAAGTAAACAACCAAGAATAGATGAGTAATATGAGCAAATAGATGAAAACTTAAGAATCAAAAGGAAATGCTATAAATCAAAACACGGTAAAGGAGATGAAAAATAACTTCAACAAGATCATCAGTAAACTTGACACGGCCAGAAATCATAGGCTTGAAAACAGGTCAATAGAAACATCCACAATTGATATTTTAAGAGGAAATTAATGAAAGCACACAGAGAGAGAGAGAGAGAGAGAGAGAGAGAATAGAACATCAAATAGCTGTGGGACAATTTTAAAAGGTGTTACATAAGCAAAATTGGAATACAGAAGGAAAAGAAAGAAAAAAATCAAAGAAGCATTTTAAGTAATAATGACCAAGAATCTCTCAAAAGTAATGATACCAAACTGTATATCCAGAAAACTCAACTGAAAAAGAAACAATTAACAAACCATCCCACATAAGAATGTTATATTTAAACTCAAGAAAATCAAAGAAAAAATATGCCCTACCTATAGAGATACAAGAATAAAAATTATAGCATACTTCTCATCAGAAACCAAGTGAGGTAGAGGAAGGTGAAATCAAATATTTGAAATGGTGGAAAAGGGACTGGAGGAAATAAACTAGAATTCTATATGCAGCAAAATGACTAATCAAAAGTGAAAAAGAAATAAACAAAAACAAGCAAAAAGTGATAGAATTCATTGCAAGCAGAATTTCCCTGCAAAACAAAACTTTTCACACAGAATGAAAATGATACAGACTAGATATGTGAATCCACAAAAAGAAAGAGTAAGCATTGAATTATAAAGGTAAAATAAAATATTTTAAACTTCTGGGGATGACAGTGGAGTAGAGGACCCTAAGATCACCTCATTCCACAGATACAACTAAATAACAGTCACATCAGTATAAATAATCCAGAAAATGACCCTGAGACTAACAGAACAAACTCCACAACTAAATGTAGAGAAGAGACCACATTCAAGAGGGTAGTAAGGGTAGAGACATGGTCTGGAGCTAAATTAACTCATGGGTCTATCCTTGGGAGGCAGGGAGTCACAGTGCAAAGAGGGAAGAAAAACAGACCCTCACACCAGGGATCACACATGGGGAAGATGAATCCCCACAACATTTGCTTTAAAAACCAGAGGGGTTGAATTTCATGAGTTCTTGCAACCAGAAGGAATTAAAAACTGGAATTTTAAAAAATGAATGGTGTTGGCTGGGGTAGAGCCCAGGAGGGCAAGAGGAAACTGAGTCCCTGCCCTTCCAGAGACAGCACAACAAAGCGACCTTGGAGATACAATACAGAAGCAACACTTTGAAAGGTGCCTGGGGAACACTGGAGAGAGAGTCAGTTTGACAGATATCCCTGGGGAAATCCATCATTAACAAGGGAGTTAGCAGGCACCATTTCCCTTCCCCACCCTCCAGCATAAACACAACTGTAGGATTCACTACCTAACTTGCTAGCACTGCCACCCCTCCCACACTTGCTTCCATCAATCCACCCTTCCAGATAGTCTGCCACTGTCCCGGCACCACAGGGCCCTTCCCTCAGAGTATTAGAGGGTGCAAAGCTTGCTAGAACCACTGCCCTGCTCTTCCAGGGATCCATCCTTCCAGACAGGCCCACTTCAGTCCCAGCATTTCTGGGCCTCTCAGGCAGAGGACTGGGGATACTCAAAGCTTGCTAACACCACAGCCCTGCCTTTTAACGCTGTGTTTCAGAGGATCCACCCTTTCCAATACCCTCTTAAATAAAACCCATGTAGGGTGGTGCCACATGCCTAGCAGTATGCAAACAACCATGTCAGTGGCCAACACAACTCCAAAGCGACTCGTGTCCCAGAGAGAGGAAAAGATAATGACACACACCAGTCAGAGGCCCCAGCAGTGGGTTGGCATCAGACAACTGGTCTGACTGCAGGCTCCATCCATCAACAAAAGGCTCTCAGGGAACAGGGAAAGTGCCTAGCAGTTTGGTGCTACTTCATCTCATGCAAATGCCTGGTCTGACTTAAGGCCAAGGCATCAACATATTGGGCCAATAACATCAAAGGACCTAAAAAACTGACCAAAACAGTCAAAGAAGCCCATTGCAGCAAACTGGACTAAAGGAAAAAGCAACGCAGCCTCATTAGTAGGGTGCACATCACATGTAAGAGACATCCCTGAAGATCCAGGTTCTAGTGAACAGGGGACACTGCATGGCAAGACATTATAGGACCTATTCTTCATAAGGCCATTACTTTCAAGTGCAGGAGACATAGCTGTCTTTCTTAATACACAGAAACACACAGAGTGGGGTGCCTGGGTGGCTCAGTCAGTTGAGCATCTGACTCTTGGTTTCGGCTCAGGTCATGATCTTGGAGTCATGGGATTGAGCCCTGCATAGGGCTCTGTGCTCAGAGCAGAGTTTGCTTGGGATTCTTTCCCTCTCCCTCCCCCTCCGCTCCTCCCCTAACTCTCAAATAAATAAATAAATCTTTAAAAAAAAAAAAAAGGAATACACAGAGAGTTAGACAAAATGAAAGACAAAGGAGTATTTCCAAATGAAAAACAAACAAACAAAAACAAGACAAAATCATAAGAGACCTAAATGAAATGGAGATAAGTAATAAGCCTGATACAGAATTCAAATTAATGATCATAAAGATACTCACTGAACTTGAGAAAATGTGGAGGACATCAGTGAGAACCTTAACAATTAGATAAAATGAACTAGAGATGAAGAACATAATAAATGAAATTAAAATTCACTAGGTGGAATAAATAGTACACTGGGCAAAGCAGAAAAACAAATCAGCACCTGGAGAAGAGAAAGTCACCAAGCTGTGGAGAGAGAAAAAAAAATTATGAAAAATGAGTAGACTAACAAACCCAGTGATACCACAACTGTAGTAACATTTGCATTCTAGGGATAGAGAAAACAAAGCAAAGGGGGGAGAAAATTTGAAGAAACAATAGCTGAAATCTCCCCAAATCTGTGGATGAAAATAGAAATCCAGATCCAGAAGGCACAAGGATCCTCAACAAAATCAACTCAAGGGGGTCCATACCAAGACACATACTAATTAAGAGGGCAAAAATAAATTATTAAGAGAGAATTTTAAAAGCAGCAAGAGAAAAACAGTTACGTACAAGGGAAACTCCATAAGGCTATCAGCTGATTATTCAGTAGAAATTTTGAAGGCCAGAAGAGAGTGGCATAATATATTCAAAGTGCTGAAAGGAAAAAATCTGCAGCCAATACTCTCTAACCAGAAATGCTATCATTTGAAATAGGAGAGATAAAGAGTTTCGCAGACAGACAAAAGTTAAAGGAATTCATGACCATTAAACCAGCCCTACAAGAAATATTAAAGTGGACTCTGAGTGGAAAAGACCTTAAGCAAGAGTAAGGGAAAAGAGGAAGCAAAAAAGCAGTAAAGAAGAAATATGTCTATAAAAATCAGTCAAATGACACAAAATAAAAGGACATAAAGTATGACACCACATAACTAAAATGTGTGTGTGTGGGGGGGAGAATGGATTCAAACTTAAGTGACAATCAACAACGCAGATTGTTATATACAGATTGTGTTATATGCAAACAAAATGGTGACCACAAGTCAAAAACCAGCAGTAGATATGTAAGAAATAAAGATAAAGGAATCTGAGTATATCTCCGTGGAAAGCCAACTAATCATGAGAAAAGAGAGCAAGGGAAGAAAGGAATGAAGAAAAGCTCGTAAAATTTAAACCATAAAACAAGTAACAAAATGGCATAAGTACATATCGATCAATAATTACTTTAAACACTAATGGATTAAATACTCCAATCAAAAGACATAGGGTATTGGAATAGATAAAAACCAAACCCACCTATATGCTGCTTACAAGAGACAGATTTTAGACCTAACAACACACACAGATTGAAAGTGAGGGGATGAAGAAATGTTTATCATGCAAATGAATCTGAAAAGAAAGTAAGGTTAGCAATACTTGTATCAGACAAAGTAGACTTTAAAACAAAGACTAACAAGAGACAAAGAGGGCACTATAAAATCATTAAGGGGACAATACAACAAGAAGTTATAACAATTGTAAATATGTATGCACCCAATAGGGAGCACCAAAATACTTAAGCAATTAAAAACAAACATAAAGGAAGTAATGGATAGTAATACAATAATACTAGGGAACTTTCACACCCTGCTTACATCAATGGACAAATTATCAAACAGAAAATCAACAAGAAAATAGTGGCTTTGAATGACAAATAGGACCAGATGGATTTAAAAGATATATTCAGAACATTTTACCCTAAAACAGTAGAACACACATTCTTTTCAAGTGGACATGGAACATTCTCCAGATACATCACATGTTAGGCAACAAAACAAGTCTCAAAAAATACAAAAAGACTAAGGTCACTCGATACATCATTTCTGATCACAACTCTATGAAATTAGAAATCAAACATAAGAAATAACATCTAAGAAGAGCACAAGTGCATCTTCATGCTAAATAACATGCTACTAAACAATAAATGTGTCAACCAAGAAACCAAAGAAGAAATCAAAAAACACATGGAGACAAATAAAATGAAAACAAGATGGTCCAAAATCTTTGGGATGAAGCAAAAGCTGTTCTAACAGGGAAGTTTATAGCAATACAGAACTACCTCAAGAAGCAAGAAAAATCTCAAATAAACAACCTTTCTTTACACCTTAAGAGACTAAAAAGAGAAGAACAAAACCCAAAGCCAGCAGAAGGAAGGAAATAATAAAGATTGGAGCAGAAATAAACAAAATAGAAGCCAAAAGTATAATAGGACAGATTGAAGAAACCAGGAGCTGGTTCTCAGAAAATATCAACAAAATTGATAAACTTTTAGCCAGAATCATAAGAAAAAGAGAAAGAAGACTTGAATAAACAAAATCAGAAATGAAAGAGGAGAAATAACCAACACTACAGAAATATAAAGGATTATAAGAATATTATGAAAAATTGTACACCAACATATTGGACAACATAAAAGAAATGAGTGAATGCCTAAAAACACAGAACGTCTCAAAACTGGATCAGGAAGATATAGAAAATTTGAACACACATATTATCAGCAATGAAACTGAATCAGTAATAAACAAAAACTCCCAACAAACAAAACTCCAGGGTAGGATGGCTTCAAAGGTGACTTCCACCAAACATTTAAAGGTTAATACCTTCCCTTTTCGAACTATTCCAAAATATAGATGAAGAAGGAAAATTTCTAACTTCATTCTATGAGGCTCGCATTATCCTGATACCAAAACCATATAAAGACACTAGGGAAAGGAGAACTACAGGCCAATATCTCTGATGAACATAGATGCAAAAATGCTCAGCAAATTAGTAAGCCAAATACAACAATACATTAAAAATCATTCACCATGATCAAGTGGGAATTATTCACAGAATACAAAGTTCCTTCATATTCATAAATCAATTGATGTGATACATCACATAAATAATAGGATAAAAACCATATGATCATTTGAATAGATGCATAGAAAGCATTTGACAAAGTACAGCATCCATTCATGATAAAATTCCTCTGCAAAGTAGGTCTAGAGGTAATATACCTTGACATAATAAAGGTCTTATATGAAAAACCCACAGCCAACATCAGATTCAATGGTGAAAAACAAAAACTGAAAGCTTTTCTCCTTTTCTCCAGGAACAAGACAAGGATGTCCATTCTCACCACTTTTATTCAACATAGTATTAGAAGTTCTAGACACAGCAATCAGACAAGAAAAAGGACTAAAAGGCATTCAAATCTGTAAAGAAGTAAAAGTTTCACTATTTGCAGATGACATGATAGTATATATCGAAAACCCTAAAGACTCCACCAAAGAACTACTAGAACTGAAAAATGAATTCAGCAAAGTTGCAGGATACAAAATCAATGTACAGAAATCCTCTGCATTTATATACACTAATAATGAAGCAACAGAAAGAGAAATTGAGAAAGCAATTCCATTTAGAATTGCATCAAAAATAATAAAATACCTAGGAATAAATATAACCAAGAGGGTGGAGGAACTATATTCTGAAAACTATAAAATACTGATGAAATAAATTGAAGAAGACACAAAAAAATGGAAAGATATCCATGCTCATGGAATGGAAAAACAAATATCATTAAAATGCCCATACTACTTAAAGTAATCTACATATTTAATACAATCCCTATCAAAATACCAATAGCATTTGCCATAGAACTAGAACAAGAGATCAAGCCCCACATTAGGCTCTGCACTCAGCACGGAGTCTACTTGGAATTCTCTCTCCCTCTGCCCACTGCTAGCTCTCTCTTTCTCTCTAAAATAAATAAATAAATCTTAAAAAAAAAAAGAAATGAACAAGTTTGGAGATTTCAAGTTATACTACAAAACTACAGTACTCAAAATAGTACTGGCACAGAGGCGTGTGGGTGGCTCAGTTGGTTAAATAGAACTACCCTATGATTCAGTAATCACACCACTGGGTATTTGCCCAAAGAATACAGAAGCACTAACTCAAAAAGATATATGCAGCCCTATGTATACTGCAGCAGCATTATTTACAATACCCAATTACAGAGCAGCCCAAGTATCTATGATAGATGCACGGTAAAGAGTAGGTGGTGTATATATATATTTATGTATATACATATGTATACATATATGTATATGTGTACATGTATAATAATAGAATATTATTCAGCCATCAAAAAGAATGAAATTTTGCCATTTGCAACAACATGAATTGAGCTACAGAGTATAATTCTAAGCTAAATATGTCAGAAGAGGCAAATACCATAGGATTCGTATGTGAAATTTAAAAAGGAAAATAAATGAGAAAAGGATGAAAGAGAGGGACAAACCAAGAAATAGACTCTCAACTATAGAGAACAAACTGACAGTTATCAGAGGGGAGGTACCTGGAAGATGGGTGAAATAAGTGATGGGGATTAAGGAGTACACTTATCATGACAAGCACTGAGCAATGTATAGAATTGTTGAATCACTATATTGTATCTTTGAAACTAATATAACACTGAATGTTAAGTATACCAGAATTAAAATCCTAAAAAAAAGAAAAACTTAATAAAGTTTCATAAACAACTAATAAAATATTTTAAAGATTATTAATAACAAAATATCACTGTTGGTTTAAACTAATGTAGTAGTATTTTCATAAATATATTTTGTTATGTATATATCTTTTATATATTTGTAAGTATATGTATATATATTTTATTACATATAATTTATTTTTATTTATATGTATTCAAAATACATATATTACAGAAAGAGAGAAAAGGGAATAAGAACATAATTAATAAAGTGTTCCAAAGTACAACTTTGTTACTTTAGTTTAATATGAGTGATTATAGCTTATGGATGATTATGTCTTTCCTCGGACAGACCTTATGGTCATTTCCTCCCCAAACTGCCAAGTTTGTCCATGTACATTTCACCTTTTCACTATACCACTTGTATATCAGGTGCCAATGATTATTTTGAAGATTTGACTAGAAATTCCTTTAAAAATAATTATACCACATTCATTTTCTCCGAATCATCAGCATACCTAGCTCAGATATCTCTTTTTTTAGCACTCTCCTAAATTCTTTGAACCTATTTTGCATATTACAGAATCTAACTTTGAATACAAAATAATTACCCAAGAAGCTTTTCTAATACAATTGAGAGTCCACATGACTTTGGTCAGATTCTCATATCATATCATTTGGAATCATCCTTTAGTGTCTTTATCCTGGTTTCCAAAGGCCCTGGGCACTACTCAACTCTGTATGCCTAAAGATTGATTTGGTTTGTCCTCCTGCCTATATCATGATTGGTAACAATGCAGTGATCAATAGTGAAGTCTACCTCTTTAGTTTTCAATAATCTCTATGCTGCCACTTTCTAAATGTACCATTGCCAGTAAATGGGATGAGGGTAGCCCTAACATTTCTTTTTTTACAATTTATATCATAACTCCAAAGCACCTCAGCCCAGGGTTCCTGCACTTCAGCTCATTTTACATTGAAGACCATATTCTATATGAACCTAGGATGCTACAGCTTGGCAGTGGCAGAAAATACAAGACTCCTAGATCAAAAACAAGGGGGTTTATTTTTCACAGTAGCTTACAGCATGAGCTTCATGTTCACACCAACACCCTTTGTGCCCTAAGTTTCACAGAGGCAACAATGAGGAGCCAGCTTTTCTATAGTAGGATGTGGCACCTATTACAAGATCATAAGCCATTCGATCAAATCCATATTCTGTTACACATATCTTCATACAGTATCTTTTCTTTTTCATACAGTATCTCTGATAAAAATCACTGTCATTCATATTATAACTCAAGCCTCTATCCAAATTATCTATTTTGCTAAAAGAATAGGAGTTTCTCACCCTTTCCACCCAGTCTATCGCTGCCATAAGTGAAAGATATAGAAACCTCACAGTAAAGTTCCTATCACTCTATATGAAGTTTTATCCTAAAAATCTTCCATTAAATCAGCACTTCAGTAATGCAACCAACTGTTCTCTATTTTGTAAGACAGTTTTCTCAGTATATCATTATCACTCTATTTATGTGTAATAGGACATTGAAAAGCCAGGAGTTTAGCTGCTCAATACAAGCAATTTGCTCAATTGATTCTAAGATGTGGGGTCTCCCAGTGAGGGTCACAAGCTGGATTTGTGTATGTTGACCCACTCATTTAAAGACATCAAAGGGGAAAAACCAGAAAATCAGACAACAGTGGGGAAAAGAGCAATGAGATATCGTGTCTCCATAGACTCAAATAGTGTCTGCTTCCACATATTACATTGAAGTTAATCTGTATAAATTGCCTATTTCCGTGTATCTCCTGTGGCTTTCTGATTTATTACATATCCAAAGTTTCAACTCAGTAAAAATACGTTAAGTCATGCTAACTGATGCTGCAATTTCAGATATAGACTTCTGTGGGCCTTGATTGTTGCCCACTCCTTGGAGGATAGGTTAAGTTACTTTATATGATCATTTAGGGAATACAATACCAAGAATGGTTCAGATGAGATAGTGTAATCTAGAACAGAGACAAGTTGAACTGCAATGAGTAGATTCCAGGCTTAGGTTAGATGTTGCCTAAATTTCCAAGAAAAATTAGACTACTCAGGATAGAATTTTTTTTTTTCTGGTTAGAATCTCTTTGAGTGATATATGTTCTTGTCATTTATAATATCTCATTGTGGATTAATCAACTAGGATAAATTTAGAATTATATATTAGAAATGCAAATGAATGTTAGAATCCAAAAACAGAGAAAAATGACACTAATTGTATACCTTAAGATTCTGGAAAAGACAAACCTAAAGATTGGAACAACCCAGGTAAAACGTGAAAATGTTCAAAATGCAAGGTTAAAAATCATGAGGTTAATAAAAGGTTTGAGGACTCTGGAAAACTAAGACAAGAAGATAAGAGTGGATAAAGACAGGAAAATATATCAAAAGCAAATTTCAGAAGATTTTTTAGGCAGTAAAAATAGTCTGCATGATACTATAACGGTGGTACCTGTCATTATACATTTCTCAAAACCCACCGGATGTATAACACCAAGAGTGAACCCTAATATAAGCTAGGGACTTTGGGTGATTATGATGTGTCAAGGTAGGTCCATCAATTGTAATAAATGTACTACTCTGGTGGGGGATGCTGATAATGGGGGAGTAAGGGTATATGAGGGGTAAGGGTATATGGAAAATTTCTGTACCCTTCTCTTAATTTTTCTATGAACCTAAAATTACTCTTAAAAAATGAAATCTTTAAAAAATGACTAGGGTTTTAGAAATTATAAAACCGTTAATTTTCCCACAGGGATAGAAAGCCTAATGCAAATTACTTTGTCCCCCTTGGACCTGGAAACTGGTGTTCTAGTGGTCAAGTAGTCACAGATTCCAGCATTAGGGGACCAGATACAGATCATGCCTCTCAATGGCAGGAGTCCCCAAAATGACAGGAATGACAAAGAATTTGTGGCCATATTAAAATTGCAGCATAAATTACGTTTTGGTCTCCTGCTNTCATCTTAAATATCTTATTTTAGAAATAAGATAAGAGGATATATAGAAAGAGATTCAGTTAAGAAGCAGAAACTAGTTATGAATTTATTGTTATAGTCCATGCAGAGGAGTGATAATGATAATGAGGATGGCGAGTGGGGATGGTAAGTGGCAATCACATGGATATTGAGGAGGTACATCCACAGAATTTGGTAATTTATTGTACAATAGAGGGGGTATAATTGAGAGATCAAAATCTGAGTAAAGTGGAATGGATGTGGTGTCTTTCATCACTATGCAAAATGCGACACCATTTGGGGGAATAAGAAAGCTAGATAATGATTCAGTAATGCATATGTATAGTGTGAAATGGCTTTGATAAATCTAGATGAAAAAATGTCTAGTGGAAAATTGAAAAAAAAAAATAGACTTAGAGCTCCAGAATTACATATTTAGCACTCATCAGTGTTTACATTATAAGTAAATTTGTGTTAAGATTTCTCTTGATGAGGGGCACCTGGGTGGCTCAGTCGTTAACTGCCTTTGGCTCAGGGCATGATCCCAGCGTCCTGGGATGAAGCCCTGCATTGGGCTCCCTGCTCCGCTATGAGCCTGCTTCTTCCTTTCCCACTCCCCCTGCTTGTGTTCCCTCGTTCGCTGGCTGTCTCTCTCTCTCTGGCAAATAAATAAATAAAATCTTTAAAAAAAAAGATTTCTCTTGATGAGGATATATCACAGGGAAAAAATAAGACTGAGACTAAGAAACCAAAAAGTACTACTTTTTAGAAGTATGACAAGAAAAAAAAATCCACTGATGGAAACTGAGAAGAAATTAAGCAAAAGAGAAGGAGAGTACCCTAACAGCCAGGCATGAGAGATTTAGCAGAGGCAACTGACTGTTTATCTGAACTTCTTTATTTTGTAAAGTGTAAGGTACTTTGGCTAGCTCCCTTAGGATTTTAAAACTAGGCTCCCTAAAGTTGTAAATAAAAGCACTAAATATCAACAAGTAGTATAAGAAATGAACTTTACTTATTCTCTAAGATTCACCTTTTCTGCCATTATTGAAAATGGATTTAACAGAGCATTTTCTTCTCCTAAGCAATCTGTACCAAGCCTGCAAATTAGATACTTTTCTTAATGTATTGCACACAGTTGAGATTTTACTAAGCTTTACTAAAGTTTGTGGATTAGGAAAAGGTAAATAGGTACAGTTTACAATAAGCAATTAGTTAGTCAGACTTTTAGTTTGTGGACCACAACATGACAACTTCCTTGCTTAAAACTCTATCTGCTTTTGTGTAGCAGAAAATAATTTAATCCCCAATAATAGAAACAATTTCAAATATGCCCTTATCCTCAAAGCCTCAGAGGTCTTCTACTCTTGCCCAAGGCTCATCTTCCAAGACCAGATTTCCTATATGACGATCAACTTAATGATCAACAGGGACAATTGTTACCTCAGACTAACTGCAGGAATAAGTCTACTCAAAACAGCATTGTTTTAACCTGTAGTCAGAGCACTTTGCTTCATCAGAATCTCCAATCATAAAAAGTAATCTATAAATCTCTATGTGTTTATAACATCAAAGATGGTATGACGGACACAAATCCCTTTAAAAATTAATATAATTATATAATATTAAATAAATGGTATTTTATAATAAAAAATGCACTTTACTAAATAAATGTCCAGCATGAATTAATTAGAAAATATAATGAAATAGCCAGTTGCATGCCCCTCAGCACAGAATCACCATGAATGTTAACAACTGCAAATGCAGACTGGTTCAAATACGTGTTTGATGACACATTTTTATGAAATGGTAAACAGCTCTTGGAAGTCCTGAGCAAAGTCAAATATCATCTCCCTCAATGTATGTAATTATTATATTCTTTGAAAATTCAGTGTACCCTAGAAACATGAAAAACGATTTATGTTTATATGTAGAAAAAAGTTAGGTTCTAGGTTCATAATCTGAGGAGGAGTTTTTCACATACATGAATGTGCAGTAGGGCATTTACCTTAGTTTGTAACAACTGAATGATGTGCAGAATTATCATGTCTCTACAATAACCTAAACACCCCTCCACTTGCTGCCAATAGTACTCCTCAAACTCTATAATGACAATATTACCTTCTAGATTCCCAAAATGCTCTATAGAGTTTTACACTACCATGGAAAACCCATGCCTTAGAGCTTCAATCTATCAGAAAACACACTAAGTCTATTAACACTAGAAATTTGGCCTTAATTCAGTCTCTATATAACAGCTGTGTTATAATATAGCTAAATGAGCCTAATATTCAATCAAGAAATAAATGCAGTAAATGATAAAAAAAGTTTCTTTATTGAGAGCATGGGTGATATCAGCAACAGTGCATTCGGGAGAATAAAGGGAGAAAAATAAGATTTCAGCCAGAGAAATCATAGTTTAAAAGGCTGAGTAATTGAAGCCTGAAAGAGTATATACAACTCATGCATACTGCTTAGGTGCTGAAAAGAAACCATTTAACATTTTCTTATTTTTTTAAGATTTTATTTATTTATTTATTTGTCAGAGAGAGAGAGAGAGAGCGCACAAGCACGGGGAGCAGCAGGCAGGGGGAGCAGCAGGCAGAGGGAGAAGCAGGCTCCCAGCTGAGCAAGGAGCCCAATGGAAGGACTCGATCCCAGGACCCTGGGATCATGACCTAAGCCAAAGGCAGATGCTTAACCAACTAAGCCATGCAGGCATCCCAATATTTTCAAATGTATTGGGTGAGGCAATGCTAATGAGATTAGGCAAATTTAAAATAAAGATGTAAACGTTCCTGCAAAAATGTGTATTGAACACAAATTTAAACTTTATTTTTAAAATGTTATATTTTTCCATAAAAGAATAAACTGCTAACTTCCAATTTTCCCCCTTCTACCTAACTTCGTCTTTAATTTCTTTCTTCTGTGTTTTGGTCTGGCTAAAATCCCCATAATATATGTTTGGTCTCTTTCTAGTCCTTAAAAAAAAATGCCTTCATGAATGCATTATTTATTTAAGCTTTAGGAAAAAAAAATACTTATAATTTGCCAAATTCATTTAAAATTGCACTTCTCACTTTTTAGAGTTATTAACAAGCTTGTCTAATTTATTAACATTTGAAAAACTGATGAGCAGAACTTCAATTTCTCTGCTTAGGTTATTATTAAGTATAGAACTCTAAGAATAGATTAATCTTCAGCATTTATTCTTCTGTAACTTGACTAAGGATAAATCATTAGTAATTCTCCTGAGTTCACCCTCAGTTCAGTTGTTCACCACTGTAAATTGAAAATGAGAAAATGTTTCTCAGATAGATAATCTCGGTGTAATTACCACTAAATGTTAAGCTTTCTACTTATACTATTGGGTCTACTCTGGTAGAGAGCTGTCTTAAAAGTTAAAGAAATAGAAACAAAACAAAACAAAAAACTCACTATGTATTCATTGCTTATCTGTTATTAGGGATAATGATCAATTTTTGACTTGGATTATCTCATTTATTCTCTGTAACAACCTTATGATCTATGTATCTCTATTATTCTCTTAGGTAATATTTCAAACTAGAAGTCAAACATAGAATGTCTGAATTCTGAATCCAAATTTCTTCAAAGCATGCTTCTCCAGATACTACTGAAAAAATTTTAGGTTCTTCAAATCTTCTCTTTTCTTGTATTTCAAAGTTTCATTAGTTTGGAAAATAAAATAAAGCAAAAAGAAGGTAAATCGGTAAGTACCTAACGTGTTCCAAGTTTCTAAAATAGCTGTTCTTACCAAAGAGAATATAGTCAATGATACTGTATGGTGACAGATGGTAGCTACAATTGTGGTGAGCAAAGCATAACATGGAGAAGTTGAATCACTATGTTGTACACCCAAAACTAATGTAACATTGTGTGTCAACTATACACAAAAAATAAAATAGTATTCATTTTTTTAATTCCCTGTTCTTTCCTGGGAAACATGTATTCAATAACTATTTTATGTCCAATTTGTGCTTATGTCTAGTTCTTCAGTATTTAACAACAGCTTTTTCATGATGTTTGGTGTCTAATAAAATGTTGACAAATGAGTTCTTATAATTTACTGTTAGAAATGTTACAAGATAAATTCAATATAACATGGAAGCCCAGAATGCAGGACCTAACCAGACCTAAAGCTCAGAAGAACCTAACCAGACCTAAAGACCTAACCAGGACCTAACCAGACCTAAAGCTCAGAAGAAATGACCAGGAGCAAAGCATGCTTAGACATCCACTAAGATGGGCTGCAGTCAATAAAGATGTAAAGTATTATGTTACTCTGCTAACTAAGCAAACTTTCTCTGTTATCCAGTCTGCATCTCCATGAACATGTTAAGTTATTTTCCAGGCCCACTTTCAATTAACAAGGAAGCCCATGAGATCCTGTTCTGGCCAAAGAGCTATTAGATGGAGTTAGACTTAGTGTGCTGGGGAGGAGGGCTTGCTTTTAAAAAATCTTTCCCTTTTAGTTAAAAGACAAGCTTCATATGAAAAATCTTTTATACACCTTTTTACAGTGAATAATACATTTCTTTTTCTTTCTCTTTTTTGGAAAAGCCTTCTGAAAATGTTTTAATCCACTTTTCTACTCCTGAACATAGAAATGAGTCCCTAAACGGATATAGCATAATACAATTTGCCCACAAAGGATACTGGAAATTAAGAAAATGAGGATGATTTTGCTAATCATATTCTCCTTTCAATTAATTGTATATTAAACAATTGATGAGTGTTGATGGAGTTATGTACAGTCTAGGGAGAGGCTGCAAATCCAAGCATCTGTGCCTCTCTCTATAAAATAAAGAGCAATGAGAGGTGGGTGTCTATGTGTTGTGAATTCCTATGAAAACAGTAATTCTTGGGGATAGAAGATTATAAATTCAAATGAACTCTGTTTTAGTACAAAATAAAGTAACTCCCAAGCAACATGCCACAATAATAAGAGAAAAGCAGTGAAATTAAACTCATTAGATAAATGGAAAAAGTAGGAAATATCTTATTCTTCCATGGAGAAGGGATAAAGAGTAAAAAGACATCTGTTATTTGCAAGTTGTGTAAAATGTGACTATTTGTTTATATCCCAATATTATTTTCACATTCTTATATCTGAAGATGTGAATTATTCAAAGACTAATACTTTCAGTAACATAGATGTTCACATAAGAATTTAATCACTGTATAGACTTTTTATAACAGTTCCTTTTATCTGATTTAAGATTAGATAAATTATGATACATGATAACCCTTTATTATGTTTTATGAGTTCTGAAAATTTGCTAGCCAAGTAAAAAAATCTGAATTGAATATAATACACCTCCATTTTAAAGTTTCTGCAAATTCCTATACCCAGTATTACAGAATCACCATACAACACTTAAACTATGTTATCATAGTTATATGTTAACATAGTTCTAAGAATCTATCCAAGTGAATGGATTTTGAACATGAAACATTATAAGGGGTCTAGAAATAAGGGTGAACAATATATATGGTCAGTTTATTTGTTTTTCAAAACGTTTTATACCTACATACATACATATGTTTTACACACAATGAACACATTTTGGTAACCACCATGTAGAAAAAGTATTAATTAGTTTTTATTTGCTTTGGTATTTAGTGAGCCATTGCTATCCATGGCTCAATGATTCATTTAATCATAAGAGTTCAACACTGAATTAAATGGAATATATTGAACTATACATCCAGTTAATGTATTTTCAGAATGTTCTCATCTGAGGGGTGTCTGGGTGCCTCAGTCAGTAGAGCGTCCTACTCTTGATTTTGGCTCAGGTCATGATCTCAGGGTTCTGGGATGGAGCCCTTCGTTGGGCTGCATGCTCAGTGGGGAGTATGCTTAGGGATTTTCTCTCTCCCTCTCATTCTGCTTGTCCCCCTGCTTGTGCTTGCTCACTCTCTCTCTAAAATAAATAAATAAATCTTTAAAAAAAGTGTTCCTATCTGAGATGCTGTTAACTAACATTTTTGTGATATTAATTGTGCAATTTATACATATTTTAAATCATCAACTGTATATACCTTAAGCTTTCATATGTTATGTGTCAGTATCTCAATAAAGCCAGGAAAAAAATACAAATTAAAAATATTTTTGATAAGGACAGTGTTTATGCACAAAACTTTTACAACTTATATCAATACTACTGAACTTCAAATGCCCTTTTAAGAAAATAATTACAATATGTCTTATCTTCTAAATGTATTTTTACACAGTTTTAGTATAATCTACTTCAAAATCAATATAAATATTTAGTATAATCTACTTTAAAATCAATATAAATATCCAACCCAAACAATATTATCTGATAAAAATTCCATGTCATTCTCTAACATTCCTTACCTATTTCTTATTAGTAAAATGCCATAAAGAAAAAAATCAAGAACTGAAAAAAATCCTCAGCAAGAAAAATTTCTAAGATATAAAAGTTTTAAGAAAACTGAAAATGTTATATAATATGCATTAGCCTCTCTTTATTCATAGTGATCTAGTGAAGCACTCAGTAGAGGGAGATTCAAATTTTCATTTTAATCAAAATTAAGATGGGAACAATTTAAATAAGAAATATCCAACAAAACCCTCATATGTATGAGTTATGTTTCTCTGATTATTTACTGCTTCAATATTTATCACTTGGAACAAAGAGGAAAAATATAAAATATCGGAAAATAAGAGATTTGTTGTTTGGTAGAAGTGCATTTTTTTCAGCCTTCCTTCCAACAGAAAAGTTAAATACAATTCCAATAAATGGTCAAAATTAAATAGTTGAACTATTCAAACACTTCTGTTTTATTCATCATTTTTCTCACTAGAGCTTAATTTAATTCTTCAACAGGCTTTAAAAATATAGTTCTCCACTAAACTTTTAAAGAAAGGTAGTAAGTTCCAATCATAGTCCTATCAAAAACCTGAGTTAATGCTTTTCTAGTTTCAAATTAAATGCAAAGTCATCTGTTTTACTAGTCATTTGTATTTACTGTGGCTCAGGATAAGATTAAAATCAAATTAGGGGCACCTCAGTCAGTTGAGAATCTGACTCAGTTTTGGCTCAGGTCATGGTTGTGAGATTGAGTCCCTCCCTGGGTTCTGTGCTTAGCGCAGAGGCTGCTACTTGAGAGTTTCTCCCTCCCCCTCAACCCCTTCCCTCTCCCCTTCTTGTGTGCGTGCTCTCTCTCTCAAATACGTAAATAAAATCTTTTAAAAAAACATCAAGTTAGCCTCTCAGAACTCATACCTGTACAGAATACCATGCTACCTCCAGAGATAAGGATCTCCACTCAAAGAGACAAAATTTTTCACAAAGGTAAACTGAAATACATTAAAATACAAACACATTGGTATACAATGTTTCAAAGTCCTATGCTGTACAAGAAACCTACAAAAAAATGTTTGCTTGGGGAAATTACCAACAGGCCTAACAAATTGCCCAACTCAACCACTGAAAAATCACAATACTTCCTGACAAAATATGGGACAGAAAATATTAAAATTGTCCCAGATATAACCATACTAAATAGACATCAATGTTTTCATTTAAATTCAGGTGTGAACCCTGACAAATACAAAAGAGAATCCCCAGGAGATAAGCATGAATGGTTGTTAATACTTCAGTGTGAAAATATAGCAGGTCTTGTTTATCACGGATCCAGTGCAGAAAGCTGTTTTTCCTTCATTCAGGGAGACAGAGGAGCATCTGGGCCTACGTAAGGTGAGGACAGGAAAAGAGACCCCAGACAAAGGCCAGGACCTCCAAAGGCTAAAACAACAGTCAAAGAGTAATTCATAAGTCCATCCCCCTGACCAAACAAAGCAAATGTCAAAATGTTATTATTTGGGGGGGGGTGGCTTTTACAGGAGAAAATATACGTGTGCAATATGAAATAAACATTTAAGTACAAGTTTTCACTATTCTTATGGTATAGGAAGCCAAAAAAATTAAATGTTGATGTAAATATCACTCCTAGAATGGACAATTAAGAAGAGCAAACCCTAAAGAAATCTGCCTCTGGGTACACTTTTGTCATGGAAAGACAGGAGGTATACTTCATTAACAATAAAACCATTGCAAGAAAGGAGATCATGGTGGGAATAATGGAGTATGATAATTCATCAGCTACATATGCCAAAGTTAACAAAGGCTGGAAAAACAGGATGTTCTTAAACTGACAAAGCATAACTACCAAAATACATAAAAAAGCCAACATATTTGATAGTAAAACATTAGAAGCATTTTCTTTAAAAATTAAGAATAAGAACATTATGCTGGCTTTAATCCTTTCTTGGGAATTAACAAATTGCAAAGTCATACATTACGTGTGATATCATATATGCTAAATTTTCAAATGTGAAATTAGGATATATAACATTGATACATATGTACAAAACTATGCATGGGATTGATTCATTCCAAGTTCAGAAGAGTACTTTTCTCTGAAGAGGGAGAATGAGGAGGACATGGGGGTAAGACTGAGCTTTGTTTATTGAATTTTGTTCTTTTTAAAGAGATCCGATATAAATAGGGGAAAATGTAAACATCCATTACATCTTTGTGGTATTCACCTGAGTGTTTGTTACATAATTTTTATAATTTCCTATACATTGAAGTAGTTTTGAATTGAAGTGTTAACTAACCTTATTGTGGTAATCATTCCTTAATATATGCATGTATCTGATCACACCATACACCTTAAGCTTGTATATGTAATATGTCAATGATATCTCAACAAAGCTGGGGGAAAATACAAAAGCAACTATGATTTCTTTTTGGGGGAGGATGAAAATATTTCATTATTGCTTTATCTGAATTCAATAATTAACATATAGTGGATTATTAGTTTCAGAGGTAGAGTTCAATGATTCATCCCTTGCATATAACCCCCAGTGCTCATTACATTAAATGCCCTCCTTAATGTCCATCAACTAGTTACCCCATCCCCCCACCCACCTCCCCTCCAGCAACCCTGTTTGTTTCCTGTAGTTAAAAGTCTCTTATGGTTTGTCTCCCTCTCTGAGTTTTTCTTCCTTAATTTTCCATCCGTTCCCCCATGATCCTCTGTTTTGTTTCTTACATTCCACATGAGTGAAATCATGTAATTATCTTTCTCTGATTGACTTATTTTGCTTAGCATAATATCCTCTAGTTCTATCCACATTGTTGCAAATGGTAAGATTTCATTTTTTTGATGGCTAATATTCCATTGTATTTATATACCACATCTTCTTTATCCATTCATCTATCAATGGAAATCTGGACTCTTTCCATATTTTGGCAATTTTGTACATTGCTGCTTTAAACATCAGGGTGCAGGTGCCCCTTCGAATCACTGTTTGTATCCTTTGGATAAATACCTATCAAAAATGAACTACTGGGACTTCATCAAGATAAAAGTCTTTTGCACAGAAAAGGAAACAGTCGACAAAACTAAAAGACAGCCTCAGAACTGAAGAAGATGTTGTAAATGTCTTATCAGATAAAGGGACAGTATCCAAAATCTATAAAGAACTTATCAAACTCAATACCCGAAAAACAAATAATCCAGTCAAGAAGTGGGGAGAAGACATGAATAGACATTTCTCCAAAAAACACATACAAATGGCCAACAGACAGAAGAAAAAATGCTCAACATCCCTTGGCATCAGGAAATACAAATTAACACCAAAATGAGATATCTCTTACACCAGTCAGAACGGCTAAAATTAATAAGGCAGTAAACAACAGATGTTGTCGAGGATACAGAGAAAGGGGAACCCTTTACACTGTTGGTGCGAATGCAAGCTGGTACAAGCCACTCTGGAAAACAATATGGAGGTTCCTCAAAAAGTTGATAATAGAGCTACCTTACAACCCAGCAATTGTACTACTAGGTATTTATCCCCGAACAACTGAAATTTCTAAAGTAACTTTTACTTAATACTTTACATAATAATCATAATATAATTTTAATTTTGAAGACTAAATTCTTAGTGTCCTCTAAAAAAAAAAAAGACTAGTAGCAAAACAAGTAAGAAAAACGATTTCAATATCAGAAATCATTTTCTTAAATTATACCTATGATTTTAAAATAGTTACTTAAAGGTCAATTCAGCAACTAATATCAATTAAGGCAGTATTTTATTATCTAGATGCCAAAAGCTTATAGGTCTATGACACTATATGAAAAAGACAGCCATATCAAGTTATTATTAACCTACAAGTTAAACGAGAGGAAGTGGAGAGGATTTGGAATTCCACCTGATTGCTGTCTCTGGAATTTGGTATCTATCCCATCAAAAAACAAACATCGACGTCGTTTTAAAGGTACAGGTGCTTACAGACATCACACTGACTCATGAATTTAGGTCAGGTAGTTTTAGCTGTTTATTCAACACATTATAGTCATTCAAGCTGTTTACAGTCAGTGTCATTTCTAATTGTGTGGTAACTTTGTTAAATGTAAATACTGGTAAATATTTGTAATATAACCCTTGTCCATAACATCACTTTTAATGAAGGCAACAGTCAAAAAAACTATAATAAGATCAAGTTAATATTTCTTTCTTCCTTATAAATTTTTTCTACATATCAAACTACAATTTTTAAACATAGTGAAAGAGTTATATCTTTAAAACTCCTGCTGTTCCGGTAGAATAGTAATGAAAATATCCAGCCTACTAATATAGGAATGAAGAATATGGGAATGTTTGTTAGGTAGAAGAACTCTAATCTGTTATGTTATGCTTAAAATAATGAGCTCCAACAAGGTGATCTCAAACTTGGAGAACACATAATAATAAATGAATAGGTAAGTTTGAGAGTCCACAGTTTGGAGAAAAACTTTAATAGTTCTGGAACTTAAAAAAAAACTATATTTAGCATTTTTCAACTTTTAATTAGAAAATCTCTGCTAAATACTAAAGATAAAAATGTTCACAGAAGTTTACTAAAATATTCCATTATGTGGTATTTATTTGTATGCATCTATAAAATATTAAAATGTATGATTGTTTTATCAGTCAGTATGCATGTTCTATAACATGTCTAGGGAACCTGAAGGATTAGTGCTGCAATTTTCTTCAACAAAAGCTATCTGGCACACAGAGTTCAGGCAAGGTTTTTCTATTCCTTATCTCTTCAATTATACGTTTCGAAGCTTTTTTTAAAGATATACATTCTATTCATTCATCAAAAATTTCCTAAGTAGACATGTAGAATATCTGTCTTAAAATAAATTGATTTGGGAAATACTCTTTAGACCATGAACCAACCAATTTCACATTCTGTATATGCTGTCATATTTAACATGGTATAGCATTATGTACATTCATGTTTGGGTCTCAGTTTCTCAGTTTACTTGCTATTTATTTATATTCAGCAAATCTGCATTTTCATTAAAATTCATTTTATTGACAATGCTGACTCACATACTAAATATGCACACTAACACAGAAACTGAATTTTCAAGTAATAAAATTTTGAACATTTACCTTACGTAAGAGTAACCTCAGATTTTAATAGCATAATTAACTGATGTCAGGTTTATTATCATTGGCTGCTCCATATGTGAAGATGACATATTTTTATAAAGGATTTAACATTCGTTATATAGAGGCTTTCTATTAAAAATGGTATTTTACTTTTCCAAAAATCTAATTTCTATCATTTATATCTCTGCCTTCTTGAGGCTATAGTTAATTACTCTAGTGCAAGTGAGATAAAACTAGCTTACAGGTAATATGGCAGTGTTCTTATAGGAAACTTTGGCTTTACCCTGCAAATCTATTTAGAGAAAACTAGTGAGCTTGTAGAAGGAGGAAGTAGCTCATAAGGAATTAGGACCATGGAATTAACTGATCCCCTGCAAAGAAAAATACTTGCATGAAAGAGATTCACAACAAGATTTAAGATGACAAATGTTATGAATAACATTCTAAATGGCTGAAGTCAACTGTGCTATAAACCATCTGCCAAATTTAAGTCCTAACTGAAATGTATATGAATTATTGCCATTTAATGGACTATTTAATGGACCTTCGAAAAAATTATTTGGCAAAACAACAGGTTTTCAGTATAAAAAATTAATCTTTCCGAGAAGCAAACCTAGAGAATATTTCCTCATTCAAATATAAATACTATACAGGATCAAATGACATATTCTTTGAATTTCAGAAAATAAAACCGTATTTATTATGTGTAAATAAAAGATATACATGCCAGTGTCAAAGACAACATTTAGCAGTGTGACAGAGTGGCATCGAAATCCATAGTCATCAATCACCAAGATGAATAAAGTCTCTCTGAAGAAAAATAAAATTATACCAGCATAAGATTTTGGAAATAGCAGTAAAATTGCAAAACATGGATTGTCAATGAATATAGGTTAATGTGTTAAATTTTATTAAATCAATAATATCACTCAATGATAAAATAATAGTTAATATTTCAGTAAGATGTTACTATTAGAAAATACTATATTTCATAGCTGATCAGAAACAAATCTAAAACTGTTGTGTTCTGGGATTTTCAATTACTGCTTTTGCTGCAATATTTTCACATAGTCAAGAAGAAGTTGGCAATTGTGTTACTGAAGCTTTGTGTTCCTTGAATCATTGATGTGGCATTGTTCTTTAATGAGACAAAATTATTTTCTCAATTATATCATAGTATTCTACCACATTATTAGGCTTGATTTTTTTTTACCATACAGCTAGATAGAAGGAGGCAAAGAAATTAATAACAATAATTATTTTTGTGAAAGAAAAATAATGTAGGCTGAGGGTATGACATACTGTTGATATGTTCTATGAATACTCCCATTGAAGCTGTGGTTTTAAAGCCATATCTACGTATTACTTAAAATAATTCTTCTAAACTGCAATATCTGGAAAACATATATGGAAAAAAAAATGTCCTGGTAGGTAGGGTAGAATCACATACAATAAAAAGAGAAGACAAAGGTAGGTTGTTTACACGCCATTTGTAGCTAATTAATTCACTTATTAACAGTGCTGTATTTATAAAAACAAACATCATATTCCTTCATGAGACACAAAACCTAGTTCATGGAACCAGTCATCTAAACTTAATACAATACATATACATATATATATATATATATATATATATATATACACACACATATACACACACACACATATATATACACACATACATATATATATATACACGTGTATACCTATATATGCACATATACACTTATATATACATATACACACAGTACATAGTGTGTGTGTGTGTGTGTGTGTGTGTATTGTTACTTTGAATAGAGCAAAGAGAATGAGGACAAAAATTACTCATCAGGTACAAATTTGGCACACCTGCTGGTATATATAAATTTAATATTTGTGACACACAGATATCAGGGCATTTTTTCCACACTCTATAATAGGGTTTGGCAAACTACGACCCACTGTCTATTTCTTTTAAGTAAAGTTTTATTGGAACACAGTAATGCTACAATGGTAGAGTTGAGTAACTGTAACAGAAACAGTGAAGTTCTCAAAGACCAAAATATTTACTATCTAATTCTTCACAAGAAAAGTTTCGCAAACTCTGCTTTATAACACACCAGCTCTTTTTAATTGCACAACACATCTAACTTTAAATGGCTCCACTTGTTTATTTAGCAGCTAAACTGGAAATTCATCCATTTTTGCAACATTTGTTACTGCCATTAGGCCAACTGCTCGCTCTTCTAAGCACCAGGGATACAGCAAGGCTTTGATCCCATGGATCTTACTTTCTAATCTAGGGAAACAATAATACACAAGTCAACATAATTTAAACAAGATTCATTTCAGCTATGATTTGCAGAATGAAGACATTTTCCAAAAGACCAAATCATAGAATGTTTGCAAGTAAGAAATGAGGGGGCCATTATATTGAATCAAGAAAAACTTTGCAGTAGAGGTGGTAACTGACCTGCAACCTGAATGGAGAGTATCTATTCATACAAACACTGGAGAAAGGGTTTCCAGATAGAACAGCAATAATAAAGGCCCTAATGTAGGAACAAACTCAGGTTGGTTTTTGTTTTGTTTTGTTTCTTCCAGAGAAAATTAGTGCAGCTGAAATGTAATGAGGGAGAAAATGGTGGTGGTATTTAAAGAGATGTAAGCAAGATAGAGCAACCTAGTGAGAAAATGTCTGAAGTATTAAGTTAATGTAAATTATACAATATGAAGTAACATTATGACATTAGCAAGGGGAAAACACTAAATGCCTGATACCTCATTTTTAAGCTTCTAGAAATGGTGATTATGTATCTCTTTCTTTGGCTCTTTTACACCAAGACAAGAGATGTTATCTTGGGGGCAGAGATGAAGACAAGTTAGCAGAAGCATAGACACTCTCTGGAGATGATATTTAATGGTCTTTCTTGTCCTATGCCCTTCCATAATCTCTACACTTCTCACACAGTATCCAGAGGCCATTATTGACTTCCACCGCACAACTCAGTAGAGGCCTCTATCCTTTGGAATGTTTCTGCCAGTATGGTGAAGATCTTTTGTATTCTGCATGTTCTCCTTTAAAGTGCTTCCAGATGACTCAGAATTATATTTATGAAGGCACACTATTAATCTCTGAATCAATTATCAGATACCCTAAACTTATATATTCAAAAGCAATAGTTTCGTTATCCAAGGACACTCTGTCCGCTGTATAGTCACTGTATACTTTGTGTACCAGCTTTAATAGATGTCTCCTTTGGTAAAAACAGACCCAGCACGAATAGAGAATTGGTGGGCCAAGAAAAAAAAATCATTCATATTTATCCAATAATTTAAACCAAATAAGGCGTCATTTTCTTAATACTATCAACATTGTGGTAGAATCTAATAGCTACTAGCCTTTTAAATTAGGAGGACTTGATTTTGAATGTGGATTTTTTTTTTTACTGACTCACCTTATGAATTTGGATGAAAAATTAATGTCTTTGAGACTCAATGTGTTTATATATACAACAGGAATAACAATATTTACTTTGTAGGACATTACTGGGGATTACAATTAGTGATTGTAAAAGTCAAAGGAGGTAGCTATTCTTAAATCAAGTAGACAGAAAAAAACACTACCATTTACTGTCTACTATTTGCAAGCACTCTGGTTAATAGTTTATATATATTGTGCATTATTTATTTTTTAAAAAATTTTAAAAGATTTTATTTATTTGACAGAGAAAGAAAGGGAGCATAAGCAGGGGGAGCACCAGGCAGAGGGAGAGGGAGAAGCAGGCTCCCTACTGAACAGGGACCCCCATGAGGATACCTGAGCTGAAGGCAGATGCTTGACCAACTGAGCCTCCCAGGTACCCCTATTTGTGCATTATTTATTAAAGAAATAGTTTGAAATTGATATTATTGGCCCCAACTTAGTGATGAGAAACCTAAGTTTTAAAGACATTTAGAAGAAGGTGATAAGTCCCTGGTGAATTCGGCATCCATGATTTATCTGGATTGTAGTAACTGTGCTACATGATCTGTTTTCATATTACTCCTTTGCCTCAGGCCCTTGATCTGGCACAGATATTTGTCTTCTTGTCATGACATTGGCTCCACCTCATTATGGCCTGGCTTGTCTTCTTCAGGAAGACAGCAGCTACATGACCGGCTCCCACCTGGATAGCCTCTGTCTTGTATAATGAATCTGGCAATCCTCTATTAGCTAAAGGTGATACCATATATCCCACAATGTCTTCAGTTATCAGACATCTGATGTGTCTTTCTCTTATATGACACAGGAGCTGGGCATTGCCAACATTTTCAAAACTAGACTGCACCTTCCTTTTCAGCTCCAGCTTATTCATATGATCTATTTTCTAGTCAGGCAGAGCTTCTCTCAAATTCCTCAAATACATCATGAACAATCATGTCACCATGTTTTTTGCATCCCTTTCCTGGATTATCCTAATTTTATTCCTTCCATACTCATGAAGACCGACCCTACTTTTTCTTCAAGACACACGGGAAAATATAAAAGAAAATTGCTACCCTCATCCAATCCCCAGACTGGTTTTGTGGCTCCATGTTCAGATTTCTCCAAACATTTCATATGCAATATGCAATTCTATAGCAGCTCTTCACTGAAAGTACCTGTCTCATACATGGCATTACAAAGTACTTGATCACATGAATTTAATCTTTTTCTTTTTACTTCTGTATAGCCCATGTAAGTCAGTGTTATTGGCATTTATGAAAAGCTGCAGTATAAGGAAATTATGTCATTTAGATTCACGCTTTTGACAGACTCTTACATCAATGGCCCACAGTGAATGATGCTCTCTCGTAAAGTCCTTCCTGCATTGATTCTGTGCTTGGTCATAAAACTTCCTTTGATCAAAGATATTGTAAGAAATCATGTTAACAGAGGCTTGATAGACACTTGCACATTGGGACTCACCTTCATGGAACATACCTATTTAGAAACTAGTCTACATTATGTAATAGAATACATTACATCATGTATTACATTATGGAATAAAACTTACTATGTGGTAAGAGACTGTAGAGGATGAGAGGCCATTATGAACATTCCAGCTCACAGTTGATAAAACCACATGAGTGTGAGTAATCTTAGCTGTACCACATGGAGCAGAACTGCTTAGCTGACCAGTCAACTCACAGAATCATGACAGATAATCAATTATTGTTGTTTTGAACCCTTACATTTTGGACTAATTTGCTACACAGCAAGAAACACTGAAACAACCCTCTAAAATCCTGGATATAGAATGCATAATTTCATATTATATATATGGCTCTGCTTCTGCTTTTGAAATTTAGAGAATGCCTATTTCTACAACTTGGGGACTTTCCCACCACACTGAATATAACAAGTGTTTTGAGATGGCCCCAACTATACCAATCCAAAGCCATTCTGGAAAATGTTTCCACTTACAAAGACTCAAATCAAAAAAATGATGTCATCGGTAACAGTAAAACCAAGAAAACAAAACATTCTGGGATTTAATATATATATATATGTATAATTTTTTCCAGCAAAACATAATGGTTTCTGGGGCGCCTGGGTGGCACAGCGGTTAAGCATCTGCCTTCGGCTCAGGGCGTGATCCCGGCATTATGGGATCGAGCCCCACATCAGGCTCTTCCGCTATGAGCCTGCTTCTTCCTCTCCCACTCCCCCTTCTTGTGTTCCCTCTCTCGCTGGCTGTCTCTATCTCTGTCGAATAAATAAATAAAATCTTTAAAAAAAACCCAACATAATGGTTTCTGACATGTCATCTTCTTCTCTTTTTCTTAAATATGTTTCCTCTTCCCTATTCCTTGTCATTATTTCTGACTGTGCTGGATATCTTTCGCTTGCCCTTTAGGCTAAATCCATATTTCCACATTTCTTTAGCTTGCTCTGTGCTCTGGAAAGCTATTCAATTCAGACTATGTCAATAACCCTCCCTGCTCTCTTTCAGGAAGGGGAGTATAGCAGGAAGGGGAGTATAGCAGCTCATGATTCTCATTATGAGAATGAAGCTCATAATTGATATCTATTTACACATTTTCCTCCCTTAAAGATTCCTATAGACATCACTTGAACAAAAGTCACAGTTCTCCTCGGTGGTTCTCTTCTCCGTGTTTTGGTAACCATTCCAACCCCTTGCTCCCATAAACCAAAGATGCTAATGGTGTCTCAGTAGACCTAGGATATTGTATGACCTTGGGTTTCACTAGAATTGACCTACATTTTGTAAATATTTCTCTTAGTAAATGTCTTTCAACTCTCATATTTAAATATGTCTATGTCCTTTCAGGACTCTGATTTATTACTTCAGTATGTCTTCTCAAAGGTCATTCATACAAATGTCCCAGCTCACTCACAATCCAGCCATCTTTAAATGGACATGACAGCTGAGGTTCCAAGTAATATTTAGCCAGTGGTACCACAGCTGCCCTCTTCCTTGAGTCAACACTGCATATGCAACATGCAATGTCCATCCTTTTACATGTTATATGAACATATAAGCTTCATGTTCACTCATGAAAAGAATAGAAAATAGAAATGCTGCATAGCTGACTGAAAGAATAACAAAAACTATTAAAAGTAAGTGTGTTTTTGTCTTTTTTTTTTCTCGTATTTTCCTTTCTCTTTTTCTTATTCAGAGGTAAAGTACAGGAGAGTTGACTCACATGTCTCAGAAATCATTTTTATGTGTTTGAGAGGTTTTTTTAGAATGCTTTTTGAATCTGCCAGAATGGCTTAAATGAACAATGCTTTATGCAGTCATAGCTACCACCTATTTGACAAGTACCTTCCCTTTAACTATTTGTCTTTGAAAGGATTTCTTATCAGATGAAGTTTATATTCTTCCTCATTTTTTTTTTTTCAAATTGTGTTGTATACAGTGAGGATTCTACAATGGATGTATAACCTATGTATGTTTTACCAAGGGCATTAGATGAGCTGCTCAAAGTCACAGCTTCAGAGAATCTGAAAGTTTTAAGGGAATAATGGAGGCTTCTGGAATGGCCAGTAGGAGGTGCCTCTGAAATCTTGGTTTGCTCGTCATTCCAAAACTGTATTAGTGGATAAGAAGCATTTAAGAATAGATTACTAACCTAAAATGGTAACTTTTCATTTATTCTCTTCTCTACAGATCTAGTTATTCAGGTTTTATCTATGGATAAGGACTTTGAAAAAAAGTATTACTATCTAGTAATATTTAGTAATTTTTTGTGATATTAGGAAATCACTGTCAGCTAGATTCCTACAAGAATGAAAACAAAAGTGGGGCACCTGGGTGGCTCAGTTGGTTAACTGTCTGCCTTCATTTCAGGTCATGATCCCAGGGTCCTGGGATTGAGCCCCACATCATCAGGCTCTCTGCTCAATGGGGAGCCTGCTTCTCCCTCTCCCTGCTACTCCCCCTGCTTCTGCTCTCTCTTTTTCTCTCAAATAAATAAAAATCTTCAAAAAATTTAAAGAAGAATGAAAACAAAAGTAAATGTAGAATTTCCCTTAGATCTTAACTTCTGAATTTATATACATACCATTTTAAAAAGCCAAAGTGTGAGTTCAAGAGATTAATTGAAGAGTTCACTATATTGAAGCATGTGAATTTAACTCAAAAGTGGCAAATTTCAAAAAAAAAACCTCTTCAACTTTACTCTTACATTTCCTATAGATACACACATACATATACATACCTATGTGTATATATTTTATTTAAATATATATAATTGTTTTTATTCCTCTAGAACTTTATTTATTAAAATTACTAAGTAATTATCTTACCTGTGCTTCCATTCTAAAAGTCAAGGTTAATCAGAATGAAAGAAAATGTTCTCCCTGTTTAAATAATCCATTAATACTGGATGAAATTTGAAAAAATATACTAATTGCATTGTATTATATAGTAAATACCCTTGATATTGAAGTTTATTCAGCTATTAATTTCTGTAAGAAAAGAAATTCTGATGACTGAGACTTAGCTAGCGCTCTATTCAAACAGATCAAATATATTGGAAAGACTGTAGAATTCAAATTCCCCAAAGCTATTTACAAATCAGGATTAAGGAGAAACATTTTGACAAAAGCCCCCCAGGGGCTATTAAGAAAATGCAGTAGGACTGTTTTTAACCTTTTGTATAGTTTGTTGAACTTTCTTTAAGTAGCTAGGCTAATTATACTTGGTCTACTGTGGTAACGGGATTTTCCCTCAACATGATTTCTAAGATGTTTTCTGCTTCTGTGCTGACAAACAAAAGAAACCAAACGATGCTTATCTGGAATGGACATTAAATACTGAATCATTCCAAAACTTGTCTGTGTGTCTGTGTGTGTTTCTTGACAATTTTCCAAAACTTCATAGATTCAGCATCTAAGTTACAGAAACTCAGCAGAGTATTCCCTGGAATAAGTCATGTGGAAGCTCTCAGAAATTGTTCCAAAAGGGAAAAAATGAGCCTTCTGGGAATGAGTTCATGGAAGGTAAAGTGCAAAAATATCAGGGGAAATCATTCACAATCAGGGAAATAATGAATGACGTGAATCCTCAGATTGTTCTGTAGCCTTCCCCTAATGTTTCCTAGAAAGAAGAGGGGGAAAATAGTGAAAATTAAGCAATTTTACCAAAATTTCTCTTTAAGATACTGAGATCCCAAGGCAGCACTTACTTATATTCTAAAATGCAGAGGAACCCAAGAACTACTGTGTTAGTCTGAGCACAATCAGGACAGAGAAATCACATAGTAATTTGAACAGAGAAACCTCAATATCAAAAACACAACACAAACCAAGTACAAATATTATTCTATGAAAAATGAGGACAACCTAAAACAGGTTGTCCTTGGTCTTAGACACCAGCACAGTACTACAGTTATCAGTAGTTAGAACATCTCATTCAAATCTGACTCTAGGTGTTCATGGAGATCAACACAGGATTGTAACTGATCCTTAGAGAATCCTTTACTTTCACATATATACAGCACCTAGATTATCTTTCAAAACAAAAGTCAACAGTGAAATCACTTTACTCAAAATCCATTTTTTCATCATATTGAGCATGAAAACCACAGTAACTACAAAAACCCAGAAGGTCCTAAACCAAATGTCCCTAAAGCACAACTACTATCTGACTCTGCATCACCCTTCAACCATAAAATGACTGCTCCAGTTACACTGACATCCCCCACATCCCACCGCAAATACTTCAAGAGTGCTCACAAGTCAAGAATTTTGTATGTTGGTACTTGCTTATTTCCATCTATAGCACTATTTCCCAAGATATCTAAGTACTGCTCAATGTCATTATAACAAAAGGAGACTTTTCATGACAATCATACATGAAGTGGCTCGGTGTTAGTTTTCCCCATCCCTCAATGGGAAGAAATTCATTTTTTGTTTGTTTGTTTGTTTCCTACTATGTCCTCTTATGCCTTAGAACAATGAAGACCACTCAATAAGTTACTCTTACTACAAAATGGAATGCTCTAGATCTTGATCTGAAGAATCTATTTCTTCTTATACATAGCACCTAGCTCACTATATGTCTTAAATATTTAAAATAGCATGAATTAATGAATATATGAATGAAGGTGTTAAAACAATGTTACTCTCTTGCTATGAATCAGGATTTTTGTTGTCACCGATGCAAAAAAAAATATAAGCATGGCCTCTGCCTTCATGGACTTGGGGTTTATTGTTCAGACCAATCACCATAAAGAAGAAAGGGTAGTCAAAACAATACAGTTGAGGTGGAAGAAAATATAACTTGAAAAAAATGTAGCATAGTCAGGAGCGGTTCATGAAGACTTCCTGCAAAAGGAATTGGGCTCAGTTCTGAGAGTTGGTGAGGGAAAATGGGGCAATAACCCAGCCAGAGATAAGAGAATAAACATAATATTGAAATATGAAATATCATGCTTTGGGAGACTAGGTGAAACTAGTATGTTTTACGCTCCATGGACCATGCGGAGAAGAATGCCAGGCTTTCTTTTCAATTTATAATTCTCTCACTTCAAGGGCAGTTAAACTTTCAAGTTATTTTAGGCAATAGTCAAAAAGGTACCTGGCCCCATTATCAAGCTTAATTAAGTGCCCATATGTTTGCTTCTTAACATTTCTTAACTTGATGCTGACACGGAAATAAAAAAATCCCTTGTTGGACTTTCTACTCCTTTATTTTTCAGGTTTTCAATTAGCTTTATGATGTCTCAAGCCTGAAATCTTGAATTGACTAGAGTGTGTGACTACAAAAACTAGAAATCTTCTGTTTAGCTGAATTCCTACATTTGAAAATGTCATTTTTCATGTGATAAGGGGTTATCAAAATACTAATGCCCCTTTGCTGTTTAATATGCATTTCCACAAGTTTGGAAAATTCTGGTGCCGAAAATACCTGGTGAGGATAACCAGAGTTATTCTCTTAAAGGAAATTCTTGTATTATTAAAATGAATGAGCTCATGAGTTTCCAAGGAGAATGGATTTAATATATATTCCAAGAAGATTTACCATATGTATTTAATTCTATGTAGTCAATTAAGGATGAGGGGAGGTAGAGGTAGAGCTAGGGGAATTAGGAAATAAAGCTAGATGAGAGAAGTAATGTCTGACTTTTCAATAGGCATTGAGAAACAATACCAGACCTTGCTTCACGTTAGTTATCATTATTAAAAAATAAATGCCTCCGGAAGCCTGGCTGACTCAGTCAGTTGAGCAGCCAACTCTTGGTCTCGGCTCAGGTCAAGATCTCAGGGTCATGAGATCAAGCCCTGCATAGGATTTTGTGCTCAGCAGGGAGTCTGCTTAAGATTTTCCTCCCTCCCTCCCTCTGTCTCTCCTCCAGCTCTCTCTCTCTCAGATAAATAAATCTTTAAGAATAAAATAAAATAAAATAAAATATAAAATAAAATAAAGACTCTTGGGACACCTGGGTGGTTCAGTCAGTTGGGTAACCTATTCTTGGTTTCACTCAGGTCATGATCTCAGGGTAGTGAGATCTCAGGGTAGACTCTGTGTTCAAAGGGGAATCTGCTTGAGATTCTCTCTTTCCCTTTCCCTCTATCCCAGCTAGCATGTGTGCATGCTCTCTCCCTCTCTATATAAAATAAATAAAACTTTAAAAAAATAATAAATTTCTTTTATCCAGCCCACTCATGTTAGACAAAACAAAAGATCAGTTTTCTCAATACATTATGTAGCTTCCTCAGATCATAATGGAAAATTTTATATTAGTGATTTCTTTGAATCTGTGTGTTGACTTAGAGAACCTTTCAAGTAGGAACTGACTTATATTTATTAATCTTCAAATTTGTAATTAAGATTTTTTTCATATTTGTGCATCTTAACTTTCAGTAAAAACTTAGCAAACATGTAAATACTATTATGCATCTATTTATCAGAATACTTAATGTCATGAGTGTTACCACAACTCTATACCACAAGCTCTTGATTGCCCGCATATTTTTTTTTTCAATTTTCCAGTTACTTTTAAGTCTTTGAGAACTGTGAAACACAGTTGTGTTCTTGGAAGTCCATTCATTACAGCTCTGAAATGCACTCTCAATGGCAACTAAATATTAACATGGCATAATTACCCAGAGCTACAAAAGAAGCTTCAGATGTAAACTGGTAAATGATTTGTCTTTATTTGCTGATCCTAGCCATCTTATACTTTATATAAGGTTTTCAAAAGGCATCATAACATAGCACAGTTCTTGCCCATTTACTCTATATTGAATATATATTTATTTAAAGGTTTAATGGGTCCTACTGACACTGAACTTGTGCAAATAATTTGTAAGATGTAGAAAGTTGTTTAATTAAATTTTCTGACTATACTCTCCATATCATTCATGATATTGACAGCACTAATTTTCTCCCAAATCATGAATATATCTTTTTAGAAATATAGTTCTGATTCAGACTGGACTCCCAGGGATCTCATTATGTTACATTGCATGTTTTTGGAAAATATTTTAGCTAAATCTGTCAAATTATGTATTATTTACAGCAAGTAAGAGAATCATAGAAGACTAACGGAAATACAATGCTCACCAACACATCACACACACACACACACAGCCACACATACACACACACAGAGTAATTTCTCAATAAGAAGTGATGCTTTAATTAATGTCTCTCTAGTCTTTCAGGTATTTTGCAACTCAGTCCATACTCATTCTTAAAGAGACTATTTGTATTAAAATGAGTTTGCTTTATTCAATGATGACATTATGGACAAAATTATGATTTGTTTGAAGAATTTTAGACTGGGTCATGAGTTAAGTATAAAAAAGCATCAATCACCAGCTTACTGATGAGTGTCATCTTTATCAACAGAATGCTCTATACTGGCCACCTGTATTAGGAAAAAGGACATAAATTATGCCCTTAGCAAACTATAGTGGTACGTCTATGATAGACACAATGGCTGCATTTAATCATGGATAGTAACATGTTCACCTAGTCATTAAACTAAAGCAAGAAATCTATTCTTCAGCAAACCTTCCCAACAACATCAAGGTTGGGACAAGGGTAAAGTGAGTAAGGCAAGTGAAGCACTTGGATGGGGTATAAAATTTAAGGGGCATCAAAATATTCAAGTAATCAAGATCATTTATATTTTAAAGAAAAATTTTTAAAAATTAAATTAACAAAAAAAATGCTAAAGAATAGATTTAGAGAACTCAGTGACTCCGTCTAGCACAGTAATGTTCATATTATAGGATTCCCAAAAGAGAGAAAAGGGGATAGAAAAGTTATTAGGAAATCACACCTCAAAACTTCCCTCATCTGGGGGAAGGAAACAGACATCCAGATCTGGGAGGCACAGTAAACTCCCATCAAAATCAATAAAAGCAAGCCAACACCAAGACATACTGTAATAAATTTGAAAAATACAAAGATAAAAATCTTAAAAGCAGCAAGACAAAAGAAGTCCCTAACTTACTAGGGAAGACACATGAGGCTAGCTGCAGATCTCACCACAGAAACTTGACAAGCCAGAAGAGAGTGGCATGATATATTCAACACGCTGAATGGGGAAAATCTGCAGCCAAGAATACTCTATCCAGCAAGGCTAGCATTCAGAATACAAGGAGAGAGATTCCAGACAAACAAAAACTAAAAGAAATCATGACCACTAAACCAGCCCTGCAAGAAATATTAAAGGGGACTCTATGAGTGGAAAAGAAAAACCAAAAGCGACAAAGACTAGGAAGGATCAGAGAAAATTTCCAGAAACAAGGATGAGAAGTAATAAAATTGGACTGAATGCATATCTACCAATAATTACTCTGAATGTAAATGAACTAAATGTTCCAATCAAAAGACATAGGGTGTCAGAATGTAATAAAAAAACAAGACCCACTAGGGTGCCTGGGTGGCTCAATCTGTTAAGCATCTGTCTACCTTTAGTTCAGGTAATGATCTCATGGTCCTGGGACCAAGCCTCATGTTAGGCTCCCTGCTCAGCAGGGAGTCTGATTCTCCCTCTCCCTCTGCCCCTCTCCCTGCTTGTGCATGCTGTCTCTCAGATAAAATCTTAAAAACAAGAAAACAAACAAATGAAAGACAAGAAACAACAACACAAGATCCATCCCTATGCTGCCTACAAGAGACTCATTTTAGACCTAAAGAAACCAGCAGATTAAAAGGGAGGTGTGTGGGGGTGAAACATTTATCACACAAATGGATATCAAAAAGTTGGAGTAACAATACTTACATCAGACAAACTAGACTTTTTTATTCTTGTATTGTTTTTACGCAGGGATCAGAACAGTACTGGCCTTGTGGGATGATTTTGAATGCATTCCCTCTATTTCATTATTTATAAGATTTTGCTAAAGATTGTCATTAATTATATTTTTTTAAAATGATTGGTATAATTCACCAATGAAACCATGAGGTCTTGGGCTTTTCTATGCTGGGAGATTTTTTGATTCCTAATTCAACTTTCATTCTTGTTATGGGTCTAAGAAGATTTCCTACTCCTTGGATTCAAGATTCATGATTCAATCTTGGTAACTTATGCATTTTTAGGAATTATCTATTGTGGTTTTTTTTGTGGTTAGAAAATATACTTGGGTATGATTTCCGTCTTCTAAAATTTGTAATATTTGTTATGTCTCTTTTTATTGTAATCTAACAAGGGGGTTTCTGTGTGTACCTGAAGAAAATGGGTATTCTATTTTTCTTGAATAGAGTGTTTTATATATACAATTTAGAACCATGTGTTCTGAAGTATGCTTCAAGTAAAAAATATGTTCTTTTTGAAAAAATAGTAACTTTACTGAGGGTACTCATTTAAAATAAAGCATATCAAGAGGGGAAGAGGCTAAGGGGATGGGTGAAATAGGTGAAGGGGACAAGTATACTTATCATGATGAGCACTGAGTAATGATGTATAGAATTGTTGAATTGCTATATTGTACACCTGAATCCAATATAACATTGTATGGTAACTACACTGGAATTAAAATTTTAAAAAAATTAATAAAAAAAAGAAAAATAAATAAAATTTGAAATAAAACCAGGTCAATATGACTGATTATCTCTTTTGCTCTCTCCACTTTGTTCCAATCACTATGAATGAGACAAAGAGACATGCTAAGGACCCTCAAGGAACTGTTGTTTTCCAAACTGTAGATCCTGATACTCAATTTACACAATTAGTGTTAATTTATCGACTTTCTGTTAATTCAACATAAAAGTATTTGCAGGATAGAAATGGGGATTGTGACAGGATCAACTGACCAACAGATTATGTATTTGCAGATACACCCTTGGTGTTTTTCCAAAAGAAATGAGATATTATACCAACCAGCAATCTAGGTTCTTAGAATGCAGATGGTAAGGGCTGATTATTACTGAATATTAGGAGTAATTAATGATGCCTAGGAATATTACAAGAGAGAAGGGGGAAATGGCAAAATAGAAGTTTCAAAGTCTGAGGACTATTAAATGACCAAAAATTAACCAATCCTATTAAATGAAAATCTTCCTTTGATAAGAAATTCCTAAGTGATAGAGGTATTGAAACCAGGGATAATTGTCAGATGATGGACAGTATATATTATATTTATCCATAAATCAGATGCAAGACTTACCTATCTACCTATCTGCCAACAACAAATAGTAAACATGCTCAAGTACAGAAGTAAATGGAATGCCCCTCCATCCTATGGCTTAGCATAGAGAATCATTAAGAGTTCCCTGTGATATATTTCAGTATGTGTGTATGTATGTATTTGTATGTAGTTTTATATTTAAGAGGTTTCCATGGCAACAGAGATAGTTTGATCTAGGGCGACAAAGACAGTATAAAGATTTGACTATGGGGAAAAATTAACTAGACTAGTATCTCAGCCTTCTTGAGTTTGACCAATTACTTAACTTATATATTGACCATTGAAAATAAAGACAGCCTTTTTAGGGACCATAGATTTTAAGACAGATAACCGAAGTTTTAGGATCACTGATTTATTTTTATTTTTTTCCAATAAATAACTGGCACTTTGGCAGAAACGACTTGCCAGAATTATCAAATGAAAATACAGGGTGGAAAGCTAAATCTGAACTTAAGATAATGAATAATGTTTAATATATGTATACTCCAAATTACTCATTGTTGATCTGAAATTCAAATTTAACTGCGTGCCCTATATTTTACCTAGCAACTATATGCTCTTGTTTCAACATGAGATTCTTTATCTGTACATTTCACTTTCTAAACGCTTGTCTACCACACCATTAACTCCAAGTAAATACTCACTACACGTTTACCTGCTCTGCTTATTGTACAACTGCATTCTTGTTCCCCATTCTAGTTCTGATGGCTGGTTTCAGTTCCATGGATTGACAACACTCATTTGGAACCTGGGATTCATTTACTCAGTTAATCAACCTTGTTTGTTGTTCATTTGTTTTATTACCCATTCTGATGACTGTTTAAACATGTTTTTGTTTGTTTGTTTTACTAACTACTCTCCCAACTTGCATAAACTTTTAACATTATGGTTGTGCTCTATTATCTGTTTATTTACTGTGGCCCTTTACAAAACCGCAAACCATTGTAATATCTAAGATATTTCTGTTTCCCCAAAACCAGTTATTTCTCCTCTGAGGCAATACTTTCCCCATCGAGAATGCATGCATTAATCCTTAAAAACAGATCTTACCCTGTGCTATTTATTGAGTAAATCTGCCTCAATAGCAAATATTTCATATTTCTACTGCAGAAAAAAGGGAATCATCTCATATCTCACCCAACTGTCCTCCCCCCTCCCCCCCCAAAAAAAGAGCAACATTATACTCCACATGTCTGGCACAAATTTTACATATGCCGAATACCTCAAGCCTCTGTACATCATTTATAAAGTATGCAAAGACTCAAAAAAGGAAGAGGACCCACTGATGTCATGATTCAGAATATGCTTTCTTGAACATCCTATTCTTTTAAATTATTAGCTTTCAAAATATTTTTGAAAATTCAAGTTTTAAATTTTTTGAACAAGCAAATGAAAAATAAGATTAGAGACTTATATTTTTAAAGATAGTTTAAAAAGATAACATTTTTTTCATGGTTCATTTTACTAGTGACACGTGTATTTATCAGCTTGCCATATGTTGGCACAGCTGTGATGGTTTTGTCCAAATCTCTACAGATTTTTCTTCTCTGCTCAGAACCATTTTTCAGTGTGGTAGCAGAGTGCCTTTGTGCTCTGTTAGGCCATGGTATAGAGTTAGCATATGCTCTCCAATACTTGTTGGCAAGATTGTCAACCACTATCCATTTATTTATGAGGTTCTTTCCAATAGTTATTTTATTTTATTCGTTTTAGGCTTTGGCAGGTTTAAATAGCCTTTTAAAAAATAGGCATGACAAATAAAAACCCTCAAAAGTAGGTATGGATGGAACACACCTCAACATCATAAAGGCCATATACAAAAGACCCACAGATAATATCATCCTCAGTGGGGAAAAAACTAAGACCTTTCTCTCTACAGTCATGAACAGGACAGGGATGTGCACTCTCACCATTACTATTTAACATAGTACTGGAAGTCTTAGTCTCAGCAATCAGACAACTAAAAGAAATAAAATGCACCTGAATTGGCAAGAAAGACAACAAACTTTCACTATTTGCAGATGGCATGATACTCTCTGTAGAAAAACTCCACCAAAAAATTGCTAGAACTAATACACGAATTCAGCCAAGTTGCAGGATATAAAATCAATATATGGAAATCTGTTGCATTTCCATACACCAATAATGAAACAGCAGAAAGAGAAATCAAGGAATTGATCTCATTTACAATTGCACAAAAACAGAAAGAAACCTAGGAAAAGAACTTAACCACAGAGGTAAAAAATCTGTACTCTGAAAATTATAGAACACTTATGAAAGAAATTGAAGAGGACACAAAGAAATGGAAAAAAAATTCCATGCTCATGGATTGGAAGAACAAATATTGTTAAAATGTGTATACTACCCAAAGCAATCTACACATTTAATGAAATCCCTATCAAAATACCAACAGCATTTTTCACAGCACTAGAACAAACAATCCTAAAATTTGTATGAAACTACAAAAAATCCCGAATACCCAAAGCAATCCTGAAAAAGAAAAGCAAAGCTGGAGGCATCCTGATTCTGGACTTCAAGCCAGATTATAAAACTGTAGTCATCAAGATAGTATGGTACTGGAACAAAAATAGACACATAGAATGATAGAATACAGTAGAAAACCAAGAAATGGTCCCACAACTATATGGTCAACCAATCTTTGACAAAGCAGGAAAGAATAGCCAATGAAAAAGACAGTCTTTTCAACAAATGGTGTTGGGAAAACTGGACAGCAATATGCATAAGAATGACACTTAACCACTATTTTTACACCATACACAAAAATAAATTTAAAATGGATTAAAGACCTAAATGTGAAACAGGTAAACATCAAAATCCTAGAGGAAAAACACAGACTTCCACCTCTATGACCTTGGCCATAGCAACTTCTTACTAGTCATGTCACTGGAGGCAAGGGAAACAAAAGCAAAAATGAACTATTGGGACTTCATCAAGATAAAAAACTTCTGTTCAGTAAAGGAAATAATCACCAAAACTAAAAGGCAGCCTATGGAATGGAAGAAGGTATTTGTAAATGTTGTATCTGATAAAGGGTTAGTATTCAAATCCATAAAGAACTTACCAAACTCAACACCCAAAAAACAATAAAGTTAAGAAATGGGCAAAAGACATGAATAGACATTTTTCCAAAAAATATATCCAGATGGCTGACAGACACATGAAAAGATGTTCAATATCACTTATCAACAGGGAAAAACAGATCAAAACCACAATGAGTTATCACCTTACACTTGCCACCTCACACCCTGCTAAAATTAACAACACAAGAAACAGCAGCTGTCGGCGAGGATGTGGAGAAAGGGAAACCCTCTTACATGGTTGGTGGGAATGCACACTGGTGTAGCCACTTTCAATATGGAAGTTCTTCAAAAAATTAAAAATACAACTACCCTATGACCCAGCAATTACACTACTAGGTATTTATCCAAAGGATACAAAAATACAGATTCAAAGGGGTACAACCCTGATGTTTACAGGAATTGCCAAAGTATGGAAAAAGCCCAAAAGCCCATTGACTAATGAAGGGATAAAGAAGGTGTGGTACACACACACACACACACACACACACACACACAATGGAAAGTTACTCAGCCATCAAAAAGAATGAAATCTTGCCATTTACAATGATGTGGATGAAGCTAGAGTATATTATGTAAGCAAAACATGTCAGTCAGAGAGAGACAGCTACCATATGATTTCACTCATATGTAGAATTTAAGAAGTGAAACAGATGAACATATGGAAAGGAATTTAAAACAAAAAGAGAGAGAGGGAAGCAAACCATAAGAGACTCTTCATGATAGAAAACAAACCGAGGGTTGATATAGGGAGATGGTGGTGGATGGGATAAATGGGCGATGAGTATTGAGGAAGGCACGTATTATGATGAGCACTGGGTGTTACATACAAGTGATGAATCACTAAATTATACTCCTGAAACCAGTATTACACTATATGTTAACTAACTAGAAGTTATATAAAAATTTGAAAAGTAATAGGCATTACAAATACTCTATTTACATTTGGGATGAAATTTAAGAGCATTATATCATCTCTCTTGTAGAAACATATAATGTCCTTTACCCCTTGCTGACCTTTTACCTACTTAAAAATCACTTATTTCAACTGATATCTTTATTTTTACTTATTTAATTTTGACATACAAAAAAACTACCTATTTAATGTATACAATTTGATATTTGGACAAATGAATACCACCATGAAACCATCACCACAATCATGGTAACAGACATATCCATCACCTCCAGAAGTTTTCTGTGTCTCTTTCTGTGTGTGTGTGTGTGTGTGTGTCTGTCTGTGTCTGTGTGTCTGTGTGTGTTAAGAACTTAACATGAGCTCTACCCTCTTACCAAACTTTAAAGTGCATACAATTCTGTTGACAGGCATTACAGTGTATAGAAGATCTCCAAAACTAGTTAACTAAGACTTCATACTAACTGAACAATCACTCCCATTTTTCCTTCGCATGACCGCTGGTAAACACCATTCTATTCTCTGCTTCTATTGTTTGGCTATTTTAGTGGAAGTGCAATTGCTGGATCATATAGTAGTTGTATTTTTAATTTTTTGACAAATTTTTATTTTTTTCCATAGCAGTTGCACTATTTTACATTCTCACTGACAATATATAAGGGCTCCAATTAAGCCACATCTTTGCCAACACTTGTTTTTTGCTTGTTTGCTTTGTTTTTTTTGGGGGGGGGGGAGTAAGAATGAGACTAACTTGAGGTGGTATCTCATTGTGATTTTGACTTGCATTTCCCTGATGTTTAGTGATGTTGAGCATCTTCTCATATACCTATCAGCCTTTATATATCTCCTTTTGGAGAAATGTCTACTCAAGTATTTTTCCCACTTTTCAATTGTTTTTTGTTTACTACTGAGTTGTAAAAGTTCCTTATGTATTTTGGATTAGCCTCTTATCAGATACATGGTTTACAAATATTTTCTTTCATTCCATTGATTGTCTTTTCATTCCAAATATATTACAAAGCTACAGTTATTAAAGCATTTGGGTACTGCCATAAAGACAGGTATATTGAGCAATGGAACAGAATAGGGCACCCAGAATTAAACTCATACTTGTTTAGTCAGCTAATATTCAACAAGTGTGCCAAGAGTACACAGTTAGGAAATAGTCTCTTGAACAAGTGGGAAGTTGGGAAAATTTAATATCCACATTCAAAAGAATGAAATTGAACCCTATCTTACATCATACACAAAAATAAACTCAAAATAAAGATGCAAATATAAGATCTGAAACTGTAAAGTTCCTAGAAAAAAAAATAGGGGAAAGCTTCTTGAACATTGGCCTTGGCAAAGATTTCCTGGTGATGATATGACCCCAAAAGCACAAGCAAAAAGTAAAAATATACAAACGGGACAACAGTGAACTAAAAACCTTATAATCATTTCTACCTGTCTTATACTGAAACTTAAAACTTTTCACATTGCTTCCCACATGCTTACTTCAGTTTGACATAATCCATGAGAAGTTTGTTAGTTCTCCATCATCAGTCAGATGGGAATTATTAGGAATTATATGACCATGCAACTGGAAAGGGCTATGGATGAGAACAAGCTAAGTAACCCAGGAGCAATAACAAGGATGCTAGCTCCTGTTCCACTGTTCTGCAAACAAGCCAAGAAGCTGATGAAGGTTCAGTGAGGTAGCAAAAAGTTTCTTTTGGCTGCTGAAACTACTTTTTCAATGAAAAATTGAGACATATTAATCATTGGAAGAAGGCCTGCAATCTTCTTTTACTATGTTCATTGTAACATTGTGATTTTCCTGTGTTAATAATGGAACAAATTTTTTATTTTTCTTCTTTTGGGAATGGATGATCAACAGTCAATCTAAGGTGCATTTGACAACAGCAACAGAACAGGCTTCTGGAAAAATCATAGAAGGCTAACAGTATGTAGAGGAGATAGGTAGGTAAATATGAAATAATACTCAGAACACAAAGAACAGCCAGAATCTCATTCACACAGTATCACAAAGGAACTACTTCAAATATTATATAGGTGATTTTTATCTGACTAAATTTATTAAGAGATCTTAGAGCTCTTAGTGTTTGAATTAGGATTCCATTTATTGAGAATTAGTTGCCAAGGGGCTTGCAAGACTTAGACTAGAACCCAGAGTATCTAATGTTGAGCAAATTTTCCATTATTTATTTATTAATCAAATATTTTTGAATGGCTACTATAAGCTGAGAACTGGGTCAGTTACTAAGGACATTATAAGTTTATGTGTTAATAGACACAGACCTTGACTGAATGGAGTTTAAGAGCTGTTATCTTTAGAAAAAGAGAATAAAATACAGATCCTATTTTTAAGACAAAAGTGCAGGACCTAAGAAACAAAAATAAATAAATAAATCTAGTATTTAAATTATGACACATTATCAGAAAGCATAACTTTGGTAAATCACTTAAGTAGCATATGGAATTTACAAGGCTGCTTCTTTTACAAAGAATTTGATTATTCATATTATGAAGAATGATATTATATTCCTTCTCACCACATATAGGAATAGTATATTGACCTAATGCTGACAGGTATGTATTAGTTACAAATTCTCAAGAAACAAAACAAAACAAATAAACAAACAAAAAAAACCCAGATTTCTAGCTTTTGCACATTTTGTTGTAAATACTCCTACCACAATCTATTTTAAGCCACCAACACTGCTGGCACAAGTCCTGAAATAACAGGAGTCAGTTCACAGAAAACTACATAAGCAGGTTCGAGCACACTGAATGCTGACCTCTTAATGTCGGATTGGTCTCTCAGCTATTAAAAGAACTTGCCAAATCTTTGGAATTAACCCTTGAAAACTATTTGTATTAAAATCTTAGCTTGTGGGTATTTCTTACTCTCAGTAGCTCTCTAGTTCCCGAGGAGAGGAGAATGTAGACACATTTATCATATTTCCTCTCAACTTGTTAGCTTTACATCAGGGTTTATCCTAGAGTTAAAATTGGGGCTTGTACTCTCAGGTGGTCAACTGACCCAAACAATACAAAGAAGATATATTTGGGAGTACAGACCCAGATCTATCCAAATCTATTACCCCATGTAAGAAGGGCAAATCTATATATATAGTGCATGTATCTTGAATAATCATAATTCCTCTGAATACTTAAACAGCCCATATCACTACATGTCACAAATATACAGTGGAATCATAGTTGGAATACATTCATTTAATACTTCAAATCTCCATGGCTTTGTAGGGACATAGAAATTTCAGATTAAGGCCTTAAAAAGTCAGGTACTGGTCATCAAATATAAGATGTAGGCTAACTTATGCCTGCCACAGATTTTAGTTTATTTCATTACTTATCTGTAAAAGAAAGATAGAAGGAAAGAGAATGTGGAGGACAAATAAAGGTAGCAGGTAAAAAAAAAATCAAAACTATTGGCTTTTAAAAATGTGGAAAAAATCTGTGGATTTTCTATTATTCATGTCCCCATTACAATGGATAATCAAGAATTGACTACATTGTAATTAGAACTGAAGTTGAACAACACATCAAACAATTCACAATTTATATTATAATATAGCTCATCAACCCACTAAATATATATTAATAGAGCATTCAAAACCATGCATTTGCCATTTCAAAGGAAGCTTCCCACATCTGGGGTGATTTGGGATAAATTATTTAGTGCCCTCTCTGTCTTTCAACTATTTTTGGTGAGTTCTGTTTTGCATAATATTGCAATCAGCCCTTGAGTAGAAAATGTTAATGTCATGGAGGGGGGTAATCTTCATCTCTGGACAAAATTCTAAAGAAAATAATACAATCAAGAAAAGAATAGAGAAACCAAATTTTGAGGTAATTAGAAGAATAAATGAATGTTGATAAATTTTGAGATTATTCAAAAATTATTGGGTTTTAACTAACATTTGATTTTGAAATTTTCACTTTTTAAAAGTAGAATTTACTGAGCTTGTCTCATGAAATTTTATTTAGCTATACCTCTCCCATAATATTATGATAGTAGGCCAATGTAATAGTATTTCAATTTATTTGTTCTTTGATACTGCAAAATATTCTGATTCATCTGAATTTAGGAGTAACATTAACCACTATGCACTTCTGAGATGAATACTGGCAGAAGCTTGAGATAATGTATATCTGTTCCAACTTACACTAAGTAGTAAATGACACAGGTCTGGAAACTATACGTTTGATATTAAATGCCAACATCATTTGAGAATTCATTATTGATCAGATTATTTGTAGATACCTAGGGGAAAAAAGCCATAGTCAAAAAGCCATTGTTAGGAACTATTAGCTAAAGACAAATAAGAAAAATTTAATTAATTTCATCTTTTGATATGGCACTGGAATTATCAAATTAATTTGGTATTTGAATGAAGATAGATGGTAGAACAAGAAATTAAATGTGAGAATTATTGTATTTTTATTTAGTAAGTTTAAAATACTTCTTTTAAATGTTGAGAGAAATATGAACTCAATTACAATTACAATCATAGAAGCTATCATTTACCAAGCTCAACTGCTGTTTCAGAGACTGTTTTAGTTCTTTTAAAATCATCTAAACCAAACAATATTTTTAGGACACAAAGATTGTTATTCATTCTTATTTTAAAGACAGGAAACTGAGGTTGAGTCAGAAGGTATCCTGCTAAAGGTCAATTAGCTGTCAAATGAAGGAGCCTGGTTTAAAAGCCAAAAGGTCTGAAGTCAGTAGCTGTGCTAGCGGGCATGCTGTTTGGTGAGAGAGACTGAACTGAGAAGCCACTTACACATCCTTGAAAGACCAGGCAGAAGTAGTGGAAGAAAGATCATATTTTTTTCACTTCAGAAATCACAACAAAATAAATACATAAAAATAAAAAAATTAAAAAATTGAGAAAATTTTTTTTTATCTGATTGTGGATATAATGTAGATCCATCCAACAATGAGATGAGTTTCCTTACAAAGTAGTGAACTCTTTTTCCTTGGAATTATTCAAAAGGATATTCTTGACCATCAGAAATATTGTGGACAATCTCTCCCTGCAGGGAGGAATACTGTTTTTCACTTTAAGGAAAAAAAAAAAAAAGCACAAATTAGGACCTAATTTTTTTAAAAAAAATACTGATGCTAAGATAATAATTTCATTTTGATTTTTTTCCTCAAGAGGAAATAACATTCCTCAAACTTAAATGTAAAGACATATCCACATACTAAATAGAAAAGGACAAATTTACTCCTGGTTACTTGAAGAATTCCAAGCAAGAAATAGCAACAACTTTTTTCTTTCTTCTACACCTTTTAGCCTTAAAAATAGCACTACTTATTCTGAGGATATTGATTTCAAGTCATTTATCACTGAATCTATGTATATATGACAACTCATCTCTAGTTTCATTATGAAATATTAGTAAGTGGGTAAATGATACAACAAAGACAAAAAGGATATAAAGACTACAAATTACTATAAAGTATCACAAAAACTATTCTGAATCATTTGCTTTCACTTGGCATAATTTCTGGCTCAAAGACTGGTATGTAAATGGACTGTCACTTAAACATGTCTCTATGAATATAATACCATTTGATAATGTGGAACTGTTTTCTCTCTCAATTTCACTAGAGAATTCCACTGTTGATATGATTTTATCTTGCTATACACTCATATGTTATTTTATTTCACTGTTTCCCAAAGGTAGCATTTCGTAATGCATGTTTCCTCTAGATTTGACTCCTAAATATATTCACTTTGCACACTCTTATTTCCACTGACCACAGGGTATTTTGGTAAAGTGCTCCCATTATTTACCTTTCTAGAGGATAAATTCTGATTCTTCTTTGAATAAGAGACTAGCTTTCAAGTGTGTCCTTCAAAGACTACACATGCAGTGAAACTCTCTATGTAGGTATTGATGCCATGAACAAGACGACAAAAACAACAAACCAGATAAACTGTTACCATGCACAACTGTTGAAAATGTTGGAAATAATTGTAGTGACCTAAGGAACATTCTTATAATTGATAATTAAGTACATCTAATGTTTAGCATAATTAGGTAGGCAAACATGCATATAAGGTCATCTGCTAATATTTTTAGTCTACCTTTTGTTCTAACAAAGCCAAATTTTTCTGAATAAATATATCAAACTTAGGTGTTTGTTTCCTGGCAACAGTAAACTACAACTACAGGGAATATATTCATGAACATAAAGAAGAGGGTTTTTCTTTCTTCTTTCTTTCTTTCTTTCTTTCTTTCTTTCTTTCTTTCTTTCTTTCTTTCTTTCTTTTTCTTTCTTCTTCTTTTTCTTTTCTTTTTTTTTGCAACTGTCTGTTTCTACCTTTCTTAAAATCTATTCCTGTAGATTATTTTTCAGTTCAGTAAAGGACTTAGCCTTTATTTTTTTAGGAAATATATAAACCTCTTGTAATTTACTAAAGCACATCTTAGACTCTGTCACAGTCACTCTGGATGCTGGCAAAAAAAACAGATTTGTGCTATCAACCCACATCTGATTAATCCGACATCTGTGTCCAACATTGGGGCACCACAACCTACAATTTGTTCAAGCATACCAATGTATCTTTTTACATTCTAATATTCCAAGCCCATAGGTTTAATTAAAAACAAACAAACAAACTCATTCCAGTGTTGCACATATGTACTCTACGAAACAGAAATTCTAGCTAATTTTTCATGTTATTACATTTTACTTTTTGCAAAATGTGTATCTTCCAGGAAATGCATATCTTAACCATGAAGACTCCTGTAATTTTAAGCAGTTATAATGGTCATTTGTTACTCTGGCTTCTCCCTTGAAAATTTCTGTGCCACACTCAGTTAAAAAAAAAATTCTAAAATATCTCTTTCTGCTGAAGGATTAAAATCTCCTTAAGAGGGTGTCAATTATTTTTTATAAAGAAGACAGGAAAGCATTTCTTGTTTATTATCTTTATTAATACTTACCATTTGTTATAAAAATTGCATAAAACTTTGTTTTAATGAAAAAAAAAATCCAAAAACAAATGTAACAGATAGCAGTTGTATTTTGTTTGATTTCTCAGTAATAGGTATGTATGCATAATACATACCACACACACACACACACACACACACACACACACACACACACACGAGATATACAGTGGAATAGTACTCAGCCATAAAAAATGAAATCTAGCCATGTGCAACGACGTGGATGGAACTAGAGGGTATTATGCTAAGTGAAATAAGTCAATCAGAGAAAGACAATTATCATATGATCTCACTCATATGTGGAATTTAAGAAACAAAACAGATGAACATATGAGAAGGGGAAAAAGGGGGGAGGGAGGCAAACCATAAAAGTGTTAAGTATAGAGAAAAAACTGAGGGTTGCTCAGGGGAGGTGGACAGGGGATCAGCTAAATGGGTAACAGGCATTAAGGAAGGACTTCTTGTGACGAGCACTGGGTGTTATGTGTAAGGGATGAATCACTAAATTCTACTCCTAAAACCAGGATTACACTATATGTTAATTAACTATAGTTTAAATAAAAACTTTTTTTTAAGTATATATAATGCATTTAGTGCTGGAATAATTTTACTATGCTGAGGTATTTTTTACCCTTCTATATTTATTAATATCCACGCTTACTAATATTGACACAGTCCCTGAAAGTGTATTGGCATTTATTTTACAGTTAAAATAAACATTGTTAATTTGCTGAAAAAAATCTTAACCCTAATATGTGGCATATACATATTTACACAAATGGATGGATGGAGATATGTAATATGTAATATATTATATATTACATACACACATATGTAATGTGTGTGTGTGTGTGTGTGTGTTTAACAGCATATCCATCTAACAACAGAGTTATATTTTCTCTTTAAAAATCACACTATTAATATCTGGTTTGAACTATACAAAATGGGAAAATATTTGCTGCCTTGTTGTGTTTGGCTGCTCGCAAAAGGTTAATGCTTCTTTACCCATTTTGCTAACCCACTAGTGTATTTCTGTGTGGAATTCCAATGTATTTACCATCTAAGACCTGAATACTTTATGCCTGAAAGAATAATAACTATATGTATGCTGTTGAACTACTTGAGGGCAATGAACACTCTTCCGTCTTGGTAAAGTGAAACCTTTATCAAAATCTTGTTAATATTGTCAATATTAGAAGATGAAGGTAAAAAATCTTGTTGGAACACCAAGAACAGCAATGGTTTCTGAAAAAGCAATCTGAATACTGAAACTGGTTGTTTTAAAAACATGCTGGCCATCCAAGAGAAATATAATATGAACTCAAGACTAAATCCATAATCATAACCTAATGTATTTTTAAATATATCATTGCCCCCCAGGCTATTGGCTTTAAATAATGTCTATATTCAAGTAAGTTCCAGTTCCAGCTCTGACCTCTTCAGTCAATTTCAATCATATGAAGCCAACTGTTTATTTGTTACCTTTTATAGGAAATTGAATAGGGATTTCAACTATCCTCCTTACAGAGAGTGAGGGGGAAAAAATTGAATTCCTTAAATCTATACTATTCATTCAAGCATTTTAACAGCCTCACTTTTTTTCCAATTATACTTTCACATGTAATCACATATTTGTTTCAATTAATATTAAATACAAATTGAAATAGTAAAAGGAGTCATGCTCTAGAGCCAAACTCACAGTTTATACAAGCTAGATTTGAGCTTTCCTCTGAAAACACACCAAAATATATCAACTGGAATAACATACTTAATCTTTGTGACATATTATCACCAAATTAGGAATTGTAAAAAGAATTTTGAGCAAAATAATTCAAGCATAAATTTCTGGTATTTCACAAATATTTTATTCTGATTTCATTTTTAAAATTCAGTATCAAATTGCAAATATAAAATGCAATTTAATTATTTTTAAAACTTATGAAATGAAACGTGCATATGTTAAATACCAAAGTTTGGCAAATTTACATTAAACTCTGCTGTTACATTAGCTAATTTTTTGGTGGAAATCTCTATATAATGATTATATACAAATATGGTGTATGTTTTATCCATTCAACAACTGATCAAAACTAAACTTTTCTCTAACAGTGCCCAAGGTCAAATCTCAGCTTGGCTACTTACTAGTCATGAGATACTAGACAAGTAACTTAGCCTTCCATAATTCTCTCTTCTTTAAAATGGGGATAATCATGGTATTCAGTTAAGGAAGTTATGTGAATAAAAACAGATAAAAATATAAAGTCCTTATAGGAGTGCCTGAAACACAGAATGCAATGTAGAAAAAAGGAGATGGGGTCAGGTGAATATTATAATAACCCAGCCAAGCAAAATTGGTGGCTTGGATGAGGCTGGTACAGTGTTGTTGAGAAATGTGCAGATTTTGGATATATTATAATACATATTCAATCAAAGGGATGAGAAGTGTGAAAGACAACCCAAAGAGGACTTTTGACCTGACCAACTAAAAGATTGTATTTGCTTTTAAATGAGATGAGAAGTGGTTTGGAGTTGAATTTGGGGCACATTAATTTTAAAATACAAATTACAATATCTAAGTGGAGTACAGGGAGAGAAGTGGGCTACAAATATTTGCGATCATCAGTATACAAAAGGATACTTTAAACAATGAAACTAGATAAAATTGCAAAGACAGAATATAGAATAAACTCAAAGACTAAATTTCAGCATTATAACATTAAAATATTAGTACATAAAGTGATACAACATAAAGAAAATAAGATGGAACAGCCAGTGAAATTGAAGGAAATCCAGAGTGTATGTTCTGTAGGCCAAGTAAAGAAAGTGTTTCTAGGAGAAGAGTACAATGAAGTTTGCCGACGTGGATGAAGACTGAGCACTGACTCTTTGCTCAATATTCCTACTTAATAATATCGCCTTGTGTCAAAATAGCAAAATATGACCATTCTTAGCAATTCATGAGTGTTTTGATTCTTTATATTTAGTTTTTCTCTTTTTTCTAGCCTCAGTCTTGTTAGAGAAAAGAAAAAGCAATAATCATTGTTTTGACTTTGTATGAGTAATTCATTAGGACCTAAAGGTGCAGTTTGCATTGCAGAGTAAGTTGTGTGTAAATGGGGCTTTAATTTCATAAAAATGCATTATTTTTATTTAAATAAATCAATATTTTATTATTTTATTAATTGCATCCCAGTATTACTTGTTAAAAGATAAATTTGTCACATTGTTCAGTTTCCTTTATGACATACCAATGTTTCCAGTGCTTTATAATTATAGTTGGCTTAAAGCCTAAAGTTACTCAGCCCAATGATGCAATTTATCACTTTTATGTGCAAGTTCCAAATGATTTCAGTGTATTTTATGCATGTAAAAAATGCAGGACATGTCCCTGAAGATTGTGAGAACACATTTTTGAATTACATGGTGAATTTTTATTCCTGAAATATTGACTTTTCTACTCAGGAAATAATATTGAATGCCCTGTGGATGCAATATGTAAAATGAATACCCAAGTAGAGCTAAGGATTTCTCAATTAGAGCTAACTGCTTTATTCACCAAGAGGCAATCACCAGAGTGACCTGGACTCTTTGTTTTCAGTATACACTAATCATCATGCCTAGTGCTCTTGTATAATACAGTAAGCAGCTTAAACTGTTACCTTAATCAATAAGCCCTTGATCAATCACTGATTCAATGAAGAACTTTTTATAAAGTATATGCTGTTTGCATTGAGATATTGTGCTATAGGGGATATGAAAGAAAATTTCCTTTTATTCCTTGTTCCCAAGACCCCTAATTGCAGAAACATGGCTAAGGCATGCAAAAATAAAAACAGAACAAAGCAATATATCTTAAGTTCTAAATTATGCTTATGTTTACAAGATATAGAACCCCAGTAAAGGGAAAGATGACCTCCTCTGTGTGTGATTTAGGATATTTAAAAGATCCTAAGGAAGACTGTACTTAAGCTTTCAGATTTTCTTCTCCATGGCATGGAAAATCCATTTTAAGAAGAAGGATGATGAATACTTCATGTAACGGTGTTTAAACTCTGGTCCTCAGTAAGTATTTGCTAGAAAATGATTGTATGGCTGAGGGATTTGGCTAGTCAGAGAGAAGGGAAGTAACCTAGTGATCAAAGCAGGCAGAGGAGTTACCATAGGAAAAAAACTGTAAATGTGCACAGCCTATTCAGAGCAAATATAATAACGACCTTGCTTAACAGAACAGAATGGAGGTTCTACAGTAATAAAATTTTAAAAAACAAGGTTTCACTCGCAGATATCATTTGATAATGTATCAAACCAGGATTACTTTCAGGAGATGAAGATTTTTACACTGACAATTTTTACTACATTATTCTCCTCAAACATCTATTTAGTTTTCCTTAATTGTCAGGTCAACAAATAGCTGTGGAGATTCAGAGATAAATAACTTGAGAAAGGATATGATAGAATTGTTAAAACCACTGTACTAATCAAGACCGAGGCAATGGTTAATTAATAATTTGCTAGACAAATTGATTCACCTGATCTGATTAGAGAAAAATGCATTGCTCCTACTATTTAATCTCTCTCCTCTCTTCTAAAACTTCCTAAGCCCTATGGTTTTCTTGCCCTGTTTTCAGTCTTTTTTTTCCCCCCTGAAATTTATCAGCCATAGTAACAGTAGTCCTAGGTAAAAGGTATGATGAATCTGGGCTATCTACCACAAAGCTTATAGGAGAAAACAGTAGAAACTGAGAAAGGCCATCTAAGTCAAGGGTATGGTCTTGTCACTGACTCAAGTGTAGACTGGGGCCAATACATTTAGCTGCATAGGCCGGGGTGTTTTTTTGCTTTGTTTTGTTTTGTTTTAAGTAGGCTCCATGCCCAGCATGGACCCCAATCCTGGACTTGAACCCACAACCCTGAGATCATGACCTGAGCTGAGATAAAGAGTCAGACACCTAACCCACTGAATCACCCAGGCATCCCATAGGCTGGCTTTGTTAAAGATGGTTCAAAGTGCACAGAAAATAGAGAACTCAGAATGGTATTAAAAATGATAACCTGGGCAATGGGTGAATCTGTGCTGGATTCTAGCAGCCCCCCATTTATGGTGGAACTTATGCCAGTGACTGGATACCTGATTAGTAGAACTGAGTAAGGGAACTAACTAGAAAATGTAGGTCAAGGCATCAGAACTCTAGTCTAAAAAGCTGAGAATGGAGAGTCTGAGATAAAAACCAAGATAAGAGAAATACAGAAAGAGATTAGGGAAGTTTACAAATTAAGAAACCTAAAGATTTGCTACATAAAATGCACAAATATGAGGCTTGTTTGAAATTAAAGAATCTCAACAGTTGCATGGCAAGGGTGACCTCTGCAATCTAAAAGCATAGAAAATTTAGGTTGTAGCTTCAAGAGAATAGGAGAACCTATCTATATTAGTATAATTTGTGTTTTCAGAAATAAGTAGAATGATGACAACAAAAGCCACTGAGAATTTTTGAAAGCCCAAATGAAGAAATAAAACAATGAATAAATAATAGTCCTGATCTTTGGGGCTAGGATGGTTGACATTACCCCAAATTCCACCAAATGATGGGGCTGATCCTACTCCAGTTCTTAAGCCAAGCAATGAAGATAGCAGTAATTTTTTCATAGACTCTGCAAAACATAAAGCCCAAACAGACAGTAAACACTTGTTATTTCTTGTTTTAGCTGGCTGTAGTAACTGAAACCATCTGTGTCAATGTGACTTAAGGTTTTGCCTGGGAAAGATAAGACTGTAAAACAACAAATTACTTTACAGTTTGCTTTGGGAAATGGCTTAAGTGTGATTTATTAAAGATAAGAATCTTTCCATCTAAGCAACCATCCTTTCTCAAATAACAGTTTACTTGTTTCAACACCATTTCCTCATGTGTCCACCAATCCCAAAAGGCAAAATCATGAATTTTACTCAATCTCGATTATGTGTCCACCTTGGAAGATCACCTTAAAAGGATCTACCTTGAGGTCAGACTTTGACAGCCTTTTTTTTTTTTCCCCAAAATTGTATTTAAATTCAAATTAGTTTCAGGGGTAGAATTTAGTGATTCATCAGTTGCATATAACACCCAGTGCTCTTTACATCAAGTGCCCTCCTTAATGCCCATCACCCATTCACACCAATAATAAATAAATAAATAAATAAATAAATAAATAAATAAATAAAATCGTCTAATGTTGGTTTGTTAAATTCAACATCTTTCTTAAATTCAATGCTTTTCAACTCTTTCTTCTTGGCTACGTTGATGATTCTGGTTCCGTGCACTCAAGTTTGTTATGTCATTCGTAACAAGAGAAGACATACTGGTGTTAGCACAGATTACCTTAAACTCAGAAATACATAACACTAAGTGGTGAACAAACTTCTGTAATTATATATAAAGTCATCCAGGAGGTCTCTCAAACAATAAGGATTATACAGTATTATAAAGGGTTGAAAGGTAAATGTGGATTTTAATGTGGGAAAGATCAAATTTAAAATGATATACTACATTCACTATAAATAGAAGCTAAGCAACTAAACTATTATTAGTTATCATGAATAATTCACTAACTAAAACATCATCAATACTAGCAAGAACTAAATCTGAGATTTTAATTAATGTTTAACAAACCAGAACTATTCTCCCTTATAGAACATGATAAATGACAAGGATATAAAGCACAATGTTGTTAGCATTTTTCTGTGTGTGAGGAGGGTTTTTTTTTTTTTTTATCATTTCACCGTATTATTAAAATTCAGCTTCTTAAAATGATTTTTTGGAGATTCTTATTTAATGTAAGTAAACTAAATTCTAGCACTTTCTTAAATTCTACTACCCAAGTACTATTTCTGGAACATTATGTATGTCATAGCATCCACCTTTCATTCACTCAACCTCTTCCAAAATATTGAAGAGGAGGAAAAACTCCCAACTCATCTTATAAGGCCAGCATTAATTAGCCTGATACCAAAATCATATAAGAACAATACAGGAAAACTACAGGCCAATATATCTGATGATAACAGTGCAAAAATTCTCAACAAAATATTAGTAAACTGAATTCAACACTACATTAAAAGAATCATACACCATGACTAAATGCAATTTATCTATGGATTATAAAGATGATCCAATATATACAAATTAATAAATGTGATATACCACATTAGTAAAAGATAAAAACTCATACAATTATCTCAGCAGATGCAGAAAAAGCATTTGACAAAATTCAACATCTGTCGTGTTAAAAACATTCAACAAATTGTGTATAGAAGAAATATACCTCAACATAATAAAGGCCAAATATTACAAGCTAACAGATAACATCATACTCAATGGTGAAAGTTGAAAGCTTTACCCATAAGATCAGGAAAAAGACAAAACTGCCCATTCTCACCATTCCTATTCAACCTGGAAATCCTAGCTAAAGCATCAAGCAAGAAAAAGAAATAAAAAGCACTAGTACTGGAATGAAAGAAGTAAAGCTGTCTCTGTTTGCAGATGATATTACCTTAGATAAAGAAAATCCTAGTATTCACCGGAAAACTATTAGAACTAATCAACAGATTAAGTAATGTTGCAGGTACAAAAGCAACATACAGAAATGTATAGTACAAAGGAAACATATAGAAATGTATAGTGTTTTTATAAACTAACAATGAAATACCTGAAAAAGAAATAAAGAAAACAAGGGCACTTGGGTGGCTCAATTAAGCATCTGCCTTTGGCTCGGGTTATGATCTCAGGGTCCTGGGATGGAGCCCCTCATTGGGCTCCCTGCTTAGTGGGGAGTCTGTTTTTCCATTTCCCTGTACCCTTCCCCCCAACTTGTACACTGTCTCTCATATAAATAAATAAATAAATAAATAAATAAATAAATAAGAAAACAATACCATTCATAATAGTAACAAAAATAACCCATAATTCTTAGGTATAAATTTAACCATGAAGGCTAAAAATTTGTATACTGAAAATTATAAAACACTGAGAAATTTAAAAAAACACAAATGCAAAGATATTCCACGTTTATGGAATAGAAGAATTAATATTGCTAAAGTGCCCATACTACCCTAAACCTTGTATAGATTTAACAAAATTCCTACCAAAATCCCAGGAGCATTTTCACAGAAATAGAAGAACAATCCTAAATTCACACACACAAAACACAAACAAATGAATAGCCAAGCAACACTTAGGAAAAAAAAAACAAACAAACACAGTTGAAGACATTACACTTTATTTCAAATTATAATACAAAGCTACAATCATCAAAACAATATGGTACTGGAATAAAAACAGACACAGAGACCAATAAAATAGAATCAAGAGTCTAGAAATAAGCTCTCACATTTGCAGTCAATTCATATTTGATAAAGGATCCAAGAATAATCAATGTGGAAGAATAGTCCTTCATTAAATAGTGATGGAAAAGTAGATAATCTCTTGCAGAAGAATGAATTTGCACCCCTATCTTATACCACTCACAAAATGAACTTAAAATTGATTAAAAACATAAACATCTGGTTGGAGTTAAGACGGCAGAGGAGTAGGGGACCCCTTTTTCAGCCAGTCCCCTGAGTCAAGTTGTATAGGTACCAGACCAGCCTGAACATCCACGGAATCAGCCTGAGATGCAGGAAGATACATCTGGATCTCTACAAATGAACATCTTCAGCACTGAGTATTGAGGTATGAAGCAGGGATCCGTGAAACTGCGCACAAATATCAGAAGATAAATGGAAGGGGGAGGGAGCAGCCACGTTCGGGTGCCGGGAAGCGGTAGCCACCTGCACGGTGGAGCAGGCTGACTCGCAGACCAGCACCCGCGAGAGAGCAGACTGAGACTGTGAGCTGGGGAATGCGCGCCACCAGACTGAAATGGAACTCCGGTGTGCTCACTGGAACCAGACTGAGACCAGGAGCTCCGGGAGTGCATGAGGGTGCCTGGTGGCTAGCACCTGGCGGCTAGCGGCTGGCAGTGTTAAAAACACAAAGGACAAAGACACACCACCCCTGGAAGTGAGGGCTGGGATGCCGGGTGTCGGGCGCACATCCAGGGACACTACAGGGTTGAGCAGCACCAACAGAAAGAGAGTTAAAGTGGCCAGAACATCAGTGGAGAACAGTCCGTGATCCCTCTGTTCTGAGACAGAGGCTGAGATTCGGCCACTGCTGCTCTGACCCTCAGAAGAGGCACAGCAAACCGCCAGGGAAAGCCACAAGAGAACAAAAGCCTGGAAAGACCAGCTCACAGTGTGCCCACCCCCATACCCCCTCACAGGGGACATGAAGACTCTACCCAAACAGGGTTGCTTGAGTATTGGTGCAGCAGGCCCCTCCCCCAGAAGGCAGGCTGAAAAATCAAGAAGCCCACATCCCCAAGATCCCTATAAAACAAGGGCCCACGGCTTGGGTGCTGGTCAATAATTTGGGCTCTGGACAACCCCGCAACCTCTCCTCATCAGATTGACGAGAAGGAGAAATCCCCCCCCAGCAAAGAAAAGACAATGAGTCTGTGGCCTCTGCCACAGAACTAATGGATATGGATATAACCAAATTATCAGAAATGGAATCAGAGTAACAATGGTCAAGATTATGTGTAGACTTGAAAAAAGTATTAACAAGAATGTTAATGAGAATATAGAATCTCTAAGGGCGGAAATTAGAGCGAATCTGGCAGAAATTAAAAATTCTATGAGCCAAATGCAGTCAAAACTAGAGGCTCCGATGGCCAGGGTGAATGAAGCAGAAGAACGTATCAGCGAATTGGAGGATGGGTTAGTAGAAGAGAAAACTAAAATAGAATCTGGACTTAAAAAAATCCACGCTCATGAGTGTAGGTTACGGGAGATTACTGACTCAATGTCAGAATCATCGGCATCCCCGAGGGGGTGGAGAAAAACAGAGGTCTAGAAGAGATATTTGAACAAATTGTAGCTGAAAACTTCCCTAATCTAGCAAGGGAAACAAACA